>NC_086203.1:2100000-2393221 GCF_035770615.1 Melospiza melodia melodia | reverse complement strand
TTTTCCTTTCCTTTCCTTTCCTTTCCTTTCCTTTCCTTTCCTTTCCTTTCCTTTCCTTTCCTTTCCTTTCCTTCCTTTCTTTCCTTTCCTTTCCTTTCCTTTCCTTTCTTTCCTTTCCTTCCTTTCCTTTCCTTTCCTTTCCTTTCCTTTCCTTTCCTTTCCTTCTCTTTCTTTTCTTTTCTTTCTTCTCTTTTCTTTTCTTTTTCTTTTCTTTTCTTTTCTTTTTCTTTTCTTTCTTTTCTTTTCTTTTCTTTTCTTTTCTTTTCTTTTCTTTTCTTTTCTTTTCTTTTCTTTTCTTTTCTTTTCTTTTCTTTTCTTTTCTTTTCTTGTGTTGGAGAGTGTTCTTTTGTTACTTGTAAATAAATAGGTTTTGTTTTCCACTTTGCTCTTCCGAGAAATTCCTTCCGAACCATGGCTCAAGAGTGATTGAAGGGAAAAGGAAGTCATGATATGCAGTCGTCGACAGGCAAACAGGAAAAGTGATAGAAGCAGGCCTCCTGAACGCGGGTTGGTCAGCACAGGCTTGTGAATTGTACGCAGTTCCGAGAGCCTTGAAAGAACTGAAGAGAAAGAAAAGAACAATTTTTACAGACTGTAGGTATGCCTATGGAAGGTTCACAACTTTGGGAAAATTTGAGAAGAAAGGGGGACGATCAACACCCAGGGACGGGCACTGATGCACAGGGAATTGATCCGGCAAATTCTGGAATTGATAATGGAGCCAGAGGAAATATCAATTGTCCATGTGAAGGGACATCAGGCAGGGATGCAGTTCCAGACCTGGGGAAACCACTTGGCAGACCAGGAGGCAAAAACCGCGGCATTGATGATGGTAAGTACCCCGGAGATCAAAGGGATCGAGGTCCCAAATGACCCTCCTCAATCCTCCCCAAAGGAGATTGAAAGTTCTGAGAAGATTGGGGGAAAATTGGAGGAAGGTAAGTGGAAACTACTGGATGGGAGAGAACTAGCCTCTGAAGGTTTTACCAGGAGAATTTTGAGGAGACTGCACCAGTGAACACACTGGGGGGTTCAGGCCCTGGCTGAACAATTTTGGAAATTTTTCTGGTGCAGAGGAATTTATGAATTGGCCAAACAAAGAGGTACAAGGATGCCTGATCTGTCAGAAAGTTAACAAAATCAAGGCAAGACAGGCAAATCCTGGGGAGTCGCCACATTGGGTACTGAGCTTTGGAGTGAATTCAAGTTGATTTTACTGAATTGCCCCAGCTGAGAAGGTTCAAATTTGTGCTTGTAAAAGTCGACAAATTGACCCATTTGGTGGAAACTTCCCCCAGTCCAAGGGCAACAGCTCAGACAATGTCCAGGAAATTGCTGGAAGAAATTGTGCCCCGATATGGGGTGGTGAATTACATTGACTCGGATCAAAGGACTGATTTTACTTCGAAAATTATTAAGCAGATGGCAGAGGCACTGGGCATTTGGTGGGAATACCACTCCGTGGCATCCCCAGAGCTTGGGACAAGTTGAAAGGATGACTCAGACTTTGAAGGCACAGTTCTCTAAATTAATTTTAGAAACTCGGATATCCTGGCTGAAATGCCTCCCTCTGGCCTTGCTTAGTATCAGGACGATGCCTCATTCAGAAATGGGGCTCTCACCCTTTGAAATGCTATATGGAATGCCATATAAGCACAGGACACCAGTGGGACACCCCAGATTGGAGGACAGCCAAATTCAACCGTATTTAGTAGCAATAAACAGAAACTTACAGGAATTGAGAGAACAGGGGATAGTATCTCAGAGTGCCACTCTGGATTTGCTATCCACAAAATTCAGCCAGGTGACAGAGTACTTGTGAAAGTATGGAAAGATTTACCCTCTCCCTCACTGGAAGGCCCCTTTCTTGTCCTGACAAAAGACGTGGCCATTTGGATGGCAGGAAAAGGTTGGACACACGTGTCCAGGGTGAAGAAAGTGGAGCATCAGGAGGAGGCTCCCGAGTAGAGGATCACTTCTTCTCCAGACGACCTAAAGATCAAACTCCAACATCCTCATAAATGACCGATGGTGAACGGATAGGTTGTATACTGTCTGACTGTGTGTGCTATCTGTTTGTACACTTCAAGTGTGAATATTGTCAAGGGGTTTTTGTTGTATACTGTAGGAGGGGGCAGAGACCAAATGGATTGTGCCCCCAGTGTCTGGAAGAGGAGCTTGAGCTGACTGACCGCAATCTAACCCTAGACGCAAATTTAGGAATTATCGAATTAGATTCACAAGAGTGGTTCCACATTTTCCAGAAGGGCGTGCATGGAAAACTCAAATCTAAGGCAGAAATATTGGATGTGGAATGTTGGAAGTCAATCAAAGTACCATGCAGCTCAGATGCTGTCAAGATCTCCTTTAAGAGGAGGAATGTGGCTAGGTCAGAGAATGTGTTCCCTGAAGAATACTCCTGCTGCCGCAAAGATGGTCTTCCTTGCCGCTGGTGGCACCCCAGGGGGTGGAGGCAAAGGCAGAGGAGTACGCCTGGTGGGAATCCTGATTGGCCTGAGCCTAGCCATGTGCAGGACACAGAGTCTGCACATTGAGACCCTGATCCATGTGGGAAATCAGAGCTCCATGGATGAGTGCAGTAAGTGCACTCAGATGGTCCTGACTGAGCGAAGGGACAAGGGGATCTTAGCATGCCAAGCCCCGGAGAAATGCATCAAGGGAATCTGGCAGGTACTGTTTGATAAACGGCACTCGGGTCAAATTGTGCAGATTGGGCAAAGAGATCCTGTGTTTAGATCTGAAGGCTGGGACGCTGAACGGGCAGTCAGAAAAGCACCAACACTGAGTGCTGAAAAGAAATGTGGAACCAATGTCGATCCCCGTTTGCAGTCAATGTAACCAAACAATGTTGGTTGGGGGAAAGACAGAATCAATTTCTGTAGTGTATCACCAGGTGAATCCATTGTGTTATGACAATTTGAATCTGGGAATGTGCGTGATGAACGGAAAATGTACTGTGTGGGAAGAAATATGAAATTTGATAGCAAATTCACCCTGAACAGAGAGCCGATCATGTTGGACTTAGCACAGGCAAATGATGATAGAGTCTGCCTGCAATATGTTTAGGGCTGTCTGTTTTGCAAGGAACAAAGATGGAATAGATCCTGAGGGAAAAATGAGAGTGATTACTCAGGAGCTGAAAAGGAGGGAGTCAGAACTGAGAAAGAAAAGGGTGGAAGAGGAAAGATTGAAAACTTTGAGTGAGCAGTACGAACAGCTCAGAAGACAATACACTGATGGGGAACTACCTTCCCAGATCGAAACTTACTCACTGATTTAGTTGAGGAAATTGCCACGGAATTGGGACTGTCAAACTATTGGATTTGTAGGGGGCTGAAATTGCAGAGAAGTGGCCTTGGAAGGGTGAAGGTTTGGCTCCAGAAACAGCTTTTGGGGACAACCCAAGGGTCTCAAAATTGGCACTAAGACCTAAGGGATGGATGTTGGAGCAGCGAGTGATTGGGACTATCTGCATCAGTCGAGAAGGGAAAGAATATACTGAAATGGTGGGATACACACCGTACTTTGTTGGTGACTTCAGACAGCAAGAGCAAAGTCTGGCAACCAGAACCTCCTATGGTGTACTGGAGTCAGAAGAATGAAACAAATTGTGATTGGAATGGTCAGATGGCACTTTGTTGGGTCAAGAGTCCCGAGCTAATCCTTACCAATCTTGGCAGGACTGAGAGAATATTGGGAGACCCAGGAAATCTAATATCAGATGGAAAGCCACAGATGGAATTTATTGGATTGTGGAAAGAAAGCCTACAGTGAGTTACCTCCAAGGTGGAAGGGATCATGCACTTTGGGCATGATCCAGCCAGTTTTCTTCACTCTTCCTCAAACAAAAAGCAACTTACTCAGGGCTCCTCTGTATGAGACCCTGAGGAGGCAGAGAAGAAGCTTGAAGAAAATGATACTGTCCTAAGTGGCAGGAAAACTTGGGGGGAGGAGGAGTGGCTGGCAGCAAGGATAATTGACTATTATGGGCCGGCCACATGAGTTCAGGACAGAAGCTATGGATATAGGACTGCAATCTATCTACTGAACCAGTTGATCAGGCTGCAGGCAGTGGAGGAAATTGTGTTGAATCACACCTCAGAGGCTCTGGATTGTTGAGTCGGCAGCACACTCAGGTACAGGCTTTTGTGTACCTGAATCAAATAGTTTTAGACTATTTGCCGGCTGAAGAAGAGGGAGTCTGTGAAAAATTCAATGAATCATAATGTTGTATTGAAATTGATGATTATGGGGAAACCATAAGAGGATTGGCAGCCAAAATTAAGAAAGTAGCCCATGTCCCAGTCCAGAAATGGAATTCGATCTTGCAGTCATCTTGGTGGACAGATTATTTGAGGGGGGGCTGGTGGAACAAAATAATATATTTTGTGCTGTGTTCACTAGCAGGAGTCATATTCCTCCCTTGTCTAATACCTTGTTTTAATAGACTGATACACTCCGTGGTACAGGGTATGCAGATAGCTATAGTGGACCTGGAGTTGGCTTCCAGAAACAACATGTCCATGATCATGAACCTGGGAGACGGGAAGTGTACAAGCAATGCTGCTGAGGTCTTGGCAAAATTTGAGAAACAGGTCAAAACAAATGGGAACAATTATAATGGCTATTAGGGAATCCCGCAATGAGTGCATGGCATGAGAATTTAATAAAGCCTGCTCTTTGTAAGGGGACCCTTAACAGTGGAGGGTAGATGTAGGAAGTAAATAGATAATGGTAATTTGGGATGTAGAGGGAGCATAAATTAATGTGTTGACATTAAAGAAGGGGGATTGTAATATATGTTGGGAAATAATTCATGCTATAAAAGAATGTATTTTAAAAAGATTGTGAAATCCAAACAGGTCTCTGACCACAAGCAGCCCAAGAAGTAGATGTCTATTCAAACTCCGAAATTCCTGAAGGAGGCAGGATAACGCTCAGCATTTAGCTTATGAATAAACGCACCCAGCGTGATGATCACCGCCGTCCTGAGCCATCGGAAGATGCCTAAGAGCGATCATTGCCCTGTTGATAACATCAATCAAGATAGCCAAAGTCACCAGGAACATACATGTGAATAAGCGACTTCCCGGGATTCGATCAACGCTGGCTATTACCAGGAAACGGCAATTGTCCAACTCTGCACATTGAAAGAACCAACTAAGAATGTGAAGAATTCCAGAAGAAACTTGGACTCCTTCTCCTCGGGCACAATAAACTGTATAAAACATCCTCGCTAGAAGCGGCTCTTGTGAACAAGGAGGGCTCTGATGTGATAGAGATTTGATCAGGCTCACCCAGCAGCGAACCCAGGCTCGACGCTGTCTCTTTGGCTATGGTGGTTTTGAAGACCATATTTTGGTTGCAGAAAAAGATAAATAAATATTTTCTCATTTTTTTATAATTTTGCTTTTGATTGATCATTTATAACAGCAATATTGGTAATTCCAATAAAGGAGAAACAGGAGAGGAATACGGCTTCCAGTTCAGATAAATGCCAGCATTTTGCTGCCCATTCTGGTTAAGAAATAAAGGAATGTCCTGAAGATCCCTTCATGTGGGTGCATTATTGCCCGTATCAGTACATGTGTTCTGTATAACACGTAAGTTGTCTCTTTTATTACTGGATGAAACCCAAATACTGCATTGCTTCTTGTCTACTTGCTTCCAAGTCAAGGCAAATTTTGGTCATGACTGAGTGGGACATATTCACCTGTTCACAAGCAAATTCTTCTTGCCATTCACACAGTGGCAAGATTGCTTTGTGGATTTGCTCTAATCGCACTGTAAATAAGGCGTATTTCTCACTAGAATTAAAGCTGATGCATTAGGATGCAAAGTTTTGCGTAATTTGTCCTGGTGTCTGCAACTGTAGAGAGTTGTTCTGGATTTAAATGACATTTGAAGACACATTATTCTACCATACTTTTCGCATACTAGAAGTGAAAAAACAGCCTTTGAAACACAATTTTATCCTTTCTTCCTTCTCCTCATCCCAGGAATTTCAATTTCTGAGGTCTAAGCTCTTCAGCTGCCTCACAAACATTGTTTTAATTCAGACAGGCATCCATGCCTTGAGCCACAAATCATGACTGTGGCTGTGAAGCTTGAAGCAATGTAGGTTTATAGCATTAAAAATAATATTCCATTCCCAGGTTAAGCCAAGCATTTTCCATAAAACTCTACCTATTCTCAAGGATGTTTCAAAAAGGATCATTATAAAAGCTGGGAATGGGAGAAGGAGTGTCTCAAAATTAAATATACAGCTTTCTGAAATCTTTATATTGCTATAAAGAGATTCAAAATTGTTCATTATCGGAACATTACCTAAGAAGTGAATGACAGATTGTCAAAATAATTGCATGGGAAACAAAAAAACATAAATAAAAATAAGTTTACATGTAGATAATAAGTAAACCATCACTCTAAGAAAAAAACCAGAGCTGCAAAAACTAAAACCAATAGGGCTCTTTCATCTCTCTCAATACAAAAAATTACTGAAAAGAATTGGAGATCCTCAAGACCATTACCATAGGCAGGAACTTCCAGCTATTGGGAAAAAAAATGAAGGAAACTGCAGAGTGCAATTCACAGAGGTAACCTGGAATTTATTGGTGGATTTGTTGAAAAATTTCTGAGAGCAGACTGGAAAGGCATAGGGCTGGTCAGCCCATGGGTGGGCATTTAGAGCAGTGTGAGGGATGTTTCTGAGACCAGCTGCAGGGAAGAATAGAAGAAATCACTGGGGCAATCTCTTTGCTGGCTGTAGAGTTTGTGTCAGTCAGTTCCTTGGGCTGGGGGAGCTGTCACGGGGCAGGGAGGGCCAGGGCTGGCAGTGGCTGCTCAGGGATGGCTTTGGCCCGTGTCCTCCAAACAGCAACTGCCCAAGCAGCTGCGCTGCCCCCGGGCTCTCCTCCCGGCCTGCTGGGCTTTGTTGGGTGGCACAGCCTGTGCCAAGGGGCGGCAAGGTGCCTGCAGGCCCCAGCTCTGGGGGAAACGGAGAACGTCCTGCCCGCATCCACCGTGCTGCCAGCTCAGCAGTGCAGCACAACACAGGCTCACGCTCCCCATTGCTCCTACAGAAGTGCTTGGCAAGTCAGACACTGACGCCCAGAATCCACGGAACACCCCAAGAATTATCTGCCCCAGGACGTGCGCAGGTCCTGCATGACTGGCACGGTAGTGACACTGTTCACTGTGCCAATTTCCATGGTGCTGTGCTATGCTGGGTTCCAGTGGTGGAAGGAAAAGAAACAGTAAGTTGTGCTCATCTCTACCTCAAACAGCTTCCTTTAAATGCTTCTCATAGGCAGGGAATATTCCCAGTGAGGCTGCAGTGTAGGTGTGGCCAGTCCATGGTTGTCCAAAGAACGGTGGGGAGGTTGCTGCTACTGCCCAGTGCTTTCATTGTCCTCTTAATTGCTGGGCCTTGTCCTGGGGGTCCCGCTTGGGCTGCAGCCAGTGCTGGCTCCCACTGAGGCTGCCTGGACAAGAGCAGCCCCAGGGGCAAAGGGCAGAGGCAAAGCATGGTGGGGAGGAGAAAGAGCAGGGACGAGATTGCCCTTGAAAGGCAGAGGCGCTCTGGGGCCCGCTCCTGGCCAGGGAACCTGCCCAGAGCCGTGCCCTGCTCGCCGGGGCCTTGAGGAGCAGCTGTGCAGCTGGGCCAAGCTGTGCCAGCAGCTCCAGCCGTGCTGGGGAGCCTTGCCAGCTCTGGGCCCTGCTGTGCAGGAGGGTCCCTGTGTGCCACTGGCAGCTGGGGCCTCAGCCCCCTCCTCTCTCCGCAGTCACAGTTCTTGACAGTAGCTGAAGGACAGTGACAGGATCTCACCCCCAGATACCTTGAGCAGCTCCTCCAGCAGTGGTGAGGACCTGGGTAGCCCCAACAAAAGCTCACAGAGGACAACTCCAGAACAGCTGCCATACAGGAGGAAGCAGCCGATCCCTGTGGAGATCCCAGTTCCACCTCCACTCCCTGCAGGAATCCCTGAGCCTCCTCCACTCCCCACAGGGATCTTCAATATGCCTCCACCCCACTCCGGTCCATCCCAACCTGTGCCGCAACCCCAAAACCACTTCAGCAGCTTCCGTACACAGTTGAGACCACCACGTCCCCCTCATCTGACCTGTCTTCCAAATGACACTGAAGGTGCTTTTGTCCCCCACCCCACGTCCACATTCCAGAGCCTTGCCCAGATTTTTTGTTGCAATAAAGAGATGAAGCTGTAACCTCAGTGTCCAGGTGGCAGCAGCAGCAAAGCCCACCCAGCGGAAGCACAGGCCGAGCTCCATGGCCAGGAGCAGCCATGGATGCCAACGGTGTGGGCAGGCAGGAGCCAGGCAGGGGCTGCTGTGACCAGCGGCGGGGTCCCGAGGGCTGGGGGAGCCCATGCTGAGCGTCCCTGGGCTGAGGGCACATTTCCTTCCCTGGCATCATCTAGGTCTGGGCCCCATGAGGCAGGCATGGATATTTTGGGGTCACTGTTGATGGGTGCAGGGATCCTTCATGAATCACAAAGGAGTATTGATGGCCTCTTCCAACCCGTGCAGGGACCCCTCATGAGGTGTGCAGCGGGGTTACATTTGAGGGGGTTTTTTACTCTTCTCAGCACAGCAAAGGGTCACTTGGCTGAGGTTTTGCAAAGCTGGGAGAAAGCCTCTTGCAAAGCCTTGGGCCTGGCCTGCGGGCACAGCGGACAGGCGGAGCCCATCCCTTGGGGCCAGGCCGGGCTGCTCAGGCTGGGCCGGGCCAGGCTCGGGTCCCAGCAGGCAACGACCATGGCCCTGGGCTCTGATGAGGCTGCTGAGCTCCGCCATGGCCCTGTGCTGCAGCCCAACACATTTACAGCCAGGGCCGTGCCCTCGCCCACAGGAGGCACCCGGGGCTGCAACTGAGTCCGCATCTTCTCCCTCTCAAGGGGGCTGGCTCTGTTTCTTTGGAGTATCCCGAGCCTTGTACTTTGGCCTGATGGTGCAAAGATCCCCCCAGCATCCCTGAGTTTGCACAAATAAAGGCTTTGTTCTCATTAACATGAAAAGCTGTATGGGTGGCCTGCAGCTATTGTTTTTTTGTTGCCTTGCCCCCAGTCAATGCTCGAGTCTAAATGACTGACCCAGCCCCGAGCGGCCTTTTAGACTGATTTGATGAAAGGGACTGAAGCTCTGTTGACTGCAAATTCTCCAGGAAAACAAGTACAGGAACTTGGATACTTCTGGTGACAAAAGCAGAGTGCAGATTTGAACCTGTGAGGCCACCTCACTGCCGCCTCCCCCCACCCTTTTATTTTCATTTTGTTTAATATTCTGAGTGCCAGCTTTTGCATGAAATGGGCCCTCAGCAAGGAGATTTTGGGCCTCCTGGCTGTGTCCCTTTGTGCTCCCAGTGCTCCTGGTCTGGTTGGGCTGGTGTGATAAATTGGTATGATTCGTGCTGATGAAAATTGAAACAGTAATCAATATTGATACAGTAACTAATATTTAGGAATAATAAAATAGTTAAAAGTTTTAATGCCCGAGAAGAGAGGGAGAGGAGGGGCTCCACTACCCCCCTCCCGGCAGATGTTCACAAGGACAGGAGGAAAGAAGCTGAAGATACAGTTTCTAAAAATGAGCAGAAAGGAAGCAAAACCTGGTTGGGTCCCAGAAGTTGCAAATTATAAGGGATTTATTGCCTTGATATGTAGATATAGTGATATGTTATTCTTGGCTTACATTGTACTGGCTTGATGCGCATGTGTAATCCAAAGGTGAATTAAAGGACAAAGAAGAGACTACAGAGCCTTCATCAGTGACGACTCCCAAAGACTTGTGCGACCACCAAACTGAGTAGCGGCACATGCGTGGTAAAAGTGGTAATGAAAGCAGAGATAGAGATAAGACAAACCGAAAATGGGAGGAGATGGTATTGACACATGGCATATAAGGGGTGATTTTCTCTTGGCAAGCTTGTATGTGATGTGGCAAGGGTCCAAGAGCCCTGCACTCCGTACCCCGTGGTTAACTTTTGCTTATGCACTATTATTGGAACCAAATTATCCCTTATTTTAATCAAATTATATTGTATCCAATTTTATATTTTTTTATTTAACTATTCAATTAAAATTGTTACTATTTTAAATATTGTTTGGTTATTTTATGATGGGGTAATTGGGAAAACATAACAGCTGGGACACTTGTCCATCATGCCTATGTGTCTGTTTCCTGTCATTCCAATGCACAGCCCTTTCCCGCTGCTTGTCATTTAAATACTGTAATTATTTTATTGGATAACTTACACCTTGTTATAAATGTGAAGCTTGACTAGGCCAATATTCAAGCAGCAATCAATTTATTAAATAATATGGTAAAGTATGAGCAATACAGTGGTAGGTACAGTGGGAGAAGTTTTCCCTCCCACTGCACACCGATAGTTGAGGCTTACAGGTATTGATAGGGGTATTCATAAGCTTTTTCAAGAGTTTCTATTCCAATTTTTACTCATCAGCAGTTTTTATTCCCAATTTTGTGTCACAATTCTATACACTATTGTGATTTAGTTTTTCTCAGGATGTATCCCAGAAAAGGAGTGTCCCAGGTGGTGGTGGTCCGGTTTCCGAAATAAGGAAGAAGTATCCCATCTGGTGAGGTCCAGGTCTCCAGATGTGTGTCCAACTTTTAATTGCAAGGACTATAAATCTCATCACAGTGATGTCCAGCTTCCCTTGGTCAAAACTATTAATCCTTGAGTTGATGTTCATCTTCTTTTCTGAAGCTGCTTTTCTCTGTTTTGTTAAGGCCTGAGATAAGCATGCTTCCTTTTTATATATTCTAAAGCTGTAGTTTCCAAGATCCTTACTACAAGGAATATTCTAAAATTATACTTAATTTATACTAAAATTAAAAGGTTAATATTGCAAAACTCTTTAAGGCTTAGCTACAAGCAGAAAGTTCCTGTCAAACAGGAATATCCTTAATGCTTTAATTCAAATGCTCCTAAATCAACTTAAGACTCATACAGGTTAATTGCAAACAAAAGATAGGTTCAAAGGCCTTTTCCCATGCTTTACTTTCCTCAGTTATTGTTAGAATTTGTCTTTATAACTGTCCTATGGTTGGTTTCCCCACATATCACAATGACAAATACATACGTTGCCTGTATGTACCTGACACATAACACAGCTTGGTATTTCACAATCCTGCACTTCATGATATTAAATTGTGTTAATCAGACTTTGTCCCATCATTTTTGGATGTTTTTTGGAGTTTCTGGAACACATTTCCAAGCCTTCCAGCTGTAGCCCAAGGGAAGCTGTTTCTGTCTTGCATCACCAAATTGGCAGGGTTTTTGCAAAGACAGCCCTTTAGAAAGGACTTGTGTGAGCATTAACATCTAAGGGGCTGCTTTCAAAGACAGACCCAAACCTCATAAACAAACAGCAAATGTATCAAACAACATATTTTTAAAAGTACTTTATTTGTAGCTCTTGTTCCTTATGTTTTCCAGTTGGCCACCTTTTCCACTGCAGTGTCTTTCCTTGGACAGAAAAGCCCCCTTGCTAGATGATGTGACTTATCAAGGAAAACAGAACTCAAACACAATGGATTTATTAGAGCTAAACATGGAGGTTCCCATGATCACAGTAATAATCATTGATTTTCAGTTTATTTTGGTTTCAGATAGTTTTCAGAAGGGTGAGAACAGTATCTCAGATCCCCTGGGTGCGTTGGTGCCATAGCCACTTATTATCTCTTCTTTCTTATTATCTGTCCTTTCTGTAGTCCTGTAGTTCCTCTGCCCATTTGTTGCTCTTGGATCTCTGCCTCCTTCACCTGATTTTTATCTTTTTCTGGATTTGTGAGGATTTTTGTGTTGGTTTTGATTTTTTTTCTTGGTGGTTGTTTTGTCTGCCTGTTCTATTTGGTCACAGTTTTGCTATTGGTTTTTGAGGTTTTTTATTCCCTTAACAGCAAAAATTAGCTTGTGATTTGTATTGTGAAGTTTTGATACACAGGTGTTGCACATAAAGGTTGGTTTTGTTTTTAAAGTCATCTCAGACCTGCAAGGCCCTGTGTCTTTGAAAACTGTGTGCTCTTGAAGCGATACACAAAACAATTAGAATCCACAGTCTGATGTAATTATGAATTGGGTACGTATTGTCAGCAGCCGACACAAGCGAGATAGCTCTCGTGAAAACTTGTGCCCTGAGCCTCAGTCTGACCCACATCTTCATTCTCAAAGATGTTCCATGTTCATTACATTGCACAACCTTGCCATGCATATTCAACCCCTGGCCCCTCCTGTCCTCGCCTCGCATGGTAATCAGATCCAGGTCGTTCTGGGCATGCATTGTTTGCTGTGGTGTTCGCACAGGGGTCTCTTAGTGATCTCTGAGGCGGAAGACTGTGGTCTTCCTCATGACTGAACTTTGGAACTTTTCTCCTTTGTGTGTGCGCTTTGGTCCCTTGGTGGGGGTGCAATCTGGGGGTATAGCTAAGGCCATGAGGTCACAGCAGGCTCTGAGGTCACAGAGGTGCCAGAGCCCCGTGGTTGCACAGCAGCACAAGGAGCGAGCAGTCAGTGCTTGAGCACAACTGTTGCGGCAGCAGCAGCGGCGGTGGCAGCAGTGGTGCTGACATTGGGACAGCGGTGTCAGGACAGCGGTGGCAGCAAGAGCTGCGGGACTGGCAGAGGGCAAGGCAGCATGGCCCTTGCTCTGCGCCTCTTCCTCCTGCTCCTCCTGGCCGTGGCCCTGCCTGCCAGGGCTGCCCAGGCTGCTCCCCTGCAAGCGCAGCGAGCAGGTGAGCCGGCAGCCTGGCTCCCCTTTCCCGGGACAGCGCTCCCTGCTCCCCGGGAAGCGCTGGGGATGGTTTTCCCCAGGCCTTCAGGGAGGGTTTCCTCTGGGGGAAGGAGAGAACCCCCACGGGCCCTCGGCTGGCCCTGTTTCCTCTCCAGGGATGTGTCACAGGGCCTGCAAAGAGGGTGGAGAGTGACCAGGACCAGCCCAGATCTCCCCAGGCCCCTGTACAGCTTTGGCCTTGTCCATTCATATCTGGCTCCCATGGCCTTTCCCAACCCCCTTGCAGTGCCCAGTTCCTTAAGGCAGAGGGGGATCCCAGCACACCATGGAAATGGGTCTGTTTGTGCTCCATTCTAGATTGGGATGGCGTCATAGATTATCTGGATGCCCTATCAGATGATGGCTTGAAACCCCTGGAGAATGCTGGTGGTAAGTTCTCTCTTTGCCTTTCCTGACAAAATTATCCGTGTCCATGTGCGAAGAGGTCACCCATGAACCCTTTAGGTTAACATCATTTCAGGGTTGAAAGAATCTAGTAACCTTTCCCTGCTCCCTTCTGGAGCCTGAGGGATCCCACTCTGGAGGCCCTGGGGGGCATCCCTTAAGTTACACCACATTGGCTCCCTCCACTGTTCTTATGTTCCTGAGCCATTGCCTCCCATTTCCTTGACTGGCCCTTTGTAGTGCGCTGAGACCAACGTCAGACCTCGGGCCTCCAGAGAGAGAAAGCTGGACCCACTGTGTGTCTGTTTCTGGGACCTGAATATTTCACTGCACGGCTGAATTAAACATCTGCGGATATTTTGCAAAGACCCTTTTTGCTTCTTTACCTTGAATTTACTAGCAGAAATGCAGGCTGCAAAATCCCCCAGGATCGCTGTCATTGAGAAAAAGGATCATTTATCTGTCCAACATCCTCCCGTGTGCAATGCCAGTGTGTCCTTCCATGTGCTCTGTGCAGCCACAGAGAAGAGCGCAGAGGGAAGGGGCTGGGCCCAGGGCTGTTCCATGGGGCTGAGCCTTTCTCAGCTCCTTTGCCGGCCCCAGGGAGCCTGAGCTGCTCCTTCTACCACTGCCAAGCCCTGGCCTTGCCTGGGGCTGTGTTGGGAGCTGCAGCAGCTCCAGGGAGTCCTTTCTGCCCTCACTGCCCCGCAAGGGGCTCCTTCCATCCCAGTGTGGGGCCACTGCAGGCACGAGGTGCCCCTGGCCCTGCTCCTGAGTGGAAGGAAGAGCTGAGGGAGTGCCTGGGAGGGCACCAATCACCCAGGTGCCCTCACTGCCACTTGGGCCTGAAGGAAAAATGGAACTTTCCATTAAGGTCCTCCTAAATGGAAGAACCGAGACATAGGAGACACGAAATCCTTGGAGGCAGCCAAACTTCTGGACCAGATGCTGAATGACCTGGAGAGGCGCCGTGGTGGGTGCATTTCCCTCAGCCTTGTCCTGGGGCTCAGCAGCCGGGGGCTTTGGCTGCACATCTGGACACGCCGAGCCCGGCACAGCGGGAAGGGATCCATGGCAGCCTCGCTGCCCCGCTGCTGCTTCCACGCCCTGCAGGGCTGTTTGCCAGCCTGGCCTGGCTGCAGCTTCTCCCCAGCCTCTGCAGGAAGGCATTGGGCATCTGCTGACAGGCAGACCAAACTGCACCATGGTTCATACAAGCCCTGAGATCCCCTGCAATTGCCTGGACCATGGGGAGATCAGGAATGACAGCAATTTAGAGAACGGTGAACCCTGGCCAATCCCAAAAGTTTTTACGAATTCTTGCTCATTATCCATCAGTTTGACCAGTATTGCTTCCTGAAGATGCCACCTCCCAGAAAGGGGAACATACCCACCTAATTTAGCTGTCTCTTTTTCTTTCTCCAGAGATGAACCGAAAGGCTGTGCTGAAAACAGCAATGCCTGCAGGAAGCAGGGGCTCATTGGCAGCCTCTGCTGCAGGAAGGGAGGTGATGCCCAGCACAGTCACAGGAGGTAATTGCTGTCCCTCTGGGCCTGAGCCCTGCTGAGGCTTGAGCTGCCATCTTGGCTGTGCGTCAGTGCCTGCCCTCCAGGGATGTCAGACAGCGCCTGCAAAGAGGGTGCAGAGTGACCAGGAGCCAGCCCAGAGCTCCCCAGGCCCCTGTGCAGCTTTGGCCTTGTCCATTCACACCTGGCTCCCACAGCCTTACCCGATCCCCTTGCAGTGCACAGTTCCCATAGGCAGAGGGGGATGCCAGCACACCATGGAAATGGGTCTGATCTGTGCTCCCTTCCAGATGAGAGTGGTGCCATTGCTTTGCCAGCAGCTGGGATGGAAGATGGTTTGGAACCCATGGGAGCTTCTGCAGGTAAGTTCTGAGAGAATTTTCATTGACAACCTGGCAGGAACTGTATGACAGAAGCTTCTGTGGCTCTTGAGTTACAGGTGTGTCTGCAGGAAGGATCTTCCCAGGTCCTTTGGTGGATGTTGCACACAAGCCCAGCTCCCATCGCAGGGGTGAGTAGTGTGTCCCTGCTGACCCCACGAGCTGAGCCCTGCATCTGTGGGATCTATTCCTGGTGAAATGGAAATACTTTCTCTTAAGGTCCTCTGAGAGGGAGGAAAAAACCTAAAAAAGAGAATGTGCTCCTGGAGGCATCCAAACAACTGGACCAAATCCTGATTGACCTGGAGAGGCACCGTGGTGGGTGCATTTCCCTCAGCCTTGTCCTGGGGCTCAGCAGCCAGAGGCTTTGGCTGCACATCGGGACATGCTGTGCCTGGAACAGCAGGAAGGGATCCATGGCAGCCTCGCTGCCCCGCTGCTGCTTCCACGCCCTGCAGGGCTGTTTGCCAGCCTGGCCTGGCTGCAGCTTCTCCCCAGCCTCTGCAGGAAGGCATTTGGCATCAGCTAAGTGAGAGCCCAAACTGCACCATGGGACTGGGATTTCCTGGTCTCTGAGCAGATCCGGTGGGGCAGATATTTGGAGGAGGGAGGACCCTGTGGCAGCCCCAAGGGCCTTGGCCTTTCCCTGATCCTTATCCATGTCTTTTACAAGTGGTACCTCCTGAAGATGCCACCTCCCTACTGGGCAATGGCTCTACCTGATCTGGCTGTCCCTTTTCCTTTCTCCAGAGATGGACCAAAAGTCTTTCCGGAAGGCAGCACATCCTGGAGGACGCAATGTATCCGTGCTAGCCACTGATACAGGAAGTGAGGAGATGCCAGACAGTGCCACAGAAGGTGATTGCTGTGCCAGGCTCAGCCAGTCTGAGCAGTCCTGCTGGGGTCCCTCCGTGTGGGACATGTCCTGAAACCTGGGAGAGACTGCATGTGGTGCCCATGGTGGGGAATGGGCAGAGGGGGAGGGCAAGGCTCCAGTGTGCCCTGACAGGGCCTGACTCTGTGCCCTGGGGCTGGGGGAGCTGTCACGGGGCAGGGAGGGCCAGGGCTGGCAGTGGCTGCTCAGGGATGGCTTTGGCCCGTGTCTCTCCAAGCAGCCACTGCCCAAGCAGCTGCGCTGCCCCCGGGCTCTCCTCCCGGCCTGCTGGGCTTTGTTGGGTGGCACAGCCTGTGCCAAGGGGCGGCAAGGTGCCTGCAGGCCCCAGCTCTGGGGGAAACGGAGAACGTCCTGCCGCGTCCACCGTGCTGCCAGCTCAGCAGTGCAGCACAGCACGGGCTGACGCTCCCATTGCTCCCACAGATGTTGTCACTGAAGCAGGAATATATGGCCCGGATCCAATGCGCCTCCCAAGAATTGTCTGTCCCCAGGATGTTCGCAGGAAATGCATGATAGGCACAGTGGTGATAGTGTTCACTGTGCCACTTGTGCTGCTAGGCTGCTATCTTGGCATTCGCAAGCTGTATGAGATCAGACGGTCAGTTGCTGATTTTTCTCCACGGTTTTCTTAGAACTTTGCTCCATAGCATTGGTAGCCTGACTCGTAGTCACGCTACTGTGGAGTTGTGGCCAGTCCATGGTTGTCCAAATAACTCTCCTGAGGGTTCTGCTGCAGCCCAGTGCTTTCATTGGCCTCCTCATTGCTGGGCCTTGTCCTGGGGGGCCCGCTGGGGCTGCAGCCAGTGCTGGCTCCCACTGAGGCTGCCTGGCCAAGAGCAGCCCCAGGGGCACAGGTGAGAGGCACAGCAAGTTCTCAGCAGTGTTTGGGCAGCAGAGTTCAGGACAGGACAGTGCTTATTTAGTAGCTCATATAAACTGTCATGGCAACAGTGGTGTTGCAGCAGAAGCAAATGTGCTCCAGTTCAGTGTTAAAATGTGGTTTTCTTTATGAAATTCATTCACTCTTTTAAAATTTAGTTTCAAATATAACTTCTTTTCCAGTGCTTTATACCGTTATTTGGTATAATGAATGGTGTCCTAATTATCCCATGGCTGAATTAGAAGACTGTAAGTACTATAAATTGGAATGATTTTTCTGCTCTTATGTCTTTCACACACTCATGAAACTATTGGTAGTGTGATGTAACCAACAGAAGAGTTTTTCTCTGCTTTTAATTCAAACAAGCAGCAGAGCTGAAACCTGTTGAGCAGAGTCACTTCACTTCATTGCTAAAGCAAACTGCCAGGGTTCTTTATGGAACAATTTAAAATCTATATTATATGTATAGACTCCTGTCAAGTGACTGATAGAAACGAGGGATTTGATCTCTGTGGGAAGTACTCATCAGCAGTGCGTTGGCTCTGCAAATCTCAGTCTGTAATAATCAATCTTTTTCAGAAGACAATGTTCAGTTTCTTCCTGGCACTCGCTCCTGCATTTGTACTCAAAACCACTTCTTGAAAGAAATTTACAACCGCTCTTTATGCTCCCTTAATTGACTTTTCTCTGTTTCGCCATAGATGCAGATGAAAATCAGGAGGATTCCATTAAAAAAGCTGCAAAGCAGATCCTGAAGAAGAGGGCATACATCTGCTCCCACCCTCTGGACAGGATCTTCTGATCCCTCCCTGACAGCAGGCACTCATGAAAGTCAGTCAGGGAGGAATTTGCTGCAGTTCCAGAATTTGACACCTTGAAAGCATCTGTTATTTAATGTCTTTAATACATGTAACGGCATAAAATAAAACTTCTTCGTAAACACTACTTCATAGAAAAAGGAAAAATAAACAGATTTTATTTAAAGTGGAATAGATATACAGATATATGTCTGTTCCTCTTGGAGCTGGATAAAGACAGGGGAGGTTTGGATGGGGAGATGTTTCTTCCCAGGGAAGGGACTGTGTGGTTTCTCAGTATCTTTTCACTTCAATCAGCTGCTCATTCACTGAGCAAGTCTGAAAGACTTGGGCAATCAGAACAGTTCTGTTTTGGAGGCCCTTCCAGCTCTCTTGTCCAGCAGCACCACCAGGACACTGAGTCCCCAGTGTCCAGGGAGCTTCTGCTGTCACCCTGAGGGACACCATTGGTCACTGACGTCCATTGGGCCTCCAAGCCATTGACCACAACCCCCTGGATGTGACCAGCCAGGCAATTGCTCATTCTCCAAACTGTGCCTCCATCAGATCCACAGCTCACCAAAGGAGGGACAAGGATGCTGGGCCGGGCTGATGTGTCCAGGGCATGGCAGAAGTCCAGAGTGCTGGCATCTCTAGCTCTTCCCTTGTGCCCTGGGGTGTTGTGGTGTCTCTCTATTGTATATTCAATTGCAATTCAGTTTTAACAGTCAGTTCTGAAATTCCCTGCAGTCTTTTGTATTGTTATAGCATATTTTATCCTTAAACGATTGTTCCTTTGCACCTCTCTTGTTGGTTTTGTCCAGGGTTTCCATCTTCCCAAAAACCTGCCCTTTGTTCCTTAATGTTCCGTAGTCCTGCTCCCAGGAAGAACAATGCCAATCCCTCCTCATACCTGCCCCTTTCTCCAGAAACTTCCCTGTCATTTTTGTACACCACGAGGTCCCATTGGTTTGTTTCAACTCTTCCGCTCCCCTGTAATTCCCAATTGGTTTAAACACTGTATTCCCTGCCTTATGCTTCTCCCCAGGTTTCTCCCACTTGGTTAAAGTTTTGTACTCTTCTCTTGCACCTCCCCTTGTTGAAAAACCCCTTCTAGAGCCTGGACTTGTGTCTTTCTGTGCCTGACCTTCCTGGACATAAACACCTTTGGGAGTCATACAGAAGACCTCTCCTTGTTCCTTGTCCCTGCCCTTGAAGCATTCCACCTGTGCCATAGAGCAGTTGTGCCCTACAGCCCACCCCAAATTGTGTGGCTTTTTGGGGCAGCCTCCTCCTGGTGACAGTGCTGGGAGCAGCCCAGGCTGAAGAACTCTGGCACCGTGTCACTGAGGCAGCCACACAATCATGGAAGGGGCTCTGGCTTTGACAGGCAGCACAGACCCACCTTGTGCTCCTCAAGGTTTCCATTGGCATATCCAAGCATTAAAGAGTTTGGCTGGTTTTTCCCCCTGTTTTATTGGCTGTGTCCTTTGAGGACACAGTGCCTTAAGAGGAAGCAGTGCCTTAAATTGCACATGAAGAACAAATGGTGAAGTAAAAGCTTCACCTTTCCTATGAAGCCAGAGGACTGTGTTAGCCATGGCCTCCCCAAGGTGCCAAATTTCCAGCTGGGAAGCTGCTGACAGGAGGGAATGTGGCACTTGTCTCCAGCCAGAGATCACTCATTCCTCAGCATGCTGGGCTGTGGCTGACAGTGCCTGAGGAGCTCAGAAATCCTTGGATGTGATTTCCTGTGCCAGTGCCCAGAACACAGAGCAGTGAGCTCAACTTGGTGGGGCATGTCCAGCCGTTGGACACAACCGCCAGGCAGGGTGAGCTCCCTCCCAGAGTTGGAAAATTCCAGCCATGAGGTCCATCCCCAAGCAGGCCATGAGGTCACAGCAGGATTGTGAGGTCATGGCAGGCTGAGGTCCAAACAGACTCTGGGGTCACAGCATCACAATGTCCAGCCCCTCAGTCCTTAGCAATTCTTGCACACATTGGGACAGCGTTGGCAGCAAGAGCTGCAGGACTGGCAGAGGGCAAGGCAGCATGGCCCTTGCTCTGCGCCTCTTCCTCCTGCTCCTCCTGGCCGTGGCCCTGCCTGCCAGGGCTGCCCAGGCTGCTCCGCTGCAAGCGCGGCGAGCAGGTGAGCCGGCAGCCTGGCTCCCCTTTCCCGGGACAGCGCTCCCTGCTCCCCGGGAAGCGCTGGGGATGGTTTTCCCCAGGCCTTCAGGGAGGGTTTCCTCTGGGGGAGGGAGAGAGCCCCCAGGGCCCTGGGCTGGCCCTGTTTCCTCCCCAGGGATGTGTCACAGGGCCTGCAAAGAGGGTGGAGAGTGACCAGGAGCCAGCCCAGAGCTCCCCAGGCCCTTGTGCAGCTTTGGCCTTGTGCATTCACATCTGGCACCCACAGCCTTACATGACCCCCTTGCAGTGCCCATTTCCTATAGGCAGTGGGGGATCCCAGCACACCATGGAAATGTCCTGGTCTTTGCTCTCTTCTAGACTGGAACGAAAAAATGGCTTATATGGAAAAGCTGGTGAACGACACTATGAAGGCTCGAGGGCATGGTGCAGGCAAGTTCTCTGTGTGCCTTTCCTGAAAAATAATCAGTGTCCATGTGGCAACAGCTCAGTCATGAGCCTGCTCCCTTAACATAATCTCTGGGTTTAAAGAAGCTGTAAATATTGCCCTTCTCCCTTCTGTGATCCCACAGGATCGCTGTCAGTGGGAGGAAGGAGCATTTATCTGTCCATCCTCCTCCCGTGTGCAATGCCACTGTGGCCTTCTGTGTGCTCTGTGCAGCCACAGAGAAGAGCAGAGAGGGAAGGGGCTGGGCCCAGGGCTGTTCCCCGGGGCTGAGCCTTTCTCAGCTCCTTTGCCAGCCCCAGGGAGCCTGAGCTGCTCCTGCTGCCACTGCCAAGCCCTGGCCTTGCCTGGGGCTGGGTTTGGAGCTGCAGCAGCTCCAGGGAGTCCTTTCTGCCCCGACTGCCCCGCAAGGGGCTCCTTCCATCCCAGTGTGGGGCCACTGCAGGTACAAGGTGCCCCTGGTCCTGCTCCTGATTTGAAGGCAGAGCCAAGGGAGTGCCTTGGAGGGCACCAATCACCCAGGTGCCCTCACTGCCACTTGGGCCTAAAGGAGAAATGGAACTTTCCATTAAGGTCCTCCTAAATGGAAGAACCGAGACATAGGAGACACGAAATCCTTGGAGGCGGTCAAACTTCTGGACCAGATGCTGAATGACCTGGAGAGACGCCGTGGTGGGTGCATTTCCCTCAGCCTTGTCCTGGGGCACAGAAGCTGGGGGCTTTGGCTGCACATCTGGACACGCCGTGCCCGGAACAGCAGGAAGGGATCCATGTCAGCCTCGCTGCCCCGCTGCTGCTTCCACGCCCTGCAGGGCTGTTTGCCAGCCTGGCCTGGCTGCAGCTTCTCCCCAGCCTCTGCAGGAAGGCATTTGGCATCAGTTCACAGGCAGCCCAAACAACATCACGGCCCATACATGCCCTGAGATCCCCTGCAATTTCCTAATCTCCAGTCAGATCAGGTGTAGGGGCTTTTTTCGGTCAGGGAGGGCTCTGGCCCAGCCCCAATAACCTGGCTATTTTACTGATCCTTATCCATGACTTGACAAGTATTTTCTCCTGAAGTTGCCACCTCCTGCAATGATTCCATTGGATCCAGCTGTGCTTTTTCCTTTCTCAAGCAATGGAGCAAAAGTCCATGCAGATGGGGCCATATCCTGTAGGAAGCAATGGCTTTGTGCCAGCAACTGATGCAGGAAAGGAGGAGATGCCAGACATGGGCACAGGTACAGGAGATAATTGCTTCGCTAGGCTCAGCCCTTGGCGGGGCTGTGTGGCAGCAGCCCTTCCCCCAGGTCCTGCCCTTGTATGCCCCAGCAGCAGCCAAAGATGGAGGCACCTCTGGAGTCTTAGAAGCCTCTGGAGCTCGTTCACAGCCCCAGGGACAGGGGACCCGTGCACCAATGTCCCTCCCGCTGCAGCTGCTCTGGAGCTGGCCCTGAGTGCCCAGAGGCCCAAGGCACAGGAGCAGCCCCGAGCGGGAGCCCTGCCGCGAGCCCAGGGCCAAAGCCAGCCTTGGCTCCCGACTGGGCAGGGGCTGCACTGGGTCCTGAAAGGGCCTGACTCTGTGCCCTGGGGCTGGGGCAGCTGTCACGGGGCAGGGAGGGCCAGGGCTGGCAGTGGCTGCTCAGGGATGGCTTTGGCCCGTGTCCCTCCAAGCAGCCACTGCCCAAGCAGCTGCCTGCTGACCCCAGGCTCTCCTCCCAGCCTGCTGGGCTTTGTTGGGTGGCACAGCCTGTGCCAAGGGGCGGCAAGGTGCCTGCAGGCCCCAGCTCTGGGGGAAACGGAGAATGTCCTGCCCGCATCCACCGTGCTGCCAGCTCAGCAGTGCAGCACAGCACGGGCTGACGCTCCCCATTGCTCCCACAGAAGTGCTTGGCAAGTCAGACACTGACGCCCAGAATCCACGGAAAAACCCAAGAATTATCTGCCCCCAGGACGTCCTGCATGATAGGCACGGTAGTGACAGTGTTCACTGTGCCAATTTCCATGGTGCTGTGCTATGTTGGGTTCCGGTGGTGGAAGGGAAAGAAACGGTAAGTTGTTGCTCATCTCTTCCCACCAGCTTCTTTAAAGCCCGCACACAGTCAGGGAACATTCAGGGAACAGAGAGGCTGCAGTGTAGGTGTGGCCAGTCCATGGCTGTCCAAAGAACTCTGCTGAGGGTTCTGCTGCTGCCCAGAGCTTTCCTTGGCCTCCTAATTGCTGGGCCTTGTCTTGGGGGCCCACTGGGGCTGCAGCCAGTGCTGACTCCCACTGAGGCTGCCTGGCCAAGAGCAGTCCCAGGGGCTCAAGGCAGAGGCAGAGGAAGGTGGGAAGGAGAAAGAGCAGGGATGAAATTGCCCTTGAAAGACAGAGGCGCTCTGGGGCCCGCTCCTGGCCAGGGAGCCTGCCCAGAGCCGTGCCCTGCTCCCCGGGGCCTTGAGGGGCAGCTGTGCAGCTGGGCCAAGCTGTGCCAGCAGCTCCAGCCGTGCTGGGGAGCCTTGCCAGCTCTGGGCCCGGCTGTGCAGGAGGCTCCCTGTGTGCCTCTGGCAGCTGGGGCCTCAGCCGCCTCCTCTCTCCACAGTCGCGCTGCCGCCGCTCCAGCATCCCGGCCGAGAAGGCGTGCCTCTCCCTCGCCCCCAGAGAGCCCAGAGACCGTCGCCTTTGACAGCTCTCACACAAGGCCTCGGCAGCAGCAGTTGCCCAAGAAAGCAGAGCACCAGCCCTCCGTGCCTCCCCCACGGCCCCCCAGCCCGGCCTTGAAGCAGAAGCCTCCCGAGATCCCCCCACCTCCTCCCCTCCCGAGCCCACCGCCCTGGTCCAACTAGGACTGCAACTGGGCCAGCCACGCAGGGCTTGCGCCACCAACAGCTTGGCCACCTGCCCTCCTCTACAATGAGCATGTGTTATCTAGGGGCAACAGCCAGAGTCAGTTTTCACACTCTTGGACCTTCAACAGGAAGGGCTGAAGATTCTTCCCATGCCCTTTCTCATCCTTTACCTCTTTGCTTTTCATACAATTGGGAGCTAGTTGCATCTCTTAAAGACTTTATTAGCACTGCATCTTTTACCTTACCTTTCAAGGGAAAAAAAATAAAAAAATTCTTCAGTTTTGATTTCATTTTTAGTGTGGTTGGGCTGCTCACATTTTCAGCAATTAATTTTCCATGGTACTGCTTCCTTTTTCTGTACTATCCATAAAAAGTTCATCTGGACATAAAAATCACCAGCATTACTGAGATTTACCTCAAAGCCCAGATAGGGAATCTAGCACCAAATATTCTCCCTGTGTACTGCACAACAAGAAATATTCAGAAGAATATTCACCGGCAGCTGAGGCTCGTGGAATTCCCAGAATACTGAGCCTGCAGAGGAGGCAGACAGCCCTGGCAGTGGCTGAGGGGACTTCTCGTCACAGACTCCTCTGAAAGTGTGTCACTCCAGGAGGAGAAAGCATTTAAACCTGTGCCTTACCTTCCTCCTGTGCTAAAATGTAAGGCTCCTCCTGAGCTACAAACAATTCTCCATTCCTCAACAAAGCTACTCATGTTCTTGACTTATCTTAAAGAGCAAAAGCAAATGTGGTCAGAAATTTCTCATCAAAGCCTCTTTGCAGAGAAACGCCGCCATATGTGAGAAAATAGTTCTTAGCATCAATTCACTCAAAAGAAAGCCAACCCTGAATTGAGCAGTGCTTTAAATGAAATTGAATTCTCCTTCCTCACCTATCAGCCGGATTTGTTTTATGGTAAATAGGTATGAATTTTGCTGCCAAAATTTATACAATAATCAATATTCATTCAGTAATTAATATTTGGAAATAATAAAACAGTTAAAACGTGTCATGCCAAGAAAGAAAGGGAGAGGAGGGTTTCCACCCCCCACCTCTTTCCTGCAGAAGTTCAAGGACATGAAAAAGCAAGAGATAACAGTTATTAAAATTAACAGAAAGAAGGGAAAATCTGGATGGGTCCCAGGAAAATGCCAGCTATAAAAGATTTATTGCTTTGATGCTTAAATGTGGTAATATGTTAGTTTTGCCTTACATTCTACTGGCTGGGTGCACATGTGTAAACCAAGGGTGAGTTAAGGATATCAAAGAAGAGGAGAGGCCTTCATCAAAAATGACCCCCAAAGAGAAAAGGAGGCTGTGAGTATCACCAGGTTTTGGGTCTGGGGGGTGGCTGTATGCATGTGTGAGTGTGTGTGGAGTATCTGAGACAGAGGCTGGGCAGTCCTGCACCCCTGAAGCGGGTGAGGCCTCCCGGTACCGCGTTTCCAAGATATCCGCAAGGAGACTGGCCAGTAAAGGAGGGATGTGAAAGAAAAGTGAACAAGTGGAGACCCCAGGAGGGTTTGACCCAGGGGGAAGGAGGGTGTCCCTGGTCCAAGCACCTGTGGGAAGGTCCTTGGGCAGGAGGGATTGACTCAGTAGGGAGAATGAGAAGGAGAGTGATTGAATAGGTTCAATTTCCTTGGAGGGCTTGGTAGCTGGCAATTTAGTATGAGATTAGATGGTGAGAGAACATGGCTAATGGATTGAGAAAGAGTGAGAAATAGGAGTGGAACAAGTAGATTGAAAAGGCAGTGAGACAGAGTAGTAAGTGAGGAAGTTGAACCACGAGGTGAGTGTGGAAAACCAAGACTCTCCTGGTACTGGGGATCTCTTAGTTTGTTGCCGCCAGAGATGGGTCAGGGAAAAAGTAAGTCCTTAGACCCAGGGTCTGCGGATTGTGTGAAAAATTCGCAGGAGTTTAGGGTATCTGGGAACTTTGAGGGGGGTTCTCAGGAAGGGAGCATTCCTCAGGACAGCCCACTGGCAATGATACAGTTTTGGGATGGAATGGGAATCCTGAAGGGGAAAAAGTAAACGAAAATGATTAAGTATTGCATGTTTGAATGGACAAAGGAAATGACACTGAAAGATATATTGGCCAAAGTTTGGATCATTTGAGGATTGGATTTGCCAGGCTCTAAATATATATGTGAATTCGAAAAACCCTGTTAATCAGGAGGCGAGTGAGTATGCTGCCTTATGGAGTCCTGAGGGGAGAAGTAGGTTTGTTGTTCAGAGGCAGGAAGCTGGGGGTTCCCGATGTTTCCTTTATTAACCAAAGGGCAGGTGGTTAAAAGGAACAGGCAGGAGCCGTGGGACCCACTAAATCAACTCCCACCCCCTAATGGACAACCCAACCAGCTAGCTCAGCCACAGGCCCCTGAGAGTCCCCCCATAAATCCAAATGCACCTCCTCTTCAAGAGGAGCTGGTGGCACACAGAACCAGAAGCAGAGGGAGACAAGGGGAGGAAAATGATGGAGATGAGGGGGAATCAAGGGAGAATCAATTGTACCCACTTAGAGAGGTTCCCACTGTTAGCGTTCAAAAACACATAATCACAGAGCGATTATATGCGGTGCTTTTTATTAAGAGCTCTGGGAATCGGGGTATATTCAACCCAAATCTGACTCCGACCATACATCCGAATTGATCATGTTTTATACTCTATCGTTACATAACTTTCATGTTAATTATTAAACTTATATTGTTCTATTGTGTACATAAATTTAGCCCCTCTCTGAATTTCCAACATAGTTTCTCACTATTCTTCTTATGGTTATATAATAATTACATTTAATTACTAAACAATCATCACATCTAACAATTATATAATTTATCATACTGCTTATGCAGGTGCAGTTGATCTGGGAAAGCACAAAGCCTAACATTTTAGATTCTATCTTTAACTTTTTCCAGGGTTCCACTATCACCATGGCAAATCCAGGACAGAGGCCACCTATTGGTTATGTGAGTGTTCCCCTAAAGACCGAGGATGTCAGGGAGTTTAAGAAGGAGATGGGTACACTGATAGAGGACCCCGTCAGAGTGGCAGAAAAGTTAGATCAGTTTTTGGGACCAAACACATATACCTGGGTGCAGATGCAGTCTATGCTAGGAATTTTGTTTACAAAAGAAGAGAGAGAGATGATCAGACAGGCAGGAATGTGGATTTGGGACAGAGAACTGAGGGACAAGGGCAGAGTAATCAGAAATGGCCTAT
This sequence comes from Melospiza melodia melodia, assembly GCF_035770615.1. NCBI lineage: Eukaryota > Metazoa > Chordata > Aves > Passeriformes > Passerellidae > Melospiza > Melospiza melodia. Next base: position 2,366,877 of record NC_086203.1, on the reverse strand, counting down.
GCAGGATCCAAATTGGAATAATCAGAATGCAGAGCATAGGTAGAATATGAGTGATCTCCAGTGAATAATTGTTCAAGGAATTTGTGGGGCAGTCCCTAGGGGACATAATATAGGAAAAGCTTTGAGTCAGCAGCAGAGAAAGAATGAGTCCCCGGCAGAATGGTTAGAGAGATTAAAGAAAGACTTGCAATTATATTCAAGCATAGATACTGATACTGCAGCGGGGCAGGTTCTTTAAAAACTCAGTTTGTAGCAAAATCCTGGGGAGACATCAGGAAGAAGCTGGAAAAATTAGAAGATTGGCAGGACAGGGGACTTCAGGAATTACTGAGAGAAGCACAAAAGGTGTATGTAAGGAGAGATGAGGAAAAGCAGAAGGCAGATGCATGAATTTTGGTGGCAGCAGTTAAAGAAATGCAGGCAGCTTTGATTACAGAAAAACCTGCAGGAAAGAACAGAGCAGATGTCAGCATCTATTTTTAGGAACACAGGACCCATGTGTTTTTCTTGCCACAAGAAGGGGCATTTAAAAATTCTTGCCCTACCTTGAGGGGTGCAGGACCCACCTGTTTTTACTGTCATAAAAAGGGGCACCTACAAACAAGTTTTAGGAAGAAACAGCAAGAGGAGAAAAATTTTCAGGAGGATTAGGGAGGTCAGGGGCTCTATTTAATGAAGGGGACCAAAACACCACCCGAAGAGCCCTTGATAAAGTTCAAGATAGGTCCCCATAGTAAAGAAGTTGTATTTTTAGTGGATACTGGAGCTTCTCGGGCAACAGTTAGAAAATTACCCCAGGGATGTAAGATAAGTCGTGAGTGAGTTCCAGTAATTGGAGTTAAGGGAGAGGCTTTTCCCGTTCCTGTAATTAAAGGGGTGCAAATTGAAACAGATGACAAATTTGGAGTAAATGATTTATTGTTGATACTGGAGGCCGAGAATAATTTATTAGGCAGAGATCTAATAATAGCCTTGGATTTACAGATAAAACCCTGTGAAGAAAAACTTAAAAGTTATTCTTTAACTGGAGAGGATAATCTGGAAATTAATGATATGGTTTGGCATTCGGGTGCAGGGGGGAACCTCAACATTCCGCTTATTAAAACTGAAATACAGAATCGAGAAGTACCAATCTGAGTGGAGCAATATTCAATATCACTAGAGGAGCAGAAGGGATTAAAACCAGTGATTGAAAATTTAATACAGCAAGGAATATTAGAACCTTGCACGTCACCCCCTAATACTCCCATCTTACGGGTAAAGAAACCTGACGGGAGTTACAGGCTGGTTCAAGATTGAAGGGCAATAAAACAAAGGACTATTACACATTTTCCAATAGTGGCTAACCCATATACTTTGTTGAGTCAATTGCCTCCTAATTACATGTGGTATAGTGCGGTGGATTTAAAAGATGCCTTTTGGACTTGCCCTTTGGATGAGGGCAGTAGAGATTATTTTGCTTTTGAGTGGGAAGATAGGGAGACAGGTAGAAGAGAACAGCTCAGGTGGACGGTACTACCGCAGGGTTTCACCGAGTCACCTAATCTTTTTGGGAGAGCATTAGAAAATCTCTTAAAAACTTTTGAGTTGCCTGAAGGAATCAAGTTGTTACAGTATGTGGATGATTTGTTCTTAGCAGAGGAAAGGGAGGAGAAAACTAGGAGGAGCACTATTCATTTGCTGAATTTTTGAGGTGAAAATGGTCTGAAAATATTCAGATCCAAATTACAGTTTGTGGAATCAGAAGTCAGGTACTTAGGTCATTGGATCAGTAAGGGAAAGAAAAAGCTGGACCCTGATAGAGTTTGAGGAATATGAAACATGGGACCCCTGAAATAAAAAATAAGACAATTTTTAGGTCTTTTGGGTTATTGCAGACAGTGGATTGAAGGATTTAGTGGAAAAGTGAAATTTCTGTATGAAAAATTGCCTACAAACCATTTTAAGTGGACTATGGAGGATTAGAAAAAATTTGAAGAGGTTAAAGAAGTTTTGTTGCAGGCTCCTGTACTAAGTCTTCCTGATTTGGGAAAACCCTTTCAGTTATTTGTAAGTACAACTCATCAGACAGCCTATGGGGTACTGACTCAAGACTGGGCAGGAAGCTGGAAACCAGTGGGCTATTGTTCAAAACTATTAAATCCAGTTAGTAAAGGCTGGCCAACATGTTTACAGGCTTTGGTAGCGCCTGCCTTGCTAGTGGAAGAGGCCCAAAAAGTAACCTTTGGTGCACCTTTGGAAGTATACACCCCTCACAATATTAGGGGAATTTTAGCACAAAAAGCTGAAAAATGGTTAACAGATAGACGAATACTGAAGTACGAGGCTGTCTTGATTACCTCCCCCGAATTAGACTTGAAGGCGACACAAGTACAGAGCCCTGCTCAGTTTCTTTATGGGGATCCAGGGGAACAGCTGGTACATGATTGCATAGAGGTTACAGAACTACAAACAAAAATACCTCCAGATTTGGGAGACCAAGAATTACAAAGGGGAGGAAAGTTAGTTACAGATGGGTCATCTCGGGTAGTGAGTGGGAAAAGAAAATCAGGTTATGCTATAATCAGTGGGGGACAGCTTGAGGTAAAGGAGTCTGGTCCCCTTAGTCCATCCTGGTCAGTACAAGCTCGTGAACTTAATGCATTACTCCGTGCATCATTAATACTAGAAGGGCAAGAAGGGACTATTTATATGGACTCCAGATATGCTTTCAGTGTAGTACATACTTCTGGAAAAATTTGGAAGGAAAGGAGACTTATAAGCACTCGAGGAAAAGGGTTAGTACACGAGAGATTGATAATTCAGATACTTGAAGCTTTAAAGGGCCCAAAGAGAATAGCAGTGGTTCATGTGAAGGGGCACCAGAGAGGGAGGGATATTAGAGTCAGAGGAAATAATCTGGCCAATGAAGAAGCAAGAAGAGCAGCCTTAAGGAAAAGAGATACTGAAATCATGACCTTACAAGAAACAGACATTCAGCAGGAGACACTTTCCCTTTCACTAGCAGAACTGGCAGCTATAAGGAAATTAGGAGCAACATTTAAGGAGGGAAAGTGGCTTCTTCCTGATGGCAGGATTCTGATGCCAAAGCCAGTGGCACGTCAGATCTTAGATAACTTGCATACACAGACACTCTGGGGAACAAGAGCCCTTTGTGATCACTTTTTAAAATTTTATGGGTGTATAGAGATATTTGAAAGTGGAAAACAAATTACCCAGGGGTGTCTAAGAACGTGTTGAGGAGCCCTCTCTCTGGAGGACACAAAACAGCCTACAGGCCATTTGAAAAGATCCAGGCTGACTTCACAGAATTGTCTAAAGTGGGTCAGTGGAAGTATCTGTTAGTTATAATAGATCCATTAACTCTGTGGGAGAAGCATTTCCAGCAGCTTGGGCTACAGCTCAAACAGTGGCTAAAATATTGTTAGAACATGTAATTCCAAGATTTGGATTAGTGAGGGTCATTGATACAGACCAGGGTACGCATTTCACTGCAATTTTAGAAACTGAGATTGGTAACACCTGTTGTTAAAAGACCTCAGAGACAAGTAAAACGTTGGGAGTGCGGTGAACATGGTTTAAAGTGTCCTCTCTGGATGTGTATTGTTTGCACACTTTGCTTTAACTTATGGTTGAGAGTAACTAAGAGGGAAGAGAAGGAGAGACAATTGATTTGTTGGTTTTGCTATGGTTATGTATTTAGCTGGCTAACTATAGAACGCATTGCTAGTGATTTTTTGAGATACCTTTGAGACTGGGAGACGGGACCCTTCCAGCAACAATTGGATTAGCAGAGAACTTAGATCAATTGGTTCTTGCTATATTGGCTGTAGCACAAATAAGAGAACGAGCAATTAATGGCCTTATAGACCAGTGTCTTATAATCAATAGTTGTTGTGGAGAAGAAGTCTATATACCACATCATAGGCACATTCCAGGGGCATATTGGTGCTGCGAGTTTGCCTATTGGAGGCGGCGACTTAATGAACTCCCCGCCCTTGAAGCAGAAAATAATTGGAAAAATCCTATTGTGGTTGGCACATCCCTGAGATTTTGGAAAATATAGGTTTATGGTGTTTCAGGCTAACCTTTTCCCTGTTCTTTTAATTTTAATTATCTTTTCTTAACCAACCTGAACTGGGAAATGGCATTTAAAAGGGGAAAAGCAAGCTCTGTGGGGCTATGGGTACCAAGGAAACTAAAACCACCAGTGACTAGATTCCGGGATATTACCTTTGCTACTGAGAAGACTGGCATCTTGGCCCTTGGTTGCAACCCAAGGGGCCTTGAGAATGGTAGAAAGGTAGATTTCCTGAGGATTATTTTCACTGTGTTTATTATGGTACCCTGGACAGTTGGCCAAAGCCAGAGAGCCACACTGGACAGAGTTCAAGAAATGAAAGGATCGGCAATGAAAAAGCAAACAGAGAAAAACCAAGTCCCAGCAATTTCAACATTTGTGACTATTGCAATCACCCTGTTTGGATTAGGGACAAAATAGAATCTCTGTTAGTTCTGCCTGCTACAATTGCAGCAGCTTTATAGATGTTTGTGTTAAAAAGGGAAAGATGTATTGGGTAAGGAACAATTTGGAATACCATGAACGAGCTCCTTATCCCCATGGTGATCAGATTTGCCCTCAATATGAAAGATTCTTTTGTTTTGAAAGCGATGATAATGGAGATGATCCAAGTATAGGCATAGGAGGCCAGGAAATAAGAGAAAAATTAAAAGAGAACAGGAAAGAAGAAAAGGAACCAAAGGGGAATAGAGGAAAGAACAGGAGAAAAAAGAGTCAAAAGAACTGGCCGAATTGTATAAACAACTAAAACAGCACTACAAAGATTGAGATCTGCCAGCCTCAAAAAGAATCCGTTTGTGGGATTGATGCAAGAGATTGCCGCAGAATTGGGATTATCCAAATGTTGGATTTATGGGGGTCTCAAAATGGCTGAAACATGGCTGTGGAAAGGTGAGAGCTTAGCTCCAGAGCAATTTTTAAAATGGAACCACACCCAAATTTCTGGAACATTGAAGAGACCTGAAAGATAGATTTTAAGCCATCAAGTAATTGGAACCACTTGTATAACCTGAGAAGGAAAGAAATGTAATAAAATAGTGCAGCATACTCCTGTTAAGTCCACATTAGTAGTCAATACAGATAATGGTTCAAAAGTTTGGTGACCTGAAATTCCTGATGGGTATGGGGGACCAATAAAAGAAATAAACTGTGAGTGGGATGATCAAATTGATTTATGCTGGTACAGAAGTCCTGGAGCTAACCCCTACCAATCCATCAGCAGCCTGAGGTCTTATTTGGAACAGCCAGAGAAAACTGATAAGAAATGAAAAGCCCCATAGGGGATATATCAGATTTGTGGGCAACAAGCATACAGTGAGTTACCTCAAAAATGGGGAGGAACCTCTACCTTAGGAGTAATACAACCCTCCTTCTTTGTTCTACTGAGGTCTAGGAACAATACGTTAGGAACTCCATTGTATGAAACCATGCAGTGGAATAAAGGAGATTTGAATTTCAATTTTCCAACAGCAGGAGGGAACCAAAAATGGGGAGAGGACAAATGGCCTGCAGAAAGAATTATAGCATATTATGACCCAGCAACATGGGCTCAGGATGGGCCATGGGGATATAGGACCCCAATTTACCTGTTGAACTGATTGATAAGGCTCCAAGCAGTAGTGGAAGTGGTGTCAAATAACACCTCCGGTGCCCTAAAATTGCTGGCCAGGCAATATTCACAAATGTGGGCGTTTGTGTACCAAAACAGGATTGCCCTAGACTATCTGTTAGCAGAAGAAGGAGGAGTTTCTGGGAGATTTAATGAATCTGAGTGCTGCATAGAAATTGATGATTATAGAGAAGCTATCACCGAACATGCGGAGGAAATTAAAAGGGTGGCTCATGTGCCAGTACAAATGTAGAATTCAATCTTGAAAGCAGATTGGTGAGATAACCTCTTTGGAGGTGTTTGGTGGAAAAAGTTAGGATTCACGTTGTTACGTTCAGCTTTGGGACTTTTGTTTCTGCCTTGTATGATTCCGTGTTTTAGTAGGCTAATTCACTTGTGATTCAAGGGATGCAGATTACAACAATGCCTCTAGATCCAGAATCAGCAGTGAAAGGAAAACCAAGATCTATAATGGTAGTAAGAGCTAAATTGACCAGTGTTAAAGAACAAGGAACCAATTAACTGTGGGCAGGACCTGGAGAGATTGAAACAGAGGAAATGCTAACCAAATTTGAAAAAGAGTGTGAAAAACTAAAGGCAGCGAGAGAAATGCTAGAAAAGTTTGAAGTTGAAATGAGACAACAAGAAAATCCAAATCCTGAAGAATATAAAGGATATCAGGGCACAGTTTTTTGATAAAGCACAAATCAATGATGAAGAAGAGAAATGGGGGATTTGTGGTAAATAAGTATGATTCGTGCTGACAAAATTAAAACAGTAATCAATATTCATACAGTAATTAATATTTGGAAATAATAACACAGTTAAAACGTGTCATGCCAAGAAAGAAAGGGAGAGGAGGGGTTCGACCCCCCTCTTTCCTGCAGATTTTCAAAGCAGGAAAAAGCAAGAGATACCAGGTACTAAAAATTAAGAGAAAGAAAGGAAAATCTGGTTGGGTCCCAGGAAAATGCCAGCTATAAGAGATTTATTGCTTTGAAGCTTAAATATAATATTATGTTCGTTTTGGCTTGCATTATGCTAGCTTAGTGCACATGCGTAACCCAAAAGTGAATCAAAAGACATCAAAGAAGAGGACAGCCTTCATCCAAAGATGATCCCCAAAAAGGGGTGCGACCACCAAAAGAATGGTGGAGCATGCGTGGTAAAGGTGGTGATGAGGGCGAAGGTAGAAGTGTGATGAATCGAAAATGGGAGGAGATGCCATTGGCATATGGCATAGAAGAGGAGAATCTTCACTCGGCAAGCTTGTTCGTGAGGTGGCAAGGGTCCAAGAACCTTGCAACCCGTACCCCACGGTTATCTTTTGCTTATGCACTATTATTGGAATCAAATGATCCCTTATTTTTAATCAAATTATACAGTCAATATTTCAAGTGTATCCAATTTTATATATTTTCTAAACTATTCAATTAGATTTGCTAATACCTCTAATATTGTTGGGTTTTTCTGATGATGGGGTAATTGGGCAAACATAACAATGAGCACAAAGCCTTTATTTCTGCAAGCTCAGGGATGCTGGGGGGATCTTTGCACCATCAGGCCGAGGTACAAGGCTTGGGATCCTCCAAAGGAACAGAGCCAGCCCCCTTGAGTGGGAGAAGGTGCGGCCTCAGTTGCAGCCCCGGGTGCCTCCTGTGGGCCAGGGCACGGCCCTGGCTGTAAATGTGTTGGGCTGCAGCACAGGGCCAGGGCGAAGCTCAGCAGCCTCATCAGAGCCCAGGGCCACGGCCCTTCCCTGCCGGGACCCGAGCCTGGTGCAGCCCAGCCCGGCCTGAGCAGCCCGGCCTGCGCCAGGAGATGGGCTCCGCCTGTCCACTGTGCCCGCAGGCCTGGCCCAAGGCTTTGCAAGAGGCTTTCTCACAGCATTGCAAAACCTCGGCCAAGTGACCCTTTGCTGCGCTGAGAAGAGTAAAAAACCCCCTCAAATGTAACTTCGCTGCACACCTCATGAGGGATCCCTGCACACCTTAGGAGTGGCCATCAATACTCCTTTGTGATTCATGAGGGATCCCTGCACCCCTCAGTAGGGACCCGTATCACTGTGTGTCTCATGAGGGATCCCTTCACCCCTCAGAAGGGACCCCACAATATCACTGTGTGCCTCATGAGGGACCCCTTCACCTCTGAGCACAGACCCCAAAATATCACATTGTGTCTCATGAGGTTCAGGCCCAGATCATCCCCCAGAAGACAATGTGCCCTCAGCCCAGGAACGCTCAGCATGGGCTCCCCCAGCCTTCAGGGCCCCACCGCTGGTCACAGCAGCCCCTGCCTGGCTCCTGCCTGACCCCACCGTGGGCATCCGCGGCTGCTCCTGGCCATGGAGCTCAGCCTGTGCTTCCGCTGGGTGGGCTTTGCACATGCTACCACCTGGACAGAGCTGTGACAACTCCATTTCTTTATTAAAACATCAAATGTGGGCCAAGTCCTGCCCTGGCAGACAGGGGCTGGCCAACTTCAGTGCTGGCCAGGGAACAGGACCATGGGGCTCAGGGGAAGAGGGTCTCGTTTGGGAGGGGTGGGTTTTGGGAAGGGTTCATGACGGTGCTGCAGCCACGGAAGAGGGGGCAGATGTGGAGAATTGGGATAAGAGGTCGGAAGAACTTTGCCTGAGTTGTTAGGCTCCTCTTCTGACAATGAACAGGAGCACCTGTGGAGAGAGGAGGTGGCTGAGGCCCCAAGTGCCAGGGGCACACAGGGAGCCTCCTGCACAGCAGGGCCCAGAGCTGGCAAGGCTCCCCAGCACGGCTGGAGCTGCTGGCACAGCTTGGCCCAGCTGCACAGCTGTCCCTCAAGGCCCCGGCGAGCAGGGCACGGCTCTGGGCAGGCTCCCTGGCCAGGAGCGGGCCCCAGAGCGCCTCTGCCTTTCAAGGGCAATCTCGTCCCTGCTCTTTCTCCTCCCCCCCTTGCTTTGCCTCTGCCCTGTGCCCCTGGGGCTGCTCTTGGCCAGGCAGCCTCAGTGGGAGCCAGCACTGGCTGCAGCCCCAGAGGGCCCCCCAGGACAAGGCCCAGCAATGAGGAGGCCAATGAAAGCTCTGGGCAGCAGCAGAACCCTCAGCAGAGTTCTTTGGACAATCATGGACTGGCCACAGCTCCACTGCAGCCTCACTGGGAATGTTCCCTGACTATGAGCAGTCTTTAAAGGAAGCTCTTTGAGGTAGAGAATCACAAAACACTCACGATTTTCTCTTCCAGCAATACCAGATTGCTGCACAGCAAATCAACAGGCAAAGTGCTGCACTAGACACAATGGCCATCAACTTCACCAAACAAGGTTTTTCCCAGCAGAAAACTCTTCTCCAGATGTTGTCAGCACATGTTGAGTTGCCGGCTACATCTGTGGGAGCAATGGGGAGTGTGAGCCAGTGCTGTGCTGCACTGCTGAGCTGGCAGCACAGTGGATACAGCTAGGACGTTCTCACTCCCTCTTTCCCCCTGAGCTGGGGACTGCAGGCACCTTGCTGCCCCTTGGCACACGACTGCTCAGTACCTGAACCCCTGAGCCTGCATGCCATAATTCCTCTGTGCTGTGCCCTTCTGCCCCAGGCAATACTTGTCAAAGGCATGGAAAAAGACAAGAAAAATGCCCAGGGTTTTAGAGCTGCACCAGGGCCCTCCCTCCTGCAAACAGCTGCCTCTCTGCATCTACCCAGAGACAGGGAAATCGCAGGGGATCTCAGGCCTGTGGTGCAGTTTGGGCTGCCTGTCAGCAGATGCCAAATGCCTTCCTGCAGAGGCTGGGGAGAAGCTTCAGCCAGGCCAGGCTGGCAAACAGCCCTGCAGGACGTGGAAGCAGCAGCGGGGCAGCGAGGCTGCCATGGATCCCTTCCTGCTGTGCCGGGCACGGCGTGTCCAGATGTGCAGCCAAAGCCCCCGGCTGCTGAGCCCCAGGACAAGGCTGAGAGAAATGCACCCACCATGCTGGCTGTCCACATCACTCCGTTTTTTTTCTGGATGTTGGGATTCCTTCAGGGACTCACTCACTCCTCCAGGTTTGCTCTTCCTTCTCAGGGGACCTTAAGAGAAATATTTCTATTTCCCATGAATGGATCCCACAAAAGCAGGGCTCAGCCCATGGCGTCAGCAGGGACACCTGTTTCTGTCCTGTCACCTGCAGTGATGCCTGCTGGCCGAGCTTTGGGCTCTGAGCTGGCAGCTCTCCCAAGGGAAAGGCCTTGACCTACCGTCACCATCTCTCCGTGGCCCAGTAATGGGTATGGGCTGGGAATCCAGATCAACGTCATCAACAGGATCATCGTTATCATCAGGATCATCTTCGTCATCAGGTTCATCTGCAAAGAAAGGCAGGACAGAACAGCTCCTGTGACACTGCTGAAGATTCTCCTTCAGGCCCATGTGGCAGTGAGGGCACCTGGGTGATTGGTGCCCTCCAAGGCACTCCCTCAGCTCTGCCTTCCACTCAGGAACAGGGCCAGGGGGACCTCGTGCCTGCAGTGGCCCCACACTGGGATGGAAGGAGCCCCTCGCGGGGCAGTTGGGGCAGAAAGGACTCCCTGGAGCTGCCAGCAGCTCCAAACCCAGCCCCAGGCAGGGCCAGGGCTTGGGAGTGGCAGCAGGAGCAGCTCAGGCTCCCTGGGGCTGGCAAAGGAGCTGAGAAAGGCTCAGCCCTGGGGCACAGCCCTGGGTCTGGCCCCTTCCCTCTCTGCCCTTTTCTGTAGCTGCACAGATCACACAGAAGGACACACTGGCATTGCACACTAGAGGAGGATGGAGAGATAAATACTCCTTCCTCCCACTGACAGCGATACAGTGGGACCAGTGTTGGGCACAAGAGGTGAAATTTGGAGGCCAGGATTTCCAGAATCCATCAAACTTCAGAGGAGAGGATCTTTAGGGAAATGATGCTCTAACATTACTTGGACAATGATTACTCTGTTAGGAAAGGATTGCTGATAGCCTACCTTCACCAAGCTCCAACATCCCTATGCCATGCTTTGCCACCATTCCCAAATGATGCAAGTCAGGATCCCAGTCTAGAAAGGAGCACAGATGGGAACCGTTCCATGCTGTGATGGGATCCCCTTCTATAGGGAACCCAGCACTGGAAGGGAGTCAGGTAATGCTCTGTGCCAGGAGTGCCAAGCAGCAGAGAGGGCAGCTCAAGCCTCAGCAGGGCTCAGGCCCAAAGGCACAGCAATTACCTCCTGTGGCTGTGCCTGGCATCTCCTCCCTTCCTGCAGCAGAGGCTGGCAATGAGCCCCTGCTTCCTCCAGGAAACTGAGCCTTCGGCAAATCCTCTTCTTCCATCTCTGCAGAAAGGCAAAGGGACAGCTGGATCAGGTGGGGCTGTTCCCCAATGGGAAGGTGGCATCTGCAGGAAGCAATGCGTGCCCAAGTAATGGATAAGATGCAGAAGAAAGATCAGGTTACTGGGGCGTTGCAGCTGGTGTTCTCTGTCAGCAGATGCCCAATGCCTTCCTGCAGAGGCTGGGGAGAAGCTGCAGCCAGGCCAGGCTGGCAAACAGCCCTGCAGGGCGTGGAAGCAGCAGCAGGGCAGCGAGGCTGCCATGGATCCCTTCCTGCTGTGCCAGGCACAGCGTGTCCAGAGCCCCAGGACAAGGCTGAGGGAATGCACCCACCATGGCGTCTTTCCAGGTCACTCAGGAACCTGGCCATGGGTCTGGACACCTCTAGAGACTTTCTGTCTCCTCCAGGCTTGTTCCTCCCTCTCAGAGGACCTTAAGAGAAGTGTTTGCATGTCAGAAGAGTGGACCCCACAGAAGCAGGGCTCAGCCCGTGGGGTCAGCAGGGACACACTACTCACCCCTGTGATGGGAGCTGGGCTTGTGAGCAGCAACCCAGAAAGGAGCCTGAAAAGTCCTCCCTGCAGACACTCCTGTAACACAACAGCCACAGAAGCTTCTGTCACCTGGTTCCAGCCAGGTTGTCAATGATTATCCTCTGAGGGGAACATTGACAACATACCTGCAGGAGGCTTATGAGGTTGGAAATCCTCATGGAGCCAAGCTGCTGGAGAAACCTTCCTAGCAAGCGCATCTAGAGAGAAGCAATAACCCAAACCCATTTCCATGGTGTCCTGGGATCCCCCCTCTGCTTTTGGGACCTGGGCACTGCAAGGTGGTAGGGTAAGGCTGTGGGAGCCAGATATGAATGGACAATCCAGAGCTGAATAGGGGCCTGGGGAGCTCTGGGCTGGCTCCTGGTCATTCTGCACCCTCTTTACAGGCCTGGGACACATCCCTGGAGAGGAAAGAGGGCCAGCCCAGGGCCTGTGGGGGCTGTCTCCCTCCCCCAGAGGAAACCCTCCCTAAAGGCCTGGGGAAAACCATCCCCAGCGCTTCCCGGAGAGCAGGGAGCGCTGTCCCGGGAAAGGGGAGCCAGGCTGCCGGCTCACCTGCTCGCCGCGCTTGCAGCGGAGCAGCCTGGGCAGCCCTGGCAGGCAGGGCCACGGCCAGGAGGAGCAGGAGGAAGAGGCGCAGAGCAAGGGCCATGCTGCCTTGCCCTCTGCCAGTCCCGCAGCTCTTGCTGCCACCGCTGTCCTGACACCTCTGTCCCAATGTCAGCACCACTGCTGCCACCGCCGCTGCTGCTGCTGCAACAGTTGTGCTCAAGCACTGACTGCTCGCTCCTTGTGCTGCTGTGCAACCACGGGGCTCTGCCACCTCTGTGACCTCAGAGCCTGCTGTGACCTCATGGCTGGGGCAGGATTGCATTGGAATGGATCTCAAGAGGTACCCTTCCAGCGAGGAGAGCCTGTCCCGCCTTGTGTCTATTTGCAATCTAGATTTTCTTTAAAAGAAGTGAGATACATGATATTGGAAAAGTGGAACATTTCCTGGCTCTACATACAACAGCAATGCCAAACCCAAAATTCCACTCATGTTGGCGATTCCAGCTATTGCAGGCAGCAGCAGCCCTGCCATGCTAACACCGAGTCCCTGCTCTGTGCTGTGCAGCCCTTTGTCCCATATTTTAAAAGTGAAGAACTTGATGTGAAAGCTTACAAAAATAATGTAACACAGGACATCATGGTAGTTGCACACTTCAGGGGACACCCAAACCCACAGCACAACTTATAGGTGTCCTCAGCCACCCTAAACTCCCCCTGTGTGCCTCACAGGAGACCCCCAAGTCCTGCTCAATTTACAGATGCCTCTGCACAACTTGGGACATTCATTAAATTCCATGCACAACTTCTTGGTATCCCCAGTCCCCTGCACAGCACAGAGGTGACCCAAAGCCCCTGCATGCCTTTAGAGGGACCCAAACATAACACTCAGGGAGCAGCACCAGTGCTGAGCCATCTTCTGTGTGTGTGTTCACCATGTGTCCCTGGGTGAACAGATGAGGCCTGGGGGGCAAATCCCCACTCTGCTCATAAGAGATGCAGGGCTGCCACAGGCCCAGTGTCTGTCGGGCTCTGAGCTCATCCCTCAGGCTATGAAGGACTTCCTTCAGAGTCCAGCCTCTTTCCATTATTCTCAAGGCAAGCACGTCCCGATGGCTTCCCTCTTTCCCTGGGCATGCCACTGGAGGAGGCCCAGGCCCAGATGACGCCAGGGAATGAAATGTGCCCTCAGCCCAGGGACGCTCAGCATGGGCTCCCCCAGCCCTGGGGACCCCGCCGCTGGTCACAGCAGCCCCTGCCTGGCTCCTGCCTGCCCACACCGTGGGCATCCACGGCTGCTCCTGGGCACGGAGCTGAGCCAGTGCTGCTGCCGGCTGGGCTTTACTGCTGCTGCCACCCGGACACTGGGGTGACAGCTCCATCTCTTTATTGCAGGAGAAGAGCTCATTTGGGAAGTGCTGCAGTGCCCGATTTCTTCAGCCTGACTAGCTGCCAATTCCAACACCCAGAGTGGGCCGCCCCCAGAAAACTGTCAGCTCTGGGGTTTGGCTGTAGGGCACAGCTGCTTTACAGCACAGGTGGACTGCGCTGGGGTAGAGACAAGGAACAGGGAGAGCTCTTCTAGATGTTTATTCCCCGCAGAGTCAGCGACAGAAAGACACTGAATTAAAGCCGTACACCAATTTCCAAACTGGGGAGGTCCCTGGGCTGGATACAGTCCAGTTGGGAGAAACTGAGGGTGGAACACAAGGCGGGGAATACATTGTTTAAACCAATAGGGGATTACAGGGGAGGAGGACAACTTAAAAAAAACCAATAGGGTTTCAAAGGATACCAAATTGATAGGGAAGTTTCTAGAGAAAGGGGTAGGCTTGGGGAGGGATTGACATTGAATGGGAGAAGGAACAGGGAACAAAAGGCAGGTCTTTGGGGAAATGGACAACTAGGGAAAAAACCAGCAATATACAGGGGGGAATTGAGCAACCCATTGGCAATAAAATATGGTATAACAATACCAAAAAAGGGGGTGTTATAAAACTGACTACTAGGACCGAATTACAATCAAAAACATGCACCGCAACAGGGAAGCTCTCAGTCAGGGCTCTGTTGAGCACTTCCAAATCTTTTCCTGGCATCAACAGAAGGTCAAACTTGCCCTTATCCCAAGCAAACAGAGTGTTCCCCAACAGCACCCCATTCTGAGGTCCTCTGAGAAATGTGTATTTTATGATTGGCTTTTTGCAAATATAGCAGCCACAGGACGGCTGAGAAAGAATTTATTGCTCTCCTATCAGAATTAACTAATTTCTTCCTGCCTCGCTAAGCTCTCAAGAAGCTGGTTAGGACTAAGAGGGAGAAGTTGAGGATGACCAGACAGAATCCTGTGTTTGAATGGAATTTATGCATCATGTATGAGATGCATTAATATGCAACAGGTTATTGTTTCCAAGGGTTAATCCTCTGTTCAAGTGTGTCCTTTTTCGGGCTTATGCTTCCCAGAAAATAGGTACCCAGATGTCCGTAACTCTATCTTTCTATTGTCTCCTAATCCAGATTTTCCAAAATTTTTATCACTCTAATGATATTGTAATTTTTATAAATATTTTATTATTAATAAAATTTTAACATTTTAAAATCAAGTGATTGACATTTTTCACACCTCTTCTGGGAATCAGGAACACGTGTGGTGGGGCCGGCTGCACCTGTGGGAGCAATGGGGAGCGTCAGCCCGTGCTGTGCTGCACTGCTGAGCTGGCAGCGCGGTGGATGCGGGCAGGACGTTCTCCGTTTCCCCCAGAGCTGGGGCCTGCAGGCACCTTGCCGCCCCTTGGCACTGGCTGTGCCACCCAACAAAGCCCAGCAGGCCGGGAGGAGAGCCCGGGGGCAGCGCAGCTGCTTGGGCAGTGGCTGCTTGGAGGGACACGGGCCAAAGCCATCCCTGAGCAGCCACTGCCAGCCCTGGCCCTCCCTGCCCCGTGACAGCTCCCCCAGCCCCAGGGCACAGAGTCAGGCCCTGTCAGGACCCAGTGCAGCCCCTGCCCAGTTGGGAGCCAAGGCTGGCTCTGGCCCTGGGCTTGTTCCAGGGCTCCCGCTCGGGGCTGCTCCTGTGCCTTGGGCCTCTGGGCACTCAGGGCCAGCTCCGGAGCAGCTGCAGCGGGAGGGACGTTGCTGCACGAGTCTCCTTTCCCCGGGGCTGTAAACGAGCTCCAGAGGCCTCCAAGCCTCCAGAGGTGCCTCCAGCTTTGGCTGGTGCTGGGCCATGCAAGGGCAGGACCTGGTGGAAAGAGGTGCCGCCACACAGCCCTGCTAAATGGCTGACAGTGGCAGAGCAATTACCTCCTGTGCCTGTGCCCATGTCTGGAATCTCCTCCTTTCCTGCAGCAGGGGCTGCCAGTCGGCCTCTGCTTGCTTGGGGAAACACTGCCTTCTGTCCTGCCTTTTGCTCCATCACTTGAAAAAGGAAAAAGTTCAGCTGGATCAGATGGAACAATTTCTGATTTCTTTTGGTGGCATCTTTAGGACATCATGCTTATCAAAAATAGGGATAAGATTCAAAATCCATCTGGCCTTTTGGGGCTAGGCCACGGCCCACCTTCCTCCAAATAGCTGCCAGGCCTGAGCAGAAGGTGTGAGGGGATCAGGCCGGGCGAGGGCACACATGTGCATGGCTCTGTCCTGGCACCTGCAGCGATGCCCCCCTGGCTGAGCTTTGGGCTCTGAGCTGGCAGCTCTCCCAGGGAAAGGCCTTGACCTACCCTCACCATGTCCCAGAGGCTCAATCCTGAACGTGGGTTGGGAAGCCAGATCACCTTCACCAACAGGTTCAGCTGCAAAGGAAGGCAGGACAGAACAGCTCCCGTGACACTGCAGGAGATCCTCAGGCTGCAGGCAAGGCTCAGCCCCGGGGCACAGCCCTGGGCCCGGCCCCTTCCCTCTCTGCTCTTCTCCGTGGCAGCACAGAGCACACAGAAGAACACACTGACATTGCACACAGAAGAAGGATGGACAGCTAAATGCTCCTTCCTCCCACTGACAGTCATCCTGTGGGATCCCTCAGGGCTCCAGAAGGGAGCAGGGCAAAGTTTCCCAAACTGAACAACCTTTAGAGGAACTTAAATGAAATGCCATATGAGTGAGCTGTTGCCACATAGACATTGATTATTCTGTCAGGAAAGGTACGTTGAGAACTTGTCCCCAGCATCTGACAACATCTTCAAACCACCATTTACCAGCATTTCCAAATAACCCAAGTCATGATCCCAATCTAGAAGGGAGCAGAGATGCTTCAGAACCATTTCCATGATGTGCTGGGATCCCTTTCTGACTTGGGGAATTGGGCAATGCAAGGGGGTGGGGTAAGGCTGTGGGAGCCTGTGGCTCCTGATCACTCTCCAGACACTTTGCAGTCCCTGTGCAACATCCCTGGAGGGGCAGCTGGAGCAGCCCAGGGCCCTGGGGGTCTCTCTCTGCCACACAGGAAACCCTCACTAAATGCTCGGGGAAATCTGCAGTGCCACAGCTATTGTTCCCAACCTCTGTCCCGCCCTCCTGTTTGCCAACCTGCACAAGGAACAGCTTCCCCAGCCCAAGGGCACATAGCCAGGCTCTGTCAGGACCCAGTGGAGCCTTGCTCTGCCCCTCTGCCCTTTCCCCACCATGGGCACCCCGTGCAGCCGCTCCCAGGTTTCGGGACGTGTCTCCCACGGAGGGAGCCCAGCAGGACAGCTCAGTACCCGAGTGCCCTGAGCCTGCTGGGGACAATTCCTCTGGGCTGTGCCCGTCTTGTCCGGGCTGTGCCCGCAGTGCCAAGCAGCAGAGAGGGCAGCTCAAGCCTCAGCAGGGCTCAGGCCCAGAGGCACAGCAATTACCTCCTGTGGCTGTGCCTGGCATCGTCTCCCTTCCTGCAGGAAATGCCGCCTTCCACAGAGCCTCTCTGTCCATCCCTTGAGAAAGGAAAAGGCTTGGTGGGATCAGATACAAACATTGCACATCCAGGTGGTGGCCTCTTCAGGAGGCAATACTTGTCCACAACATGGATAAGAATCAGGAAAATCCTGATCCCCACAGGCTGTTGGGGCTTCCTACGACCCTCCGTCTGCAAAGCAGCCACACCTCAGGATGTGCTCAGACCCCGGGAAAATGCAGTGGATCCATGGTGCAGTTTGGGCTCTCTGTCAGTTGATGCCCAATGCCTTCCTGCAGAGGCTGGGGAGAAGCTGCAGCCAGGCCAGGCTGGCAAACAGCCCTGCAGGGCGTGGAAGCAGCAGCGGGGCAGCGAGGCTGCCATGGATCCCTTCCTGCTGTACCGGGCACAGCGTGTCCAGATGTGCAGCCAAAGCCCCCGGCTGCTGAGCCCCAGGACGAGGCTGAGGGAAATACTCTCATCATTCCCTTTGTGCAGTTCTGTCACGATTTGATTAAGGATGGTATTTGGCTCATCATTTGGCCCTGTGACTTTCTTCTTCCCTCTCAGAGGACCTTAAGAGAAAGTGGTTCCATTTCCTATGAATGGATCCCTCAGAAGAAGGGCTCAACCTGTGGCGTCAGCAGGGACACACTACTCACCCTTGCGATGAGAGCCTGGCTTCGGTGAAGGAACCAGCAAAGGAACAGGAAAAGTCCTCCCTGCAGACGCATCTGTAACACAACAGCCATAGAAGCTTCTGTAACCAGGTTCCTGCCAGGTTGTCAACAATTATTCCGTGGTGGGACAATGAGAACAAACCTGCACGAGGCTCCAAAGGCTTCAAAACTTTCTTCAGCCAATCTAATGGAGAAATCTTCCTAGCAAGCTCATCTAGAACAGAGCAGAGATGAGAACATTTTTCATGGCATGCTGGGATCCCCGTCTGCCTCTGGGAAATGGGCACTGCAAGGGGTTCGAGTAAGGTTGTGGGAGCCAGATGTCAATGGACAAGGCCAAAGCTGCACAGGGGCCTGGGGAGCTCTGGGCAGGCTCCTGGTCACTCTGCACCCTCTTTCCATGCCCTGTGCAACATCCCTGGTGGGGCGGCTGAAGCAGCCCAAGGCCCTGTGGGCTCTCACTCCCACAGCTGCAACTCTTGCTAAAGCCCTGGGGAAAGCTGCAGCAGGCAGTCCCTCAGCTGTCCCCCTGTCCCTCTGACTCTCCTGCCCTTTCTCTTGCCTTTCCCACCTTCTTCTATCTCTCCATCTCTCTTTGCCTTGGGACCCCTTCCCCATCCCAAGGGCACATGGCCAAGCCCTTTCAAGACCCAGTGGAGCCTTGCTCTGCCCCTCTGCCCTTTCCCCACCATGGGCACCCCGTGCAGCCGCTCCCAGGTTTCGGGACGTGTCTCCCACGGAGGGAGCCCAGCAGGACAGCTAAGTACCCGAGTGCCCTGAGCCTGCTCGGGACAATTCCTCTGGGCTGTGCCCGTCTTGTCCGGGCTGTGCCCGCAGTGCCAAGCAGCAGAGAGGGCAGCTCAAGCCTCAGCAGGGCTCAGGCCCAGAGGCACAGCAATTACCTCCTGTGGCTGTGCCTGGCATCGCCTCCCTTCCTGCAGCAGAAGCTGCCAATGAGCCACTGCTTCCTCCAGGAAACTGAGCCTTCATCACAGCCTCTCCATCTGCTTCTGGAGAAAGGATGAGGTACAGCTGGGTCAGGTGGGGCTGTTCCCCTTTGAGGATGGGGAAGCTTCAGGCGGCAATGCTTGTCACAGACATGGTTAAGAAGCAAGAAATCCCTATAAAATTTTTAGTGAGGCCAAGGCCCTCTGTACTCCAAACAGCTGCCCCTTCTGATTTGACTGGCGACAGGGAAATCGCAGGTGGTCTGAGGTCCGTGCTGCTGTTTGGTCTGCCTGTCAGCTGATGCCCAATGCCTTCCTGCAGAGGCTGGGGAGAAGCTGCAGCCAGGCCAGGCTGGCAAACAGCCCTGCAGGACGTGGAAGCAGCAGCGGGGCAGTGAGGCTGCCATGGAACCCTTCCCGCTGTGCCGGGCACGGCGTGTCTAGATGTGCAGCCAAAGCCCCCGGCTGCTGAGCCCCAGGACAAGGCTGAGGAAAATGGGCCCACCAAGCTGTGTCTCCAGGTCACTCAGCATCTGGTCCAGAAGTTCAGGAGGCTTCAAGGATTTATTTTCTCCTTTAGCTTGGGTCTTTCTTTTTGGAAGACCTTAACAGAAAGTAGTTCCATTTCCCAGGAATGGATGCCACAAAAGCAGGGCTCAGCCTGTGGTGGGGTCAGGAGGGACACACTACTCACCCCTGTGATGGGAGCTGGGCTTGTGTGCAGCATCCAGCCCAGGAGTTGGAAAATTCTGCTCTGCAGACACACATGTAGCTCAACAGCCACAGAAGCTTCTGTCCCCTGGTTCTTGCCAGGTTGTCAGTCATTGTTCTATGGAAAAACATAGATATCTTACCTGTGGGAGGTTCCACTGGATCCAAACTATCTTCCAGCCAAGGTTCCAGAAAAACATTTCCAGCATCCCGATCTAGAAGGGAGCACAGATCAGAACCATTTCCATGGTAGCAAGTGACAGCATGAGAGGACACAGTCTTAAACTGTGCCAAGGGAAATATACGTTGGATATTAGGAAAAAGTTTTTTACAGAAAGGGTCATAAAGTACTGGAATGGTTTGCCCAGGGAGGAGTGGAGTCATCATCCCTGGATGTGTCTTAAAAAAACTGGAAGTGGCACCTGGTGTCATGGTGTATTTGAGGCGTTAGGGCTGGGTTGGACTTGATGGTCTCTTGCAACCCAGTGATTCTGTGATTCATGGTGTGCTGGGATCCCCTTCTGCCTTTGGGAACAGGGCACTGCAAGGGGGTTGGTTAAGGCTATGGGAGCCAGGTGTGAATGGACAAGGCCAAACTGCACATGGGCCTGGGGAGCTCTGGGCTGGCTCCTGATCACTCTGCACCCTCTTTTCAGGCCTGTGACACATCCCTGGAGAGGAAACTGGGGCTGCCCAGGGCCCTGGGGGCTCTCTCCCTCCCCCAGAGGAAACCCTCCCTCAAGGCCAGGGGAAAAGCATCCCCAGCGCTTCCCGGGGAGCAGGGAGCGCTGTCCCGGGAAAGGGGAGCCAGGCTGCCGGCTCACCTGCTCGCCGCGCTTGCAGCGATCAGCCTGGGCAGCCCTGGCAGGCAGGGCCACGGCCAGGAGGAGCAGGAGGAAGAGGCGCAGAGCAAGGGCCATGCTGCCTTGCCCTCTGCCAGTCCCGCAGCTCTTGCTGCCACCGCTGTCCTGACACCGCTGTCCCAATGTCAGCACCACTGCTGCCACCGCCGCTGCTGCTGCCGCAACAGTTGTGCTCAAGCACTGACTGCTCGCTCCTTGTGCTGCTGTGCAACCACCGGGTCTGGCACCTCTGTGACCTCAGAGCCTGCTGTGACCTCAGCCTGCTGTGACCCCTGAGCCTGCTGTGACCTCATGGCCTCAGCTGTACCCCCAGAGTGTGCCCCCATCTGTACAAATGGGCTGCCCTGATTGTAAAAGTATTGCTTCATCAAAGGGCCATTGCTCAGCAAAACTTTTTGTTTTTCCAGCTTCCATTGCTGGTCGGTCAGGCTGTGTCTCTGAAGATGCTCTTGATTGTTGCAGTTTGAATTTATTTTATTGATTCCTGTTTAAGTTGTTCATGGTTTACCCGTGGGTTTTACCCTCCCTCAAAGCTGTCCCTCATGCCATTCCCCGCCCCTTGTTCCAGCTCTTTCCCTGCCTGCCACGGCACCCCAACCCCTTGGTTCCCGAAGGAGCCTTCGGGCCAATCTCTGACTGCAACTGCCCTTTGGAATTCCCCTATTCCGGAGGCCCCGTGGGCCCATGTGAGCCATCCTCTCCACCCTCCTACCACAATGGGCCCCAGACACTTGACTAATCCCCTCCCTGCTCCCCTGAGGATTCCCTATTGGTCAGCTGTTTGTATGCACCCCCTGACTTGTATCTGTATAAACCCCCTTGCACAATAAATCTAGGGGCTTTTTATCCTATTTCTTTCACCTGGAATAAACTCTTCCTTGTGGAACCTCAGAGGGCCTCCTCCTTTCTCCTCTGCCTGCTCCCTGTCGTGGCTGGTGTCTGGCACAGTAGAGCAAGTGGCTCTAAAGGTTCTGCCTCTGGGAAATCCCTATCCTGAGGCAGTTCCCTACTCCTGCGGTGGTGCCGGAGTTGTGAGAGTTAGCCCGGGTTCCAACAGTCTAGTCACTAATCCCCCTGTCCTGGTTTAGGGCAAATTTGTTAAAGAATCTGCAAAGGAGGGCCCCTCCAGAAAGCAAAACCCACACGGCCCCTCCCTCCAACCAGTTTGGGAAAAAATTCCTCAGACAGAGGTGGAAAGAACCTGTTTATTTCAGGCACAGCACCCGCCAGCACACAAAATGAACAATACCCGATGACACCGCTCTGGGAAAGATGACAAAATCAGAAAGTCTCTTTCGGGGGTGGTTGCTCTGTTCTCAGTCCCTCCGGCACTGGGGTAGCTGCTGCAGGCCAAAACGGTGCAAATCCTCGGTGTTCCCAGGTCCCAGTCCGGAGCAGGTTTGAGATGGTCGAAGAAAAGGAGAGGAGAAATAGTCCAGGAAGGCATTTGAACTGTTTAGCTAGAGCTAGCTAATAAGCAGAGGCCAAAGCAGAGCAGAAGCGAGAGCAGAAAAGAGAGCAAGCAAAGCAACAAGCTGAAAGCAAGAAGTGAAAACAGCCTTAAGTACTGCCCCTCTCTGTGTCTGTGATAAGAGAAACCCAAACAAAACTTCCACTCTTCAGAGCCGGTCTTAAAGGCACAGAACAGATGAATGGGTATACAAGCATCATAACGTCACCCCAGGACATTCCACCCCTTATCCCCATATCATCAACATACTACAACATATCATGCCTTATTCATACAAAATTTCCATCTGTTCCCCCAAAATGTACAAGCAATACCCATCATGCCTTCATCACATCCCCACACTGGACCACTGAATCCAGGCCCTATATTACAGAGCTGCAGGATTCCCCCTTTTCACTTTAGTCACTTCAAGCTCCATCTATCACTTGCTCAGACCTTCAACACTTACACATTTCCTTCTCCATCTTCCACTTGCCCAGACCTTCAACACTTACACATTTGCTTCTATCTCATGTCTGTATGGTTTAATGTACAGACAATGGCAGTAACATTCAATGAACAGTGATATTGCACATCATTCTTAGCCCACAATCAGATCTCCTTGAAGTACACATCGTGTTGTTCCATCTCTTTGCATTATCCACCACGTGCAACCTGGTCCCTGAGCAAAGACAACCCCATGAATGTCTGTACTCAAGGCAGAATTGATCCACACAGTCTTCCCTAACAAACCTCTGATATGTACCACTGGGACTTTGTCTCCTTCTATTATATTCAGGGACTCACACTGGGCAGGACCTGCTCAGTTGGTGGAACCTCGGGTGTTAACTAACCAGGTGGCCTTTGCTAAATGTTGCTCCCAGTTTTTAAAGATCCCCCACCCAAAGCTTTCAACTGGGTTTTTAGTAGTCCATTGTACCTCTCCACTTTGCCTGCAGCTGGTGCATGGTAGGGGATATGGTACACCCACTCAATGCCATGTTCCCTTGCCCAGGTGTTGATAAGGCTGTTCTTGAAATGAGTCCCGTTGTCTGACTCAATCCTCTCAGGTGTACCATGTCTCCACAGGACTTGCTTTTCAAGGCCCAGGATGGTGTTCTGGGCTGTAGCATGAGACACAGGGAAGGTTTCCAACCATCCCGTGGTGGCTTGCACCATGGTCAGCACGTAGCGTTTGCCCTGGCGTGTCTGGGGCAGTGCGATGGAGTCAATCTGCCAGGCTTCCCCATACTTGTACTTGGACCACCGCTCACCGTACCAGAGGGGCTTCACTCGCTTGGCCTGCTTGATGGCAGCACGCGTCTCACAGTCATGGATAACCTGAGAAATACTGTCCATGGTTAGATCCACCCCTCGGTCTCGTGCCCACTTATAGGTGGCATCTCTGCCCTGGTGGCCTGAGGCATCATGGGCCCATCTAGCTAGGAATAACTCTCCCTTATGTTCCCAATCTAGGTCTATTTTGGACACCCCTATCTTTGCAGCCTGCTCATTGTTTTGGTGCTCCTCATTGGCCCTACTCTTGGGTACGTGGGCATCTACATGGCAGACTTTCACAGGTAGCCTCCCTACCCCGGTAGCAATGTCTTTTCACTCATCAGCAGCCCAAATTGGTTTCCCTCTACGTTGCCAGTTAGCCTTTTTCCACCTCTCCAGCCATCCCCACAGAGCATTGGCTACCATCCATGAATCAGTGTAGAGGCAGAGCTTTGGCCACTTCTCTCTCTCAGCAATGTCTAGGGCCAGCTGAACAGCTTTGAGTTCAGCGAGATGGCTTGATCCACCTTCTCCTTCGGTAGCTTGTGCAACCTGTTGTGTGGGGCTCCATACGGCTGCTTTCCACTTCCAGTTCATCCCTACGATGCAGGGAGACAGGAACCATCAGTGAAAAGAGCGTAGCGTGTTTCCTCTGGGGGCACTTGGTTATAGGGAGGAGCCTCTTCAGCACGTGTCACTGGTTCTTGTTCCTCTTCATCTGTGACACCAAAATTCTCACCTTTGGGCCAATTTGTAATTACCTCCAAAATCCCAGGGCGATTCAGTTTACCTATACGGGCGCACTGAGTGATGAGAGCAATCCACTTGCTCCATGTAGCACTGGTGGCATGGTGAGTGGAAGGAACCTTGCCTTTGAGCATCCACCCCAGCACTGGTAGTCAGGGTGCCTGGAGGAGTTGTGCTTCAGTGCCTATTACCTCCGAGGCAGCCTGGACTCCTTCATAGGCAGCCAAGATTTCCTTCTCTGTTGGAGTGCAGTTGGCTTCAGACCCTCTGTAGCTTTGACTCCAAAATCCCAGTGGTCGACCCCGAGTCTCCTCAGGCACCTTCTGCCAAAGGCTCCAGGACAAGCCATGGTTCCCGGCTGCAGAGTAGAGCATGTTCTTTACCTCTGGTCCTGTCCTGACTGGGCCAAGGGCTACTGCATGAGCAATCTCCTGCTTGATCTGGACAAAGGCTTGTTGCTGCTCAGGGCCCCACTGGAAATTGTTCTTCTTGCGGGTGACCAGGTAAAGAGGGCTCCCGATCTGACTGTACTCAGGAATATGCATCCTCCAAAAACCTATTGCACCCAGGAACGCTTGTGTCTCTTTCTTATTGGCGGGTGGAGACATTGCTGTGATCTTGTTGATGACATCTGTAGGAATCTGACGCCGTCCATCTTGCCACTTCACTCCCAGGAATTGAATCTCATGAGCTGGTCCCTTTACTTTGCTCTTTTTAATGGCGAAACCAGCTCCCAGGAGGATCTGGATGATTTCCTTCCCTTTCTCAAACACTTCCGCAGCTGTGTTCCCCCACACAATGATGTCATCAATATATTGCAGATGTTCTGGAGCCTCACCCTTTTCCAGTGCAGCCTGGATCAGTCCATGGCAGATGGTGGGGCTGTGCTTCCACCCCTGGGGCAGTCGCTTCCAGGTGTACTGCACTCCCCTCCATGTGAAGGCAAACTGAGGCCTGCATTCTGCTGCCAGAGGAATGGAGAAAAATGCATTGGCAATGTCTATAGTGGCGTACCACCTTGCTGCCTGGGACTCCAGCTCATACTGGAGCTCTAATATGTCTGGCACAGCAGCACTCAGTGGTGGAGTCACTTCATTCAATGCACGGTAGTCCACAGTCAATCTCCATTCTCCTTCAGATTTTCGCACAGGCCAAATGGGGCTGTTGAAGGGTGACTGGGTCTTGCTGACCACCCCTTGGCTCTCCAGCTCAGGGATCATTTTGTGGATGGGGATCACAGCATCTCGAGTGGTCCTATACTGTCGTCGATGCACTATGGAAGTGGCAATTGGCACTCGTTGCTCTTCTCCCGTCAGGCATCCTACTGCAGATGGATTCTCAGACAACCCAGGCAAGGTGTTCAATTGCTGGATGCCCTCTGTCTCTACAGCAGCTATTCCAAATGCCCATCTGAGTCCCTCTGGGTCTTTGAAGTACCCATTCGAAGGTAGTCGATGCCCAAAATACATGGGGCCTCTGGGCCAGTCACAATAGGATGCTTCTTCCACTCATTTCCCGTTAGGCTCACATCAGCTTCCACCAAAGTGAAATCCTGGGATCCCCCTGTCACACCAGCAATAGAAACAGACTCTGTCCCCACATGTCTTGATGGGATTAATGTGCATTGCGCACCAGTATCAACCAAAGCTTTGTACTCCTGTAGTTCCGATGTGCCAGGCCAACAAATCCACACAGACCAGAAAACACAATTTTCTCTGGCCTCTACCTGGCTAGAGGCAGGGCCCCTCTAAGCCTGGTTATCCTTCTTTCCCTGGGCGTATATTTTGGATATTCCTTCAAGGGGATCAGACATGTCATCATCATCATACCTGGCCATTCGGCTACAGGCAACTGGAGCTGCTTTCCTTCTGGTGGCTTCCTTCAGTTCACGCACCCATCGTGCCATAACCGCGGTAGGTTTCCTATCCCACCTTCTCATGTTTTCCTCACAATCACGCAGGTAAAACCACAGCTCAGCTCGTGGGGTGTACCTTCTCTCACCATCTGGGAAACGTCTGCCTTGGATACCAGAACCTCGGATCTGTACTGCTGAAATTTGGAGAAGGTCTTCTTTAATCTCCTCTCTAAGCTTCTTATGATTCTCCTCTATCTTATCATCTAAGTTCTGCGGAAGTGTTTCTACCGCTGCGATTCTGGCATGTGTCGGGCCATGCACAGCATCTGCATATGCTCGGAGCTTCCTTGCCATGTCAAGCACAGTCTCATCCCTCTCATCCCTCTTCATGATGGCTGAAGCAGAAGCATATTCATGTGGCCCAAGTCGTACAAGTTTTCGCCACATCGCAGATGTGCATGGTACTAAGTCTGGGTTCCTAGTTGTTACATCATCTGAGAAGATAATCTCTGCCACTGCCATTTCTCTCAGGCGTTGGATCCCTTGCTCTATGGTCTTCCACTGAGTTTGCTGCATATAGAGATCGTCTGCGCACAGGTATCTTTCTGCTACACTTCTGTCGTGGGGTGACAGCCTTTATCCCAATATCTTGTGTGTTGTATGGAGTCCCACTCGACGGGTTGCAGAGGCTACTGAAGGAGAGGGTGAATCCAGTCAATTTGCTGAAATCAAAGCTGTTCAACTGGCCCTAGGTATTGCAGAGAGAGAGAAGTGGCCAAGGCTCTATTTGTATACCGATTCTTGGATGGTAGCCAACGCTCTATGGGGATGGCTGAAGAGATGGAAAGAGGCCAACTGGCAGCGCAGAGGAAAACCAATTTGGGCTGCGGAAGAGTGGAAAGATATCTCTACTCGGTTAGAGAAGTTACCTGTGAAGGTTCGCCATGTAGATGCCCGTGTCCCCAGAAGTAGAGCTAATGAAGAGCAGCAAAACAACCAGCAAGTACATCAGGCTGCAAAGATAGGGGAGTTGAAGATAGATCTCGACTGGGAGCATAAGGGAGAGATATTCTTAGCACGATGGGCCCATGATGCCTCAGGCCACCAGGGTAGAGATGCCACCTATGGGTGGGCACGAGACCGAGGGGTGGATCTAACCATGGACAGTATCTCTCAGGTTATTCGTGACTGTGAGACGTGCACTGCCATTAAGCAGGCCAAGCGGATGAAGCCCCTCTGGTATGGGGGGCGGTGATCTAAGTACAAATACGGGGAGGCCTGGCAGATTGATTACATCACCCTGCCTCAAACCCGCCAAGGCAAGCGCTATGTACTAACCATGGTGGAAGCCACCACGGGATGGTTGGAAACATTCCCTGTGTCTCATGCTAGAGCCCGTAACACTATCATGGGCCTTGAAAAGCAGGTCCTTTGGAGGCATGGTACTCCTGAGAGAATTGAGTCGGATAATGGAACTCATTTTAAAAACAATCTTATTAATACTTGGGCTAGGGAACATGGCATCGAGTGGGTATACCATATCCCCTATCATGCACCAGCTGCAGGGAAAGTGGAAAGGTACAATGGATTGTTAAAAACCACCTTAAAAGCATTGGGTGGGGGGTCTTTAAAAAACTGGGAGCAGCATTTGGCAAAGGCTACCTGGTTAGTTAACACTCGAGGTTCCACCAACTGAGTGGGTCCTGCTCAGTCTGAGCTCCTTAATATAGTAGATGGGGATAAAGCCCCAGTGGCCCATGTCAGAGGTTTGTTGGGAAAGACAGTATGGATCAACCCTGCCTCGAGTACAGACAAACCCATCGGTGGGATTGTCTTTGCTCAAGGACCAGGTTATACATGGTGGATAATGCAGAAAGATGGAACAACACGGTGTGTACCTCAGGGAGACCTGATTGTGGGATGAGACTCATATATGAATGTCATTGTTTGTTGAATGTGAGACAGAAGGAAACTGTAAGTGTCAAAGGTCTGAGCAAGTAAGATGAGAGGAATGCGTAAGTGTCAAAGGTGTGAGTAAGTGAAATGAAAGTTTTTTATTGTATGTTCACGATATGGGATAAGGGGTGGAGTGTCGTGGGGTGACAGCCTTTATCCCAATATCGTGTGTTGTGTCTGGCAGCTGTGCCTTTTCTCTCTTCCCCCCACCCCCCCCCTGGCTGTCTTGCTGTGGCGGGGCGGGGAGGGAGGAGGGAGTGTGACCGGGGCACTTTCGCTTTTGGCTTTTGGCTGCTTGGCTTGGCTTGCCACTTGCTTGCTTGCTTGCTTGCTTGCTTGCTCCTGCCTCGGCCCCTAGCTGATAGGTTTTTTTGCTGCTTTCTGCTTTCTGCGCTGTTTTTTTTCTTTTCTCTTGTTCCCTCTTTCTTACCCTCCCCTGAAGATACTGGACTGGCTCCGGACCTGACCTGAGACGTCCAGGACCCCCGGAGTCTGAGAGAGAAGCTCAGCGCCCTCTACAACACTGCCTGGTTTCTTTTCTTTTCTTGTGTTGGGGAGTGTTCTTTTGTTACTTGTTAATAAATAGGTTTTGTTTTCCACTTTGCTCCTCCAAGGAATTCCTTCCCGAACCCGGTATTGGGGGAGGGGTGGTTGGAGGTTTGTTTTTTTTGGGGGCTCCCTTTTGGAGATTTCCCCTAATTTATCCTAAACCAGGACAACTTCTTAGGACCCGTTCCCAGAGGCTGTGAGAGTTAGACCCCTCATCATTCCTTGGTCTATGGCAGGATCCTGTGACAGGGATCCCAAATGCCTGGCTTCAGTGCCATCCAGAATTGTAGCCTCGCCTGCAGCGTCCCAGAGACGGACCAGCCAACTAATTATGGATTCATCAGACCTTCAAGTGTAATCCTTCCGTAGGCCACGAAGGTCCTTCAGGGAATAAGACTCAATATTTGCATCTGATCTTGCACCTGCTGCTTTGACTCCTGATTTTATGTCCGGAGGCATTGAGGTTCCTTCTCCTTCATCATCATCATCGTCCACTGGTCGATGGGTCTTGTCTGTGCATTTCCCACTTCTAGTGCTGGTAGCAACAGCCATGGGTTTAGATGCTGGCTTCGAGCCTGGAGTGTTAGCTGCAGCCTGAGTCACCGGGATAGTTGCTGATTTATCTCCCTGCCCCCTGCCTCTGTCTGCTGCCCGACAGTATCTAGCAGAGTGCGATAAGCATATGCCAGGGCCCAGCTCACTGCAATGACCTTCCTCTCCTTAGGCTCATCCTGGTACTTCTCTTTCAGATATTTGCCCACCTCAGCTGGGTTCTGAATTTGTTCATGGGGAAAATCCCAGACGATAGGGTCAGAGAATTCCTTCAGGATTTGGCCCATATCCTCCCATTTCCCACACCACTTAGGATTTCCCACACCGGGGTTTTATCCTGAGTCAGGGGTCTCATCAGCCCGTCTAGAAATCTCAGCCCTCATTCCAGAGAAGCAGCAGGCTGTATAGAGGAAGGTTACCAGATTGAATACCAGAAAGATGGTTTCTTTAACACTGAGGGGAAACTGAACATCCTTCACTAGTGATGCAACAGATTCATAGGAGAAGAAGGAAAGCAGAGGCTGAAAATCCTCATTCCCTGCTGCTCCTCCTGCAACAAACTGGATGCATAACCATAGCCATGAACCATTCATACCTGGAGCAGACCCTAGCATGTTTATAAACTTCTTGCACATCATTGCCACCAAGCCCAGCAGGACAGCTACTCTGGTCACTGCCCCTCTGATGTAAAAACTATCTATTAGGGACAATACTAAAGCAATTTCTGGATGAGAAAATAAACCTGGGGACCAGAGAGGTATTAAAATCTCAAAAAACCCTAGGGACCAGAAATGCATGCAAACCTTCATCCCAATAGACATTATGAACTCAAAAAGCATGGCTACTAGCTGACTTAAATGAACACAGAGTAATAGCAACAAAAATGCAGTCAAAACAGAGTTTTTCCACTCTCTCTCGAGCCCCACATTGGGCGCCAATATTTTGTCCTGGGTTAGGGCAAATTTGTTAAAGAATCTGCAAAGGAGGGCCCCTCCAGAAAGCAAACGCACACGGCCCCTCCGCCCAACCAGTTTGGGTAAAAATTCCTCAGACAGAGGTGGAAAGAAGTTGTTTATTTACCAGACACAGCACCCCCCAGCGCACAAAATTAACGATACCGAATGACACCGCTCTGGGAAAGATGACAAAATCAGAAAGTCTCTTTCGGGGGTGGTTGCTCTGTTCTCAGTCCCTCCGGCACTGGGGCAGCTGCTGCAGGCCAAAACGGTGCAAATCCTCGGTGTTCCCAGGTCCCAGTCCGGAGCAGGTTTGAGATGGTGGAAGAAAAGGAGAGGAAAAACAGTCCAGGAAGGAATTTGGACTGTTTAGCTAGAGCTAGCTAATAAGCAGAGGCCAAAGCAGAGCAGAAGCGAGAGCAGAAAAGAGAGCAAGCAAAGCAGCAAGCTGAAAGCAAGAAGTGAAAACAGCCCTGTGTACTGCTCGTCTCTGTGTCCCTGATAAGAGAAACCCAAACAAAACTTCCTCTCTTCAGAGCCGGTCTCAAAGGCACAGAACAGATGAATGGGGATACAAGCATCATAATGTCACCCCAGGACATTCCACCCCCGAATGTCCGTGCTTCAGGGCCTGCTCTGGTGCCCTGCCATCTCCCACACCACAGTGGGATTCACATACTGCAGCAGAGTTAGGCTTGTGCAACAGTGAAATGGGTGTGCTCGGCAGCGTTGCTGGAGTTACATCCCCACAGAAGTAAAGAAAATGTATGCGCCAAGCCAGGGCTTGAATAGGCACAGGAATTTTGGAAAGACAAGGACACGGCAGCAGAGAACAATGTAAAAATCAGCTGAAAATAAAAGGAGGAAATGCTGAAGGAGTTATTTGTGCACATTTGAAGATTTATTTTTCTTGGGTGCAAAGCAAAATCAAAAGGTCCTAAATGCCCAAAAGATTGGAAATGTGGAACATCCTCCATAGCAGAGTGTTGGACCTCTGGATCCTTAACACAATTTTATGGTGGTGGAACAGTGGCAGCTTGAGCTGGTGCCTCTGGGGGCTCTGAACAAAGAACCCCTGGGCTTTGATACCCTCCCAGGTGAAGTGTGACAGTCTGGGGTATTGCTGCTGTATCCGAGTGCCCGGGCACTGGCTGGCACCACAGGTCCCCATGTGAAATACAAAGTTGTGTTTCGTGTCAGGTACAAACAGGCGATGTGTGTTGCTGTGAATGCGAAATGTGTGGACACCGACAATGGGAGAGCTGTGAATTCTAATAATAACTGAGGAGAATAAAGCATGGAAAAAGGCCTTTGAACCTATCTTTTGTTTGCAATTAACCCTGGTTGATTTAAGAGCATTGGAATGAAGGTGTTAAAGATGTTGCTTTTTGCCTGCGTTTAATTCATAAAGAGTTCTGCAATAATAATCTTCTGAAGTATAATTTTAGAATATAACTTGTATCGTTGAAACTATAGCTTTGGAATATATATAAAGGAAATATGCTTATCTCACGCCTTATTGAAGCAGAGAAAAACAGCTTGAGAAAGGAAGATGAACATCATCTCAAGGGTTTATGGTTTCGACCAAAGGGAAGCTGGACATCACTCTTATGAGATTTAGAGTCTCTTCAATTAAAAGGTGGACACACATCTGGGGAGCTGGATCCCACCAGAAATGGAGTCGTCTTTCTTCTTTCTGAAACTAGACCGTCACCATCTGGAGATACTCCTTTGAGATACATCCTGAGAAATTAAAATCACAATAGTGTATGGAATTGTGATGTAATAATTTGGAATAAAAATTGCTGATGAGTAAAAGATTGGAAATAGAAACTGCTGAAAAAAGGTGATGAGTACCCCTATAAATACCTGTAACCCTCAATTATCGGTGTGCAGTTGGAGGGAAAACTTCCCCCACTGTACCCAGCGCTGTATTGCTCATACTTTACCATATTAAATAATAAATTGATTGCTGCTTGATTATTTGCCTAGTCAAGCTTCTTATTCATAACAGATTTGGTGCATTGGCCGGGAATTTCCAAATCCATTGAGGGAGACTCCTGATCTCGGGGAGACGCCCCACCTTGGAGGCTTCTGCCTCCAATGGCTCTGAGTGACGGGGGAATGTCTCAGGGAAGAGGAAATCCATAAGGTAAATTATGAGCAAAGAATTTGGAGCTCCCGGAGTAGACTGCAGTAAAATTCACCTGTAATAAACTCGTGCATGAGTTTATTAAACTCTCACCCAGGCGAGAAAAGGAGGCTGTAAGTATCGCTTGGTTTGGTGGGATAAGAACGGGTGGGTGTAGGTGTGTAAGAGTGTGAATGGTGTGTGTATGAGACGTGACCTAGTCACGACACGAGTGAGGAGCTCTTCTAACCTCGGTTTCGCTGCCCCGCGAGGGGGGCGGCAGGTGAAGGAACAAAGCATGTGGAAAAGGATTCTCTGTATGTAAAAGGTCGGGAGTGGTGATAAAAGATAATGGTTACGGAGAGGAATTTGTTTTCTTTTCCCGGTAGAGAATCAGAGGCAGGAGGATTTAGAAGGGACTTTTTATTAAGGAAATTCCTGACAAGAAAGGACTAAGGTGTGAACAAGTGAAGTCAAAGCCAGTGAGGGAACACCCGTTTGGTGGAAAAATGGGTCAATGCCAGAGCAAAAACCCAGGAGCTGGTATAAATCAGCAGGAAAATAAAGGTACTGAAAGTACTGGAAAAAGAGGGAGCATTTTGCCAGATATACCCCAGGACAGCCCCCTTGGGGTAATGTTACAATTGTAAGATAAATGTGAATCCAGCAGAGGAAAAAAAAATAAAGAGAAAATGATACAATATTGTATGGTAGAATGGACTAAGGAAATGATACGACCGGATAATTTATACTGGCCAATGTATGGGTCATCTGAAGGGTGGATCTGTAAAGCCTTGAATGCCTATGTAAATGAAAAGGACCCTATTAACCAAGAAGAAAGCGATTATGCTGCTTTATGGCATGGGTCCTGGCCTACTCCCCTGTATGCATTAAAAACCAAAAAGAAAAGGGATCAGTGGGACCCTTTAGATAACCTTCCCCCCCTTATCTACCACAGCCAGCTGCACTGGCAGAGGTGCCTCATCCAGCACCTAACCCGGCACCCTTTGCACCCATTCCAGCACCTGCTGCACTGCAAGCCCCAGAGGTTCCACTAACACTGCCACAAGCCCCGGTGGCTCCACTGCTGCTGCTGCCACAAGCCCCAGAGGTTCCACTAACACTGCCACAAGCCCCGGTGGCTCCACTCCCGCTGCCACAAGCCCCGGTGGCTCCGCTCCCGCTGCCACAAGCCCCGGTGGCTCCGCTCCCCATACTTGATTCACCACCAGCACACAGAACGAGAAGCCAGGAAAGGGCACGAGCAGAAAGCAGTGGGGATAGCAATAAAGAAGGGAAGGGGGGGCAGCTGTACCCATTAAGGAAAGTACCATTAGTAGGAAATCAAGGGACACCAGTCCTTGGGTATGTGCCAGCAGCCCTGAACACCAGGGATGTAAGGACTTTTAAAGAAAGAAATGGGAAGGTTACTTGAAGATCCTCTGGGGGTGTCTCAAAGGCTAGATCAGTTTCTAAGACCCAGACGGAGATTCAGTCAATTTTAAGTCTTTTATTTACAGCAGAAGAGAGGCAGCTGATAAGACAGGCTGGCATGAGAATTTGGGATAGGGACCACCAGCAGGGACCTTTAGGAGAAATTAAATGGCCCCTGGCAGTCCCTAACTGGGATCATAACAATGACCAAGATAGGCAGAATATGGTGGATCTCAGGAATATAATTATTCAGGGAATTCAAGAAGCAGTCCCTGGAGGGCAAAATATTTGCGAGGCCCTGAATGAACATCAGGGGAAAGATGAGTCAACCATAGATCAGTTAGAAAGAATAAAGTAGAGTATACAAATGTATTTGGGATTAGATCCTGATGCAGCTGTGGGGAAGCGTTAATCAAAACTCCGTTTGTGGCGAAATCATGGGAGGAAATTAGAAGGAAACTTGGAAAGTTAGACGGCTGGCAGGAGAGAGGTTTGCAAGAATTGTTAAGGGAAGCACAGAGAGAGAGATGAAGAGAAGGTGAAAGCTAAAGCTAAGGTTTTCATGGCTGCAGTAAAAGAGGTTCAGAACGGTAGTGCATCTTCAAGTAATGCTAAAAGCATGAGAAAAAGAACAGGTGAGGGTTCTGAAAGACCTACCTGCTTTTACTGTGGTATGGAAGGACATGTTAAAAGGGTTTGCAGAAGTGAGAGGCAGATCAAAAACTGTTTGTAGAGGAAAATTAAGAGTAGTTCCCCAAGGTGAAGAAGTCAGCCTTTTAGTAGATATGGCTGCTGAAAGATCAACAGTGCAAAGATTACCAAAAAGATGCAAAATCAGCCGGAAAACAGCTCCAGTAATTAGAGCAAAAGGGGAGGCCTTTAAGGTTCCCATTATTGAACAAGTACAAATTGAAGCAAAAGGACAAGTGGGTATTAGGGATCTATTACTAGTTTCAGAAGCAGAATGCAATCTTTTGGGAAGGGACCTGATTATTTCCTTAAGAAAAGATAAGGTGAGGACAATTTACACAGACTCAAAATATGTTTTTGGAATTGTGCACACATCTAGATAGAAAGAAGTTTGATAAACACTCAAGGGAAGAAACTGATCCATCAGGAGTTAAAAATCAGAGTGCTTGAAGCCCTGAAAAGACCTAAGAGGATAGTGGTAGTACATGTAAGAGGTCATCAACAAGGGTCAAGCTACTTAGTAAGAAGAAAAAGAGGCAGCTTGTAAACTAAAAGAGACTATCCAGCTGAACACTATAGCAGAAATTCAAGAGAAGCTGCCAAAACGCTATAGTACTCAAGAGGAGGAAGCTATAAAAAAATTAGAAGCTAAGAAAGAGCTGGGAAAATAGATACTATCAGATAAGAGAGAGATTTTACCTAATGCTTATGCTAGAAGGATTTTAAGCCAGTTGCACCAACATACTCATCGGGGAACAAGAGCCTTATGTGATCATTTTTTAAAATATTATAGATGTATTGGAATTTTTGAGATAGCAAAACGAATAACACAGGAGTGTTTGACATGTCAAAAAGTTAACAAAAAGGTAATGAGACAAGCTTCAACCGGTGGTAGAAAAATAGCCTACCGACCATTTGAAAGGGTTCAGGTGGATTATACTGAATTACCAAGGGTGGGCAGATGGAAATACTTGTTAATATTAGTAAATCAACTGACTCATTGCGTGGAGGCCTACCCGGCTGCCCGAGCCACGGTGAAGTTTGTAGTTAAAATATTGTTGGAACAAATCATTCCTCGATTTGGGGTTATCAGGGCCATTGATTCTGATCAAGGCTCCCACTTTACTTCCAGCATCATAAAAGGAGTAACAAAAGCCATGGGGATTTCCTGGGAATATCACACCCCTTGGCACCCCCAGAGCTCTGGGAGGGTAGAAAGAATGAACCAAACAATAAAAGAGCAGTTAACAAAATTAATGATTGAGGCCCAAATGTCATGGGTCAAATGTTTACCTTTAGCATTGCTTAATATAAGGACACTTCCAAATGCAGATACGGGACTTTCTGCATGTGAGATGCTTTATAGGCTGCCTTATTCCCAGGAAGTACCCCAAACATCAGCAGTCATAGCCGATATGACTATTCAAAAGTACATCCAGAAGATGGGACAACATGTCCTAGAACTAAGGGAGAAAGGCATAATTGCTCAATCAGCCCCTCTCAGATTTAGCAGACATCAAATAAAACCAGGTGACTGGGTGCTGATTAAAAGCTAGAAGGAAGAGAGTTTGTCTCCTAGATGGGAAGGTCCATATTGAACTCTGCTGACCACTGATACAGCTATCTGAACTGCAGAAAAAGGCTGGACCCAGGCGTCGCGGGTCAAAGGACCAGTGGAACCACCGACAGAGATGGAACCACCGACAGAGACGCCTGCTGAATCCCAGTGGAGAATTGCATCTACCCCCGGAGAACTGAATATCAAGTTAAAAAGAGACTGATGTATGTCACGAAAACGCTCCTACCTTAAGCTGCAAAACCAATTGTACTCACAAGAGGTAGAATATACTACTCTAAACTGTAAGTGTTGTACATGGGGTTGTTTTAAGTGTATAGGGTGTGAAGAATTTTGGTATACAAACCTACCAAGGGGACAGATCCCTAATGCTCTCTGCTGTAATTGTATGAAAGAAATAGAGAAAGAAACTGATAAAACTTTGTGGGCTCCAGTAAGGAAAGGATATATTAAAACAGGAGATAAAGACTGGTGGAGAACCTGGGTACACAGAACAAGAGCAGGAATTGATTTGCAGGAAGTACCAAAAGCCAAATTAGAAAAAGTAGAGTGTGACAAGAGCAATTGGATACCGGACGAATATCAAATTAAAGCAAAAGAGTGGCAGGAAGCCAAGTGCTGCTGGAAGAGGGGGAGGCACATACACCAACCCGATTGTAGTCGCACATCCCCCGAACTCAGGGGCCAATTAGCCTGAATTAAAAAGATTCAGACCACAACCATGATAAATAGAGATCTGAAGGCTCATGAGTCAAAAGGCAAAAATGAAATGGAAAATATCAGTGACTAAATCCCAAGGCATAAACTCTGCTACCGAGATCTACATCTCGGCCCTTGGATGCAACCCAAGGGGCCTTGAGAGAGGTAGAGAGTTAAACCCCTTGAGGATTATTTTCACTGTATTGATCATTGCATCCCAGGCAATGGGCCTTAATAGCCTCACTCCTGAACTCCACGTAATCCACGAGCGAGCTGCAGGATCAGAGCCTATTGCTCCAGCTGTCTGTGACAAATGCAATCATACTGTCTGGATTGGGGGAAAAATAGAATCAATGTTCATGGCACATTCCCATGTTAGTGAAGTGTGCTATGACCATAACCAATTAAAGATGTGCACTATAGGTGGCAAATTATACTGGGTTGGAGAAAATTTAAAACCTGAAGGTGTAAATGACCCATTGAAAGCCCAAATGGTATATATTAGATTTGTGGACAAAAAGCTTACAGAGAACTGCCTGCCCCATAGGTAGAAAAGTTGAGATTGATGACTATGGAGAAACCATCCGGGGTTTAGCAGCAGAGATCAAAAGGGTGGCTCATGTCCCTGTCCAAAAACGGAATTCCATTCTTCAAGCCTCATGGTGAGACCAGATGCTTAGAGGAGGAACTTAGTAGAAGAAAAAAGGGTTCCTGATATTGTCCTCATTAGCTAGGTTATTGTTTCTACCTTGCCTTATTCCCTGTTTTATCCAACCAATCCACTCAGTTATTCAAAGCATGCAGATTGCAGTAACCGACTCAGAATTGGCTACCAGAGAAGCTGGTAGATTTGAGAAAAGAGCTAAGATACGCAAAATAATGAAATTAAAGATAAGAGACCAAAAAGAGAAAGCTTCCAAAGTTTTAGCCAGAGTTGAAGCCCAGACACGAATGAGTAAGAGAAATGAAAATTTATACAAGCAGAGGGGGGATTGTGAAATTCAAAGTTGTGTTTCGTGTGAGGTACAAAGAGGTGATGTGTGTAGCTGTGAATGCGAAATGTGTGGACACCCACAATGGGAGAGCTGTGAATTCTAATAATAACTGAGGAGAATAAAGCATGGAAAAAGGCCTTTGAACCTATCTTTGGTTTGCAATTAACCCTGGTTGATTTAAGAGCGTTGGAATTAATGTGTTAAAGATGTTGCTTTTTGCTTGCATTTAATGCATAAAAAGCTCTGCAGTAATAACCTTTTGAAGTATAATTTTAGAATATAACTTGTATCGTTGAAACTATAGCTTTGGAATATATATAAAGGAAATATGCTTATCTCACGCCTTATTGAAGCAGAGAAAAACAGCTTGAGAGAAGAAGATGAACATCACCTCAAAGGTTTATAGTTTTGACCAAAGGGAAGCTGGACATCACTGTTATGAGATTTAGAGTCTCTTCAATTAAAAGGTGGACACACATCTGGGGAGCTGGATCCCACCAGATGGGAGTCGTCTTTCTTCTTTCGGAAACTGGACCACCACCATCTGGGGATATTCCTTTCAGATACATCCTGAGAAATTAAAATCACAACAGTGTATGGAATTGTGATGTAATAATTTGGAATAAAAATTGCTGATGAGTAAAAGATTGGAAATAGAAACTGCTGAAAAAAGGTGATGAGTACCCCTATAAATACCTGTAACCCTCAATTATCGGTGTGCAGTTGGAGGGAAAACTTCCCCCACTGTACCCAGCGCTGTATTGCTCATACCTTAGCATATTAAATAATAAAATGATTGCTGCTTGAATATTGGCCTAGTCAAGCTTCTTATTCATATAAAGGACAAGGTAGCAGAGAACAATGTAAAATTCTGCTGAAAATAAAAGGAGGAATTGCTAAAGGAGTTATTTGTGCACATTTGGAGATTTATTTTTCTTGGGTGCAAAGCAAAATCAAAAGGTCCTAAATGCCCAAAAGATTGGAAATGTGGAATGTCCTCCATAGCAGAGTGTTGGACCTCTGGATCCTTAAAACAATTTTATGGTGGTGGAACAGTGGCAGCTTGAGCTGGTGCCTCTGGGGGACCCTGAACAAAGAACCCCTGGGCTTTGATACCCTCCCAGGTGAAGTGTGACAGTCTGGGGTATTGCTGCTGTGTCCGAGTGCCCGGGCACTGCCTGGCACCACAGGTCCCCAGTGCCTCTGCTGAGCCATCCCTCTCCTACAGTCAAGTTTGGTCTGTCACATTTGGCTTTTCTCTCTGATGCACTAGCAGGACCACAAGAGCACGTGGTGCTGAGGATGTAAAAATGCCTGTTCTGGCTGGAACCTTGCTGTTGCGTGACAGCCTGCAGGCAGAGCGGGCAGCTGGAGGGATGTTGACTCGTGTCCCCGGTGCCAGCCGTGCTGCATACATGAGAGCTGCTGGGTGTTGGTGCTCGCTGGTGTTAGAAATAGGGCCAGGAGAGGAGCTAATTTAAAATGCCTTTATTAAAGACAGCTCTGGGTGGGGAACCCGAGGTGTCACGCACACCGCCACTGCTCCCACTGGACGACGCTGAGGAGGAAGAGTACAGCTTTGTCTCTCAGCACAGCTGGGCCTTCCATCCTCACCAGAGTCCATAGGAAGGCAAATATTGGCTCGCAACCGAGGGGTATCTTCCAAGCTGGGTACTATCAAAATTATGGGGACAGGACGGAATCCGGCTCTGGCCAAGAGTGGGTGGCTTACTGTGGTTCTGATGGGCTAAAGTCAAAGTTTATGTGCTGGTTTGTTGTTTTGAGAGGGTTCATATAGTTCCCACAGCCTCTCATTTAAATTCAGTCCGGGTGCAAGTCCTCCTGCGAGGAGGGGAGTAGGAAAAGTGGTTCTTGAAGGGAATGGATACACATCCCGGGTGAGACGGAAAGGGGAACAAATACAGAGAATGACGGGGAAAGATAAAAATACAGGGTGAAATAGCAACATCTAACAGCGGCAGCTAAAAACAAGTCTTAGAATACTAACATTCAAAGTTTAACAAATGACTAACACGGGGTACAAATACAGAGTATGACAAGAAGAGATACAAATACAGGTAAAATAGTAACAGTCAGCAACGGCAACTGAAGGCAAGTCCTAGAACTCTTACAGTCAATGTTTAACAACAGACCAATACTTCAAATTAAGACCTTATCAATTTCATTAACGTCAACTACCAATGACAACTCTGAAAAAGAGCTCTCATCTCCAGGATTTCATTCCTCACACTGGGACCCGGCGTGGCCCGGCGCCACGGGGAGTTACAAAGTGTCTTCAAGGAATCCCTGTGGCATTGTGTGTTTTATACGGGTTTTATTGTAAAGTTGGTTATTTTGGAAATTAGGATTTTGGTTTGACCCTCGGTTCCCCCCATGTTCTCCCTCATAAAGGTTTGTTCCTCCGGCCAGTTACCTGTCCATCATTGTAAGCAGCCCCCTTTCCTTTCGAGAAATTTCTGTGTCAATCTTGCCTTACTTAACACATGATTTGTCCCCCGACCCTTCTCCCTCCCCAGTGCCATTGCTATTGGTTCGGTTGTGTGCCTCGCTCCTCCCCTGGGCTTCGTTCATTGGTCCCTTGTGTCCCCTCGTGTCACGCCCTTCGCCTTTATAAGTGCCCCCCCCCCCCCAACAGTTTTTCTTTGAAACCGCTGCTGGCCGCGGCTGTGGCAGTGAAGCGTCTGGGCATTCCTACGTGTGTCCAGTCCTTCCTTCCTTCGCCTCAGTGCTTCGCAGTGCTGCTCTCGCCTGCGTCGCTGCGCCGCAGACGGAGCCAGAAGTCGGGCTCCTGGCAGCGAACCTGGGAGTGGCGGGATTGGCGGTCTCCACCCGTCAGCTGCTGTGGCTGCGGGACGAGACTGCAAATACCCAGGCGTTAAACCACACGATTTAGCCTGGGATTTCAAGTTGTTTCGCAGTAAATCTTGTAAAAGGCCTGAGCAAGTCTCCTATGAATTGTCTCCCTGGCAAGCCCAGTCCCGGCCCCGAAGGCCCCTCAGCGTTGTCAGGGCAGTGGCAGGAGCCGGCAGCTCGCCCAGAGCGAGTCCCTGCCGCCCGGGATGGCCACAGGAGAGGCGGGCGGGCGGCGCCAGGGCCCTGCGCGGGGCTCCCCAGGCTCCTGTGGCATCGGTTCCGTCCCCTCGGGCGCCGAGCGGAGCCCGGAGCCGCCGCTCTGCCTGCGGGGCTGTGTGTGCGCGGCCCCGAAGGAGGCAGGGCCGGGGCTGTGGCGCCGCCTGCCCGGCACTCAGCGCCGCCCGTGCCGTGCCCGTGCAGCGCGACCCGGCGGGGCAGCTCCGGCTCGGCTCGTCGCCAGCGCCGCCCCGGCACGGCGGCTGCCCCAGGGCCGCGGCAGCCCCGAGCCGGACGGGCCCGGAGGGCCTCGGGAGGGAGCGCGGGAGGCCCCCGAGCCCTGCGGGCCTCAGCAGAGACTCCCGCCCCACTGCGGGCAGCAGGAGGGGCGCAAAGCTCCGGGACACTTATGAGAGCCTACAGCCCTCGCATGTGAAGTGCGACCCCAAAACCCCGTCATGTGCCTCAGCAGAGACCCCAGCACCCTGCACACCTTGGGACAGATCGCTCACTCCGTGCATGCCTCACACAAAATTCCAAATCCTTTGCATGACTTGAAGTGGACCCCAGCACCCTCCGTGCCTCAGAGGGAGCCTGAAATATCCCTGTGTGTCCCACAAGGGACCCCAGCCCCTCGTGCGCCTTATGGGGGTCCCCAAAGCCCCCAGGTGCCTTACGGGGAAGGCTAGGGCAGCTAGGGCTAGGGTTCTGACCAGGAAACGGAGTGTGGCTGCAGCTGGGCTGTTGTGCCTCTGGGGCTGTTCATCAGCCCCATCGGGCCCCAAGGCCACACAGCCCTTCCCTTCCCTCCCCTTCTGGCCCTCGTCCAGAGGAGCAGACCCTGTGCAGCACCCTGCATTGGTGATGGGCCATCAATTAGGTTCTATCAAGTGTGTGTTAATTAGGGTGGGGCTTTGTTTTGCCTGCTGGAATTGCTGGTCAGGCTGTGGCTGTGGAGATGCTCTTGATGGCTTCCCTCTTTTCCTGGGCTTGCCACTGGAGGAGGTGCAGGCCCAGATGATGCCAGTGAAGGAAATGTGCCCTCAGCCCAGGGACGCTCAGCATGGGCTCCCCCAGCCCTGGGGACCCCGCCGCTGGTCACAGCAGCCCCTGCCTGGCTCCTGCCTGACCCCACCGTGGGCATCCACGGCTGCTCCTGGGCACGGAGCTGAGCCAGTGCTGCTGCCGGCTGGGCTTTGCTGCTGCTGCCACCCAGACACTGGGGTGACAGCTCCACCTCAAGCACCACAGAGATTTCAGGTACAATTGTAATCTGGTCAGATTCAGAGCTGCTGCTACTGCTCTTCCGGCTGTAGAGGTCTTGTGACCAGCCACCAGATTTGAACTTTTCTTTGAGGTGGTGCCTGTGAAGAGAGGAGGTGGCTGAGGCCCCAGCTGCCAGTGGCACACATGGAGCCTCCTGCACAGCAGGGCCCAGAGCTGGCAAGGCTCCCCAGCACGGCTGGAGCTGCTGGCACAGCTTGGCCCAGCTGCACAGCTGCCCCTCAAGGCCCCAGCGAGCAGGGCACGGCTCTGGGCAGGCTCCCTGGCCAGGAGCGGGCCCCAGAGCGCCTCTGCCTTTCAAGGGCAATCTGGTCCCTGCTCTTTCTCCTCCCCACCATGCTTTGCCTCTGCCCTGTGCCCCTGGGGTTTGCCTTGGCCAGGCAGCCTCAGTGGGAGCCAGCACTGGCTGCAGTCCCAGCGGGCCCCCCAGGACAAGGCCCAGCAATGAGGAGGCCAATGAAAGCTCTGGGCAGCAGCAGAACACTCAGCAGAGTTCTTTGGACAATCATGGACTGCCCACCCAACCACTGCAGCCTCACTGGGAATGTTTCCTTCCTATGAGAAGCATTTAAAGGAAACTGCTTCAGTCAAGGACAGAGATAAGGGGGTGGCAGGGGACACAGAGACAGAGGAACTGCTATGAGAACAGACCAACCTGACCTGGGAATTCTTTCTGATAAAGATTAACGAGCGGTAAATGTCCAACTAAATTTGTAAAAATGAATATGTATGAACCTATCGTAAAATTGGATGCATATCTATTTGAGAGGGTGATAAAAAAGGATCTGGAATTCCCAGAGGGACGCATGTCTTTTAAGGAGAGGAATCTCCACATGCATCCAGCACAGTAATAAACATACCAACTTTACAACTTTCACAAAGTCGTGGAGTTGCGTTTATCTCCGCAAAAGAGGCCCCGGTGTCAGCTGGCTCACAGAGACCCTCCTGCACATCAGGAGATTCCCACTGTGCTCAAAGTTTGCCTCTGAAGACTGAGAGATGAGCTTGTAAGAAATGCCGTAAATTCTCAGGGAAAGGGCTTTAACTCCGTTGTTGTCACAAGGTAAAAATCTCCAGTGGGAAAAGAGCATCTCCAGTACACTGGGTGTCTTGTGATGACTTAGTTCATCTAAGAGTAATGATCACCAATTATTGCAGTTTTATTTTTTATTTGGCAAGTGTAAAAGTGTTCCAGATTTTTCAGAATTCTAAAACTACTTTGAAAAATCCTAAACTACAATGGGAAAAGGGAAGAAATACTTGGGGATATTTTTCTACAAAAATGTTTCTAAATATTTCTAAAATCTTCAGCTGTGTATAAATGTCAAACAAAGACAAAATGAGGTTGCTTTGTCTCAGGAGCCCCGTGCTCAGCTGCTGCCTGCCCAGCCCTGGCTGTGCCCAGACAAGCCGCTCCGCCAGAGCTGGTGGTAGCACAGACACACCTGAGCGGAACCCCAAAGATGTTGCCAGGCTCAGGCCCTTCACTGGTGGGAGGGCTGCAGCTCCTGGCCTGGCTGGACACCAGGGACAGCACCTTTGGGGACAGAGGCTCCTGCTCTGGGTGGTGATACCAACAAGCTGTCCCTAGCAATGAGCTGGTAATGCAGCCGTGGAAGGGACAACGGACATGGGCATGGAGATGCGAGATGACAGGACCAGTTCTCCCTGGCTGAGTAATTTGGCCAGTCTTGTGAAGCTGCAGAGGCATCCCTGTGGAGAGAGGAGGTGGCTGAGGCCCCAGCTGCCAGTGGCACACAGGGAGCCTCCTGCACAGCAGGGCCCAGAGCTGGCAAGGCTCCCCAGCTTCTCTGGACAATCACAGACTGGCAACAACACCACAGCAGCTTCTCTGGGAATGTTTCCTGTCTACAGCATTAGACTTTAAAGAGAAGGTGTTTGAGGGAAAGGTGAACAAAACACTCACCGTTTTCTCTTCCAGCAAGTCCAAATTTGGACACAGCATAAGATGAAAATAAGCTCCAAAAAAAGCAGGCCTGCAATTAATCCTATCC
The DNA here is from genome assembly GCF_035770615.1 of Melospiza melodia melodia. Classification (NCBI taxonomy): domain Eukaryota; kingdom Metazoa; phylum Chordata; class Aves; order Passeriformes; family Passerellidae; genus Melospiza; species Melospiza melodia. The sequence continues at coordinate 2,323,471 of NC_086203.1, read as the reverse complement.
AGCAGCCTGTTCCCTGACAGAAACCCCTTCCAGGGCCCTTCTGGGAATCCAGAACACGTGTGCTGGTTCCAGCTGCACCTGTGGGAGCAATGGGGAGCGTGAGCCCGTGCTGTGCTGCGCTGCTGAGCTGGCAGCACGGTGGATGCGGGCAGGACGTTCTCTGTTTCCCTCAGAGCTGGGGCCTGCAGGCACTTTGCCGCCCCTTGGCACAGGCTGTGCCACCCAACAAAGCCCAGCAGGCCGGGAGGAGAGCCCGGGGGCAGCGCAGCTGCTTGGGCAGTGGCTGCTCGGAGGGACACGGGCCAAAGCCATCCCTGAGCAGCCACTGCCAGCCCTGGCCCTCCCTGCCCCGTGACAGCTCCCCCAGCCCCAGGGCACAGAGTCAGGCCCTGTCAGGACCCAGTGCAGCCCCTGCCCAGTCGGGAGCCAAGGCCGGCTCTGGCCCAGGGCTCGCGGCAGGGCTCCCGCTCGGGGCTGCTCCTGTGCCTTGGGCCTCGGGGCACTCAGGGCCAGCTCTGGAGCAGCTGCAGCGGGAGGGACGTTGGTGCACGGGTCCCCTTTGCCTGGGGCTGTGAATGAGCTCCAGAGGCCTCCAAGCCTCCAGAGGTGCCTCCAGCTTTGGCTGGTGCTGGGCCATGCAAGGGCAGGACCTGGTGGAAAGAGGTGCTGCCACACAGCCCTGCTAAATGGCTGACAGTGGCAGAGCAATTACCTCCTGCGCCTGTGCCCATGTCTGGAATCTCCTCCTTTCCTGCAGCAGGGGCTGCCAGTCGGCCTCTGCTTGCTTGGGGAAACACTGCCTTCTGTCCTGCCTTTTGCTCCATCACTTGAAAAAGGAAAAAGTTCAGCTGGATCAGATGGAACAATTTCTGATTTCTTTTGGTGGCATCTTTAGGACATCAGGCTTATCAAAAATGGGGATAAGATTCAAAATCCATCTGGCCTTTTGGGGCTGTGCCAGGGCCCACCCTCCTCCAAATAGCTGCCAGTCCTGAGCAGAAGGTGTGAGGGGATCACGCAGGTCGAGGGCACACACGTGCATGGCTCTGTCCTGGCACCTGCAGCGATGCCCATCTGGCCGAGCTTTGGGCTCTGAGCTGGCAGCTCTCCCAGGGGAAAGGCCTTGACCTACCCTCACTATCTCCCAGAGGCTCAATCCTGAACGTGGGTTGGGAAGCCAGATCACCTTCACCAACAGGCTCAGCTGCAAAGAAAGGCAGGACAGAACAGCTCCCGTGACATTGCAGGAGATCCTCAGGCTGCAGGAAAGGCTCAGCCCCGGGGCACAGCCCTGGGCCCGGCCCCTTCCCTCTCTGCTCTTCTCTGTGGCAGCACAGAGCACACAGAAGGACACACTGACATTGCACACGGAAGGATGGACAGCTAAATGCTCCTTCCTCCCACTGACAGTCATCCTGTGGGATCCCTCAGGGCTCCAGAAGGGAGCAGGGCAAAGTTTCCAGAAGTGAACAACCTTTAGAGGAACTTAAATGAAATGCCATATGAGTGAGCTGTTGCCGCATAGACATTGATTATTCTGTCAGGAAAGGCACGTTGAGAACTTGTCTCCAGCATCTGACAACATCTTCAAACCACCATTTACCAGCATTTCCAAATAACCCAAGTCATGATCCCAATCTAGAAGGGAGCAGAGATGCTTCAGAACCATTTCCATGATGTGCTGGGATCCCTTTCTGACTTGGGGAATTGGGCAATGCAAGGGGGTGGGGTAAGGCTGTGGGAGCCTGTGGCTCCTGATCACTCTCCAGACACTTTGCAGTCCCTGTGCAACATCCCTGGAGGGGCAGCTGGAGCAGCCCAGGGCCCTGGGGCTCTCTCTCTGCCACACAGGAAACCCTCACTAAATGCTCGGGGAAAACTGCAGTGCCACAGCTATTGCTCCCAACCTCTGTCCCGCCCTCCTGTTTGCCAACCTGCACAAGGAACAGCTTCCCCATCCCAAGGGCACATAGCCAGGCTCTGTCAGGACCCAGTGGAGCCTTGCTCTGCCCCTCTGCCCTTTCCCCACCATGGGCACCCTGTGCAGCCGCTCCCAGGTTTCGGGATGTGTCTCCCACGGAGGGAGCCCAGCAGGACAGCTCAGTACCCGAGTGCCCTGAGCCTGCTCGGGACAATTCCTCTGGGCTGTGCCCGTCTTGTCCGGGCTGTGCCCGCAGTACCAAGCAGCAGAGAGGGCAGCTCAAGCCTCAGCAGGGCTCAGGCCCAGAGGCACAGCCTCCTGTGGCTGTGCCTGGCATTGTCTCCCTTCCTGCAGGAAATGCCGCCTTCCACAGAGCCTCTCTGTCCATCCCTTGAGAAAGGAAAAGGTTTGGTGGGATCAGATGCAAACATTGCACATCCAGGCGGTGGCCTCTTCAGGAGGCAATACTTGTCCGCAACATGGATAAGAATCAGGAAAATCCTGATCCCCACAGGCTGTTGGGGCTTCCTACGACCCTCCCTCTGCAAAGCAGCCACACCTCAGGATGTGCTCAGACACCGGGAAAGTGCAGGGGATCCATGGTGCAGTTTGGACTCTCTGTCAGCTGATGCCCAATGCCTTCCTGCAGAGGCTGGGGAGAAGCTGCAGCCAGGCCAGGCTGGCAAACAGCCCTGCAGGGCGTGGAAGCAGCAGCGGGGCAGCGAGGCTGCCATGGATCCCTTCCCGCTGTACCGGGCACGGCGTGTCCAGATGTGCAGCCAAAGCCCCCAGCTGCTGAGCCCCCGGACAAGGCTCAGGGAAATGCTCTCATCATTCCCTTTGAGCAGTTCCGTCACGATTTGTTTAAGGATGGTATTTGGCTCATCATTTGACCCTGTGGCTTTGTTCTTCCCTCTCAGAGGACCTTAAGAGAAAGTGGTTCCATTTCCTATGAATGGATCCCACAGAAGAAGGGCTCAACCTGTGGGGTCAGCAGGGACACAGTACTCACCCCTGCGATGAGAGCCTGGCTTCGGTGAAGGAACCAGCAAAGGAACAGGAAAAGTCCTCCCTGCAGACGCATCTGTAACACAACAGCCATAGAAGCTTCTGTAACAGGTTCCTGCCAGGTTGTCAACAATTATTCCGTGGTGGGACAATGAGAACAAACCTGCAGGAGGCTCCAAAGGCTTCAAAACTTTCTTCAGCCAATCTAATGGAGAAATCTTCCTAGCAAGCTCATCTAGAACAGAGCAGAGATGAGAACGTCTTTCAGGGCATGCTGGGATCCCCGTCTGCCTCTGGGAAATGGGCACTGCAAGGGGGTCGGGTAAGGCTGTGGGAGCCAGATGTCAATGGACAAGGCCAAAGCTGCACAGGGGCCTGGGGAGCTCTGGGCAGGCTCCTGGTCACTCTGCACCCTTCTTCCATGCCCTGTGCGACACTCTTGGTGGGGCAGTTGAAGCAGCCCAGGGCCCTGTGGGCTCTCACTCCCGCAGCTGCAACTCTTGGAAAAGCCCTGGGGAAAGCTGCAGCAGGCAGTCCCTCAGCTGTCCCCCTGTCCCTCTGACTCTCCTGCCCTTTCTCCTGCCTTTCCCACCTTCTTCTATCTCTCCATCTCTCTTTGCCTTGGGACCCCTTCCCCATCCCAAGGGCACGTGGCCAGGCCCTTTCAAGACCCAGTGGAGCCTTGCTCTCCCCCTCTGCCCTTTCCCCACCATGGGCACCCCGTGCAGCCGCTCCCAGGTTTCGGGACGTGTCTCCCACGGAGGGAGCCCAGCAGGACAGCTCAGTACCCGAGTGCCCTGAGCCTGCTCGGGACAATTCCTCTGGGCTGTGCCCGTCTTGTCCGGGCTGTGCCCGCAGTGCCAAGCAGCAGAGAGGGCAGCTCAAGCCTCAGCAGGGCTCAGGCCCAGAGGCACAGCAATTACCTCCTGTGGCTGTGCCTGGCATCGCCTCCCTTCCTGCAGCAGAGGCTGGCACAGAATCACTGCTTCCTGTAGGAAATGCTTCCTTCTGCACAGCCTCTCCTTTCATTTCTAAAGAAAGAAAGAGGCACAGCTGGATCAGATGGAGCTGTTCCCCATTGGGGAGGTGGCATATTCAGGAGTCCTTTCAAATCATGGATAGGTTTCAGGAAATCAGATGGGCTTCGGTGTCTCCCCCTCAACCTCTTCCTCCTCCAATCCTGATCAGCTCAGAGACAGGGATGTTGCAGGGGATCTCAGGCCCGTGGTGCAGTTTGGGATGCGTGGCAGCAGATGGCCAATGCCTTCCTGCAGAGGCTGGGGAGAAGCTGCAGCCAGGCCAGGCTGGCAAACAGCCCTGCAGGGCGTGGAAGCAGCAGCGGGGCAGCGAGGCTGCCATGGATCCCTTCCCGCTGTGCCGGGCACGGCGTGTCCAGATGTGCAGTCAAAGCCCCGGCTGCTGAGCCCCAGGACAAGGCTGAGGGAAATGCACCCACCTTTTCCTGCCTGCTGCATTTCCTTCGTCCTTTTCCTCATGTATTCAGATGGCTCATGAGCTTTCTTCTGTGCTGTAGATTTGTACTTTCCTGTTGGAGGACCTTCGAAAAACATGATTTGGTTTCCTATGAATGGATATCACAAAAGCAGAACTCAGCCTGTGGGGTCAGCCGGCACACACTACTCACCCCTGCGATGAGAGCCTGGCTTTGGTGAAGGAACCAGCAAAGGAACAGGAAAAGTCCTCCCTGCAGACCCATCTGTAACACAGCATCCACAGAAGCTTCTGTAACCAAGTTCCTGCCAGGTTGTCAACAATTATTCCGTGGTGGGACAATGAGAACAAACCTGCAGGAGGTTTCAAAGGCTTCAAAACATTATGCCGCCCATGTAATGGGGAAGCCTTTCCAGACACCTCATCTGAAACAGAGCACAGATGAGAACATTTTTCAGGGCATGCTGAGATCCCCGTCTGCCTCTGGGAAATGGGTACTGCAAGGAGTTTAGGTAAGGCTGTGGGAGCCAGATGTCAATGGACAAGGCCAAAGCTGCACAGGGGCCTGGGGAGCTCTGGGCAGGCTCCTGGTCACTCTGCACCCTCTTTCCGTGCCCTGTGCGACACTCTTGGTGGGGCAGTTGAAGCAGCCCAGGGCCCTGGGTGCACTCACTCCCACAGCTGCAACTCTTGGAAAAGCCCTGGGGAAAGCTGCAGCAGGCAGTGCCTCAGCTGTCCCCCTGTCCCTCTGACTCTCCTGCCCTTTTCTCCTGCCTTTCCCACCTTCTTCTATCTCTCCATCTCTCTTTGCCTTGGGACCCCTTCCCCATCCCAAGGGCACGTGGCCAGGCCCTTTCAAGACCCAGTGGAGCCTTGCTCTGCCCCTCTGCCCTTTCCCCACCATGGGCACCCCGTGCAGCCGCTCCCAGGTTTCGGGACGTGTCTCCCACGGAGGGAGCCCAGCAGGACAGCTCAGTACCCGAGTGCCCTGAGCCTGCTCGGGACAATTCCTCTGGGCTGTGCCCGTCTTGTCCGGGCTGTGCCCGCAGTGCCAAGCAGCAGAGAGGGCAGCTCAAGCCTCAGCAGGGCTCAGGCCCAGAGGCACAGCAATTACCTCCTGTGGCTGTGCCTGGCATGGCCTCTCTTCCTGCAGCAGAGGCTGTCAGTGAGCCACAGCTTCCTCCAGGAAATGCACAGCCTTCCTTCTGCACAGCCTCTCCATCTGCTTCTGGAGAAAGGATGAGGTACAGCTGGATTAGGTAGTGTCGTTCCCCATTGCGGATGGGGAATCTTCAAGAGGCAATGCTTGTCAAAGACATGGTCAAGAATGGTTAGGAAATCCCTATAAAATTTTTCTTTAGGCCAGGGCCCTCTGTACTCCAAACAGCTGCCCCTTCTGATTTTCCTGGAGATGGGAAATTGCAGGGGATCTGAGGTGCATTGTGCAGTTTGGGCTGCCTGTCAGCCAATGCCTCAATCAATCCTGCAGAGGCTGGGGAGAAGCTGCAGCCAGGCCAGGCTGGCAAACAGCCCTGCAGGGCGTGGAAGCAGCAGCGGGGCAGCGAGGCTGCCATGGATCCCTTCCCGCTGTGCCGGGCACGGCGTGTCCAGATGTGCAGCCAAAGCCCCCGGCTGCTGAGCCCCAGGACAAGGCTGAGGGAAATGCACCCACCTTGTCCTGCCTGCTGCATTTCCTTCGTCCCTTGCCTCATGTGTTCAGATGACTCATGGGCTTTCTTCTGTCCTGCAGCTTTGTTCTTTCCTTTTAGAGGACCTTAGAAAAACATGTTTCCTCTTCCCATTAATGGATCCCACAGAAGCAGGGCTCAGCCTGTGGGGTCAGCAGGGACACACTACTCACCCCTGTGATGGGAGGCAGGCTTCTGTGTAGGAATGAGGGAAGGATCAGGAAGAGTCCTCCCTGCAGACACATCTGTAACACAACAGCCACAGAAGCTTCTGCCATCTCTGCTCAGCTCCACGGACACCACTGAGCCGCAGGAGCGGTGAGGGGATCGCGCAGGGCGAGGGCACACATGTGCATGGCTCTGTCCTGGCACCTGCAGCGATGCCCTCCTGGCCGAGCTTTGGGCTCTGAGCTGGCAGCTCTCCCAGGGGAAAGGCCTTGACCTACCTTCGCCATCTCCCAGAGGCTCAGTCCTGGACGTGGCTTGGGAAGCCGCACCACCTTCACCAACAGGTTCAGCTGCAAAGAAAGGCAGGACAGAGCAGCTCCCGTGGCACTGTAGGAGATCCTCAGGCTGCAGGAAAGGCTCAGCCCCGGGGCACAGCCCTGGGCCCAGCACCTTCCCTCTCTGCTTTTCTCTGTGACTGCACAGCCCACACAGAAGGACACAGTGGCATTGCACATGGGAGGAAGATGGACGGCTAAATGCTCCTTCCTCCCACTGACAGTCATCCTGTGGGATCACTCAGGGCTCCAGAAAGGAGCAGGGCAAGGTTTTCAGAGCCCTTCTGCCCTGACTTAACCGCTAATGGAAATGGCAGAGGCACGAGCTCTTGCCACTTGGATACTGATTAATATGTCACTAGAAAGGGAAATTCAGAACTTACCTCCAGCATTCTTCAAGACATTCGAAATATCATTTAACAACAATTCCAAATAATCAAAGTTGTGATCCAAATCTAGAAGGGAGCAAAGACCAGACCAATTTCCATGATGCACTGTCATCCCCTTCTGCCTCCGGGAACTGGGCACTGCAAGGGGGTCGGGAAAGTCCGTGGGGGCCAGATGTCAGTGGAAAAGGCCAAAGCTGCACAGGGGCCTGGGGTGCTCTGGGCTGGCTCCTGGTCACTCTCCACCCTCTTTGCCGGCCCTGTGACACATCCCTGGAGAGGAAACAGGGCCAGCCCTGGGCCCATGGGGGCTCTCTCTCTCCCCCAGAGGAAACCCTCCCTGAAGGCCTGGGGAAAACCATCCCCAGCGCTTCCCGGGGAGCAGGGAGCGCTGTCCCGGGAAAGGGGAGCCAGGCTGCCGGCTCACCTGCTCCCCATGCTTGCAGTGGAGCAGCCTGGGCAGCCCTGGCAGGCAGGGCCACGGCCAGGAGGAGCAGGAGGAAGAGGCGCAGAGCAAGGGCCATGCTGCCTTGCCCTCTGCCAGTCCCGCAGCTCTTGCTGCCACCGCTGTCCTGACACCGCTGTCCCAATGTCAGCACCACTGCTGCCACCGCCGCTGCTGCTGCCGCAACAGTTGTGCTCAAGCACTGACTGCTCGCTCCTTGTGCTGCTGTGCAACCACGGGGCTCTGGCACCTCTGTGACCTCAGAGGCTGCTGTGACCTCAGCCTGCTGTGACCCCTGAGCCTGCTGTGACCTCATGGCCTCAGCTGTACCCCCAGAGTGTGCCCCCATCTGTACAAATGGTCTGCCCTGATTGTAAATGTTTTGCTTCATCAAAGGGCCATTGCTCAGGAAAACTTTTTGTTTTTCCAGCTTCCATTGCTGGTCGGTCAGGCTGTGTCTCTGAAGATGCTCTTGATTGTTGCAGTTTGAATTTATTTTATTGATTCCTGTTTAAGTGGTTCATGGTTTACCCGTGGGTTTTACCCTCCCTCAAAGCTGTCCCTCATGCCATTCCCCGCCCCTTGTTCCAGCTCTTTCCCTGCCTGCCACGGCACCCCAACCCCTTGGTTCCCGAAGGAGCCTTCGGGCCAATTTCTGACTGCAACAGCCCTTTGGAATTCCCCTATTCCGGAGGCCCCGTGGGCCCATGTGAGCCATCCTCTCCACCCTCCTACCGCAATGGGCCCCAGACACTTGACTAATCCCCTCCCTGCTCCCCTGAGGATTCCCTATTGGTCAGCTGTTTGTATGCCCCCCCTGACTTCTATCTGTATAAACCCCCTTGCACAATAAATCTAGGGGCTTTTTATCCTATTTCTTTCATCTGGAATAAACTCTTCCTTGTGGAACCTCAGAGGGCCTCCTCCTTTCTCCTCTGCCTGGTCCCTGTCGTGGCTGGTGTCTGGCACAGTAGAGCAAGTGGCTCTAAAGGTTCTGCCTCTGGGAAATCCCTATCCTGAGGGAGTTCCCTACTCCTGCGGTGGTGCCGGAGTTCTGAGAGTTAGCCCGGGTTCCAACAGTCTAGTCACTAATCCCCCTGTCCTGGTTTAGGGCAAATTTGTTAAAGAATCTGCAAAGGAGGGCCCCTCCAGAAAGCAAAACGCACACGGCCCCTCCCTCCAACCAGTTTGGGAAAAAATTCCTCAGACAGAGGTGGAAAGAACCTGTTTATTTCAGGCACAGCACCCGCCAGCACACAAAATGAACAATACCCGATGACACCGCTCTGGGAAAGATGACAAAATCAGAAAGTCTCTTTCGGGGGTGGTTGCTCTGTTCTCAGTCCCTCCGGCACTGGGGTAGCTGCTGCAGGCCAAAATGGTGCAAATCCTCGGTGTTCCCAGGTCCCAGTCCGGAGCAGGTTTGAGATGGTCGAAGAAAAGGAGAGGAGAAACAGTCCAGGAAGGCATTTGAACTGTTTAGCTAGAGCTAGCTAATAAGCAGAGGCCAAAGCAGAGCAGAAGCGAGAGCAGAAAAGAGAGCAAGCAAAGCAACAAGCTGAAAGCAAGAAGTGAAAACAGCCTTAAGTACTGCCCCTCTCTGTGTCCCTGATAAGGGAAACCCAAACAAAAGTTCCACTCTTCAGAGCCGGTCTTAAAGGCACAGAACAGATGAATGGGGATACAAGCATCATAACGTCACCCCAGGACATTCCACCCCTTATCCCCATATCATCAACATACTACAACATATCATGCCTTATTCATACAAAATTTCCATCTGTTCCCCCAAAATGTACAAGCAATACCCATCATGCCTTCATCACATCCCCACACTGGACCACTGAATCCAGGCCCTATATTACAGAGCTGCAGGATTCCCCCTTTTCACTTTAGTCACTTAAAGCTCCATCTATCACTTGCTCAGACCTTCAACACTTACACATTTCCTTCTCCATCTTCCACTTGCCCAGACCTTCAACACTTACACATTTGCTTCTATCTCATGTCTGTATGGTTTAATGTACAGACAATGGCAGTAACATTCAATGAACAGCGATATTGCACATCATTCTTAGCCCACAATCAGATCTCCTTGAGGTACACATCGTGTTGTTCCATCTCTTTGCATTATCCACCACGTGCAACCTGGTCCCTGAGCAAAGACAACCCCATGAATGTGTTTGTCTGTACTCAAGGCAGAATTGATCCACACAGTCTTCCCTAACAAACCTCTGATATGTACCACTGGGACTTTGTCTCCTTCTATTATATTCAGGGACTCAGACTGGGCAGGACCTGCTCAGTTGGTGGAACCTCGGGTGTTAACTAACCAGGTGGCCTTTGCTAAATGTTGCTCCCAGTTTTTAAAGATCCCCCACCCAAAGCTTTCAACTGGGTTTTTAGTAGTCCATTGTACCTCTCCACTTTGCCTGCAGCTGGTGCATGGTAGGGGATATGGTACACCCACTCAATGCCATGTTCCCTTGCCCAGGTGTTGATAAGGCTGTTCTTGAAATGAGTCCCGTTGTCTGACTCAATCCTCTCAGGTGTACCATGTCTCCACAGGACTTGCTTTTCAAGGCCCAGGATGGTGTTCTGGGCTGTAGCATGAGACACAGGGAAGGTTTCCAACCATCCCGTGGTGGCTTGCACCATGGTCAGCACGTAGCGTTTTCCCTGGCGTGTCTGGGGCAGTGCGATGGAGTCAATCTGCCAGGCCTCCCCATACTTGTACTTGGACCACCGCTCACCGTACCAGAGGGGCTTCACTCGCTTGGCCTGCTTGATGGCAGCACACGTCTCACAGTCATGGATAACCTGAGAAATACTGTCCATGGTTAGATCCACTCCTTAGTCTCGTGCCCACTTATAGGTGGCATCTCTGCCCTGGTGGCCTGAGGCATCATGGGCCCATCTAGCTAGGAATAACTCTCCCTTATGTTCCCAATCTAGGTCTATTTTGGACACCCCTATCTTTGCAGCCTGCTCATTGTTTTGGTGCTCCTCATTGGCCCTACTCTTGGGTACGTGGGCATCTACATGGCAGACTTTCACAGGTAGCCTCCCTACCCCGGTAGCAATGTCTTTTCACTCATCAGCAGCCCAAATTGGTTTCCCTCTACGTTGCCAGTTAGCCTTTTTCCACCTCTCCAGCCATCCCCACAGAGCATTGGCTACCATCCATGAATCAGTGTAGAGGCAGGGCTTTGGCCACTTCTCTCTCTCAGGGCCAGCTGAACAGCTTTGAGTTCAGCGAGATGGCTCGATCCACCTTCTCCTTCGGTAGCTTGTGCAACCTGTTGTGTGGGGCTCCATACGGCTGCTTTCCACTTCCAGTTCATCCCTACGATGCAGGGAGACAGGAACCATCAGTGAAAAGAGCGTAGCGTGTTTCCTCTGGGGGCACTTGGTTATAGGGAGGAGCCTCTTCAGCCCGTGTCACTGGTTCTTGTTCCTCTTCATCTGTGACACCAAAATTCTCACCTTTGTTCCAATTTGTAATTACCTCCAAAATCCCAGGGCGATTCAGTTTACCTATACGGGTGCACTGAGTGATGAGAGCAATCCACTTGCTCCATGTAGCACTGGTGGCATGGTGAGTGGAAGGAAACTTGCCTTTGAGCATCCACCCCAGCACTGGTAGTCAAGGTGCCAGGAGGAGTTGTGCTTCAGTGCCTATTACCTCCGAGGCAGCCTGGACTCCTTCATAGGCAGCCAAGATTTCCTTCTCTGTTGGAGTGTAGTTGGCTTCAGACCCTCTGTAGCTTTGACTCCAAAATCCCAGTGGTCGACCCCGAGTCTCCTCAGGCACCTTCTGCCAAAGGCTCCAGGACAAGCCATGGTTCCCGACTGCCGAGTAGAGCATGTTCTTTACCTCTGGTCCTGTCCTGACTGGGCCAAGGGCTACTGCATGAGCAATCTCCTGCTTGATCTGGACAAAGGCTTGTTGCTGCTCAGGGCCCCACTGGAAATTGTTCTTCTTGCGGGTGACCAGGTAAAGAGGGCTCCCGATCTGACTGTACTCAGGAATATGCATCCTCTAAAAACCTATTGCACCCAGGAAAGCTTGTGTCTCTTTCTTATTGGTGGGTGGAGACATTGCTGTGATCTTGTTGGTGACATCTGTAGGAATCTGACGCCGTCCATCTTGCCACTTCACTCCCAGGAATTGAATCTCATGAGCTGGTCCCTTTACTTTGCTCTTTTTAATGGCGAAAGCAGCTCCCAGCAGGATCTGGATGATTTTCTCCCCCTTCTCAAACACTTCCGCAGCTGTGTTCCCCCACACAATGATGTCATCAATATATTGCAGATGTTCTGGAGCCTCACCCTTTTCCAGTGCAGCCTGGATCAATCCATGGCAGATGGTGGGGCTGTGCTTCCACCCCTGGGGCAGTCGCTTCCAGGTGTACTGCACTCCCCTCCATGTGAAGGCAAACTGAGACCTGCATTCTGCTGCCAGAGGAATGGAGAAAAATGCATTGGCAATGTCTATAGTGGAGTACCACCTTGCTGCCTGGGACTCCAGCTCATACTGGAGCTCTAATATGTCTGGCACAGCAGCACTCAGTGGTGGAGTCACTTCATTCAATGCACGGTAGTCCACAGTCAATCTCCATTCTCCTTCAGATTTTCGCACAGGCCAAATGGGGCTGTTGAAGGGTGACTGGGTCTTGCTGACCACCCCTTGGCTCTCCAGCTCAGACATCATTTTGTGGATGGGGATCACAGCATCTCGAGTGGTCCTATACTGTCGTCGATGCACTATGGAAGTGGCAATTGGCACTCGTTGCTCTTCTCCCGTCAGGCATCCTACTGCAGATGGATTCTCAGACAACCCAGGCAAGGTGTTCAATTGCTGGATGCCCTCTGTCTCTACAGCAGCTATTCCAAATGCCCATCTGAGTCCCTCTGGGTCTTTGAAGTACCCATTCGAAGGTAGTCTATGCCCAAAATACATGGGGCCTCTGGGCCAGTCACAATAGGATGCTTCTTCCACTCATTTCCCGTTAGGCTCACATCAGCTTCCACCAAAGTGAAATCCTGGGATCCCCCTGTCACACCAGCAATAGAAACAGACTCTGTCCCCACATGTCTTGATGGGATTAATGTGCATGGCGCACCAGTATCAACCAAAGCTTTGTACTCCTGTGGTTCCAATGTGCCAGGCCAACAAATCCACACAGACCAGAAGACACGATTTTCTCTGGCCTCTACCTGGCTAGAGGCAGGGCCCCTCTAAGCCTGGTTATCCTTCTTTCCATGGGCGTATGTTTTGGATGTTCCTTCGAGGGGATCAGACATGTCATCATCATCATACCTGGCCGTTCGGCTACAGGCAACTGGAGCTGCTTTCCTTCTGGTGGCTTCCTTCAGTTCACGCACCCATCGTGCCATAACCGCGGTAGGTTTCCTATCCCACCTTCTCATGTTTTCCTCACAATCACGCAGGTAAAACCACAGCTCAGCTCGTGGGGTGTACCTTCTCTCACCATCTGGGAAACGTCTGCCTTGGATACCAGAACCTCGGATCTGTACTGCTGAAATTTGGAGAAGGTCTTCTTTAATCTCCTCTCTAAGCTTCTTATGATTCTCCTCTATCTTATCCTCTAAGTTCTGCAGAAGTGTTTCTACCGCTGCGATTCTGGCATGTGTCGGGCCATGCACAGCATCTGCATATGCTCGGAGCTTCCTTGCCATGTCAAGCACAGTCTCATCCCTCTCATCCCTCTTCATGATGGCTGAAGCAGAAGCATATTCATGTGGCCCAAGTCGTACAAGTTTTCGCCACATCGCAGACGTGCATGGTACTAAGTCTGGGTTCCTAGTTGTTACATCATCTGAGAAGATAATCTCTGCCACTGCCATTTCTCTCAGGCGTTGGATCCCTTGCTCTATGGTCTTCCACTGAGTTTGCTGCATATAGAGATCGTCTGCGCACAGGTATCTTTCTGCTACACTTCTGTCGTGGGGTGACAGCCTTTATCCCAATATCTTGTGTGTTGTATGGAGTCCCACTCGATGGGTTGCAGAGGCTACTGAAGGAGAGGGTGAATCCAGTCAATTTGCTGAAATCAAAGCTGTTCAACTGGCCCTAGGTATTGCAGAGAGAGAGAAGTGGCCAAGGCTCTATTTGTATACCGATTCTTGGATGGTAGCCAACGCTCTATGGGGATGGCTGAAGAGATGGAAAGAGGCCAACTGGCAGCGCAGAGGAAAACCAATTTGGGCTGCGGAAGAGTGGAAAGATATCGCTACTCGGTTAGAGAAGTTACCTGTGAAGGTTCACCATGTAGATGCCCGTGTCCCCAGAAGTAGAGCTAATGAAGAGCAGCAAAACAACCAGCAAGTACATCAGGCTGCAAAGATAGGGGAGTTGAAGATAGATCTCGACTGGGAGCATAAGGGAGAGATATTCTTAGCACGATGGGCCCATGATGCCTCAGGCCACCAGGGTAGAGATGCCACCTATGGGTGGGCACGAGACCGAGGGGTGGATCTAACCATGGACAGTATCTCTCAGGTTATTCGTGACTGTGAGACGTGCACTGCCATTAAGCAGGCCAAGCGGGTGAAGCCCCTCTGGTATGGGGGGCGGTGATCTAAGTACAAATACGGGGAGGCCTGGCAGATTGATTACATCACACTGCCTCAAACCCGCCAAGGCAAGCGCTATGTACTAACCATGGTGGAAGCCACCACGGGATGGTTGGAAACCTTCCCTGTGTCTCATGCTAGAGCCCGTAACACTATCATGGGCCTTGAAAAGCAGGTCCTTTGGAGGCATGGTACTCCTGAGAGAATTGAGTCGGATAATGGAACTCATTTTAAAAACAATCTTATTAATACTTGGGCTAGGGAACATGGCATCGAGTGGGTATACCATATCCCCTATCATGCACCAGCTGCAGGGAAAGTGGAAAGGTACAATGGATTGTTAAAAACCACCTTAAAAGCATTGGGTGGGGGGTCTTTAAAAAACTGGGAGCAGCATTTGGCAAAGGCTACCTGGTTAGTTAACACTCGAGGTTCCACCAACTGAGTGGGTCCTGCTCAGTCTGAGCTCCTTAATATAGTAGATGGGGATAAAGCCCCAGTGGCCCATGTCAGAGGTTTGTTGGGAAAGACAGTATGGATCAACCCTGCCTCGAGTACAGACAAACCCATCGGTGGGATTGTCTTTGCTCAAGGACCAGGTTATACATGGTGGATAATGCAGAAAGATGGAACAACATGGTGTGTACCTCAGGGAGACCTGATTGTGGGATGAGACTCATATATGAATGTCATTGTTTGTTGAATGTGAGACAGAAGGAAACTGTAAGTGTCAAAGGTCTGAGCAAGTAAGATGAGAGGAATGCGTAAGTGTCAAAGGTGTGAGTAAGTGAAATGAAAGTTTTTTATTGTATGTTCACGATATGGGATAAGGGGTGGAGTGTCGTGGGGTGACAGCCTTTATCCCAATATCATGTGTTGTGTCTGGCAGCTGTGCCTTTTCTCTCTTCCCCCCACCCCCCCCCTGGCTGTCTTGCTGTGGCGGGGCGGGGAGGGAGGAGGGAGTGTGACCGGGGCACTTTCGCTTTTGGCTTTTGGCTGCTTGGCTTGGCTTGCCACTTGCTTGCTTGCTTGCTTGCTTGCTTGCTCCTGCCTCGGCCCCTAGCTGATAGGTTTTTTTGCTGCTTTCTGCTTTCTGCGCTGTTTTTTTTTTTTTCTTTTGTTCCCTCTTTCTTACCCTCCCCTGAAGATACTGGACTGGCTCCGGACCTGACCTGAGACGTCCAGGACCCCCGGAGTCTGAGAGAGAAGCTCAGCGCCCTCTACAACACTGCCTGGTTTCTTTTCTTTTCTTGTGTTGGGGAGTGTTCTTTTGTTACTTGTTAATAAATAGGTTTTGTTTTCCACTTTGCTCCTCCAAGGAATTCCTTCCCGAACCCGGTATTGGGGGAGGGGTGGTTGGAGGTTTGTTTTTTTTGGGGGCTCCCTTTTGGAGATTTCCCCTAATTTATCCTAAACCAGGACAACTTCTTAGGACCCGTTCCCAGAGGCTGTGAGAGTTAGACCCCTCATCATTCCTTGGTCTATGGCAGGATCCTGTGACAGGGATCCCAAATGCCTGGCTTCAGTGCCATCCAGAATTGTAGCCTCGCCTGCAGCGTCCCAGAGACGGACCAGCCAACTAATTATGGATTCATCAGACCTTCAAGTGTAATCCTTCCATAGGCCACGAAGGTCCTTCAGGGAATAAGACTCAATATTTGCATCTGATCTTGCACCTGCTGCTTTGACTCCTGATTTTATGTCCGGAGGCATTGAGGTTCCTTCTCCTTCATCATCATCATCGTCCACTGGTTGATGGGTCTTGTCTGTGCATTTCCCACTTCTAGTGCTGGTAGCAACAGCCATGGGTTTAGATGCTGGCTTCGAGCCTGGAGTGTTAGCTGCAGCCTGAGTCACCGGGATAGTTGCTGATTTATCTCCCTGCCCCCTGCCTCTGTCTGCTGCCCGACAGTATCTAGCAGAGTGCGATAAGCATATGCCAGGGCCCAGCTCACTGCAATGACCTTCCTCTCCTTAGGCTCATCCTGGTACTTCTCTTTCAGATATTTGCCCACCTCAGCTGGGTTCTGAATTTGTTCATGGGGAAAATCCCAGACTATAGGGTCAGAGAATTCCTTCAGGATTTGGCCCATATCCTCCCATTTCCCACACCACTTAGGATTTCCCACACCGGGGTTTTATCCTGAGTCAGGGGTCTCATCAGCCCGTCTAGAAATCTCAGCCCTCATTCCAGAGAAGCAGCAGGCTGTATAGAGGAAGGTTACCAGATTGAATACCAGAAAGATGGTTTCTTTAACACTGAGGGGAAACTGAACATCCTTCACTAGTGATGCAACAGATTCATAGGAGAAGAAGGAAAGCAGAGGCTGAAAAACCTCATTCCCTGCTGCTCCTCCTGCAACAAACTGGATGCATAACCATAGCCATGAACCATTCATACCTGGAGCAGACCCTAGCATGTTTATAAACTTCTTGCACATCATTGCCACCAAGCCCAGCAGGATAGCTACTCTGGTCACTGCCCCTCTGATGTAAAAACTATCTATTAGGGACAATACTAAAGCTATTTCTGGATGAGAAAATAAACCTGGGGACCAGAGAGGTATTAAAATCTCAAAAAACCCTAGGGACCAGAAATGCATGCAAACCTTCATCCCAATAGACATTATGAACTCAAAAAGCATGGCTACTAGCTGACTTAAATGAACACAGAGTAATAGCAACAAAAATGCAGTCAAAACAGAGTTTTTCCACTCTCTCTCGAGCCCCACATTGGGCGCCAATATTTTGTCCTGGGTTAGGGCAAATTTGTTAAAGAATCTGCAAAGGAGGGCCCCTCCAGAAAGCAAACGCACACGGCCCCTCCGCCCAACCAGTTTGGGTAAAAATTCCTCAGACAGAGGTGGAAAGAAGTTGTTTATTTACCAGACACAGCACCCCCCAGCACACAAAATTAACGATACCGAATGACACCGCTCTGGGAAAGATGACAAAATCAGAAAGTCTCTTTCGGGGGTGGTTGCTCTGTTCTCAGTCCCTCCGGCACTGGGGCAGCTGCTGCAGGCCAAAACGGTGCAAATCCTCGGTGTTCCCAGGTCCCAGTCCGGAGCAGGTTTGAGATGGTGGAAGAAAAGGAGAGGAAAAACAGTCCAGGAAGGAATTTGGACTGTTTAGCTAGAGCTAGCTAATAAGCAGAGGCCAAAGCAGAGCAGAAGCGAGAGCAGAAAAGAGAGCAAGCAAAGCAGCAAGCTGAAAGCAAGAAGTGAAAACAGCCCTGTGTACTGCTCGTCTCTGTGTCCCTGATAAGAGAAACCCAAACAAAACTTCCTCTCTTCAGAGCCGGTCTCAAAGGCACAGAACAGATGAATGGGGATACAAGCATCATAATGTCACCCCAGGACATTCCACCCCCGAATGTCCGTGCTTCAGGGCCTGCTCTGGTGCCCTGCCATCTCCCACACCACAGTGGGATTCACATACTGCAGCAGAGTTAGGCTTGTGCAACAGTGAAATGGGTGTGCTCGGCAGCGTTGCTGGAGTTACATCCCCACAGAAGTAAAGAAAATGTATGCGCCAAGCCAGGGCTTGAATAGGCACAGGAATTTTGGAAAGACAAGGGCACGGCAGCAGAGAACAATGTAAAAATCAGCTGAAAATAAAAGGAGGAAATGCTGAAGGAGTTATTTGTGCACATTTGAAGATTTATTTTTCTTGGGTGCAAAGCAAAATCAAAAGGTCCTAAATGCCCAAAAGATTGGAAATGTGGAACATCCTCCATAGCAGAGTGTTGGACCTCTGGATCCTTAACACAATTTTATGGTGGTGGAACAGTGGCAGCTTGAGCTGGTGCCTCTGGGGGCTCTGAACAAAGAACCCCTGGGCTTTGATACCCTCCCAGGTGAAGTGTGACAGTCTGGGGTATTGCTGCTGTATCCGAGTGCCCGGGCACTGGCTGGCACCACAGGTCCCCATGTGAAATACAAAGTTGTGTTTCGTGTCAGGTACAAACAGGCGATGTGTGTTGCTGTGAATGCGAAATGTGTGGACACCGACAATGGGAGAGCTGTGAATTCTAATAATAACTGAGGAGAATAAAGCATGGAAAAAGGCCTTTGAACCTATCTTTGGTTTGCAATTAACCCTGGTTGATTTAAGAGCATTGGAATTAATGTGTTAAAGATGTTGCTTTTTGCCTGCGTTTAATTCATAAAGAGTTCTGCAATAATAATCTTCTGAAGTATAATTTTAGAATATAACTTGTATCGTTGAAACTATAGCTTTGGAATATATATAAAGGAAATATACTTATCTCACGCCTTATTGAAGCAGAGAAAAACAGCTTGAGAAAGGAAGATGAACATCATCTCAAGGGTTTATGGTTTCGACCAAAGGGAAGCTGGACATCACTGTTATGAGATTTAGAGTCTCTTCAATTAAAAGGTGGACACACATCTGGGGAGCTGGATCCCACCAGAAATGGAGTCGTCTTTCTTCTTTCTGAAACTAGACCGTCACCATCTGGGGATACTCCTTTGAGATACATCCTAAGAACTTAAAATCACAACAGTGTATGGAATTGTGATGTAATAATTTGGAATAAAAATTGCTGATGAGTAAAAGATTGGAAATAGAAACTGCTGAAAAAAGGTGATGAGTACCCCTATAAATACCTGTAACCCTCAAGTATCGGTGTGCAGTTGGAGGGAAAACTTCCCCCACTGTACCCAGTGCTGTATTGCTCATACTTTACCATATTAAATAATAAATTGATTGCTGCTTGATTATTTGCCTAGTCAAGCTTCTTATTCATAACAGATTTGGTGCATTGGCCGGGAATTTCCAAATCCATTGATGGAGACTCCTGATCTCGGGGAGGCGCCCCACCTTGGAGGCTTCTGCCTCCAGTGGCCCTGATTGACGGGGGAATGTCTCAGGGAAGAGGAAATCCATAAGGTAAATTATGAGCAAAGAATTTGGAGCTCCCGGAGTAGACTGCAGTAAAATTCACCTGTAATAAACTCGTGCATGAGTTTATTAAACTCTCACCCAGGCGAGAAAAGGAGGCTGTAAGTATCGCTTGGTTTGGTGGGATAAGAACGGGTGGGTGTAGGTGTGTAAGAGTGTGAATGGTGTGTGTATGAGACGTGACCTAGTCACGACACGAGTGAGGAGCTCTTCTAACCTCGGTTTCGCTACCCCGCGAGGGGGGCGGCAGGTGAAGGAACAAAGCGTGTGGAAAAGGATTCTCTGTATGTAAAAGGTCAGGGGTGGTGAGATAAGATAATGGTTACAGAGAGGAATTTGTTTTCTTTTCCCGGTAGAGAATCAGAGGCGGGAGGATTTAGAAGGGATTTTTTTTTCAGAAAATTCCTGACAAGAAAGGACTAAGGTCTGAACAAGTGAAGTCAAAGCGAGTGAGGGAACACCCGTTTGGTGGAAAAATGGGTCAATGCCAGAGCAAAAACCCAGGAGCTGGTATAAATCAGCAGGAAAATAAAGGTACTGAAAGTACTGGAAAAAGAGGGAGCATTTTGCCAGATATACCCCAGGACAGCCCCCTTGGGGTAATGTTACAATTGTAAGAGAAATGTGAATCCAGCAGAGGAAAAAAAAATAAAGAGAAAATGATACAATATTGTATGGTAGAATGGACTAAGGAAATGATACGACCGGATAATTTACACTGGCCAATGTATGGGTCATCTGAAGGGTGGATCTGTAAAGCCTTGAATGCCTATGTAAATGAAAAGGACCCTATTAACCAAGAAGAAAGCGATTATGCTGCTTTATGGCATGGGTCCTGGCCTACTCCCCTGTATGCATTAAAAACCAAAAAGAAAAGGGATCAGTGGGACCCTTTAGATAACCTTCCCCCCCTTATCTACCACAGCCAGCTGCACTGGCAGAGGTGCCTCATCCAGCACCTAACCCGGCACCCTTTGCACCCATTCCAGCAACCGCTGCACTGCAAACCCCAGAGGTTCCACTAACACTGCCACAAGCCCCGGTGTCTCCGTTGCCGCTGCCACAAGCCCCAGTGGCTCCACTGCTGCTGCTGCCACAAGCCCCAGAGGTTCCACTAACACTGCCACAAGTCCCAGTGGTTCCAGACCTGCTGCCACAAGCCCCGGTGGTTCCAGTCCCACTGCCACAGGCCCCGGTGGCTCCGCTCCCGCTGCCACAAGCCCCGGTGGCTCCGCTCCCCATACTTGATTCACCACCAGCACACAGAACGAGAAGCCAGGAAAGGGCACGAGCAGAAAGCAGTGGGGATAGCAATAAAGAAGGGAAGGGGGGGCAGCTGTACCCATTAAGGAAAGTACCATTAGTAGGAAATCAAGGGACACCAGTCCTTGGGTATGTGCCAGCAGCCCTGAACACCAGGGATGTAAGGACTTTTAAAGAAAGAAATGGGAAGGTTACTTGAAGATCCTCTGGGGGTGTCTCAAAGGCTAGATCAGTTTCTAAGACCCAGACGGAGATTCAGTCAATTTTAAGTCTTTTATTTACAGCAGAAGAGAGGCAGCTGATAAGACAGGCTGGCATGAGAATTTGGGATAGGGACCACCAGCAGGGACCTTTAGGAGAAATTAAATGGCCCCTGGCAGTCCCTAACTGGGATCATAACAATGACCAAGATAGGCAGAATATGGTGGATCTCAGGAATATAATTATTCAGGGAATTCAAGAAGCGGTCCCTGGAGGGCAAAATATTAGCAAGGCCCTGAATGAACATCAGGGGAAAGATGAGTCAACCATAGATCAGTTAGAAAGAATAAAGTAGAGTATACAAATGTATTTGGGATTAGATCCTGATACAGCTGTGGGGAAGCGTTAATCAAAACTCCGTTTGTGGCGAAATCATGGGAGGAAATTAGAAGGAAACTTGGAAAGTTAGACGGCTGGCAGGAGAGAGGTTTGCAAGAATTGTTAAGGGAAGCACAGAGAGAGAGATGAAGAGAAGGTGAAAGCTAAAGCTAAGGTTTTCATGGCTGCAGTAAAAGAGGTTCAGAACGGTAGTGCATCTTCAAGTAATGCTAAAAGCATGAGAAAAAGAACAGGTGAGGGTTCTGAAAGACCTACCTGCTTTTACTGTGGTATGGAAGGACATGTTAAAAGGGTTTGCAGGAAGTGAGAGGCAGATCAAAAACTGTTTGTAGAGGAAAATTAAGAGTAGTTCCCCAAGGTGAAGAAGTCAGCCTTTTAGTAGATATGGCTGCTGAAAGATCAACAGTGCAAAGATTACCAAAAAGATGCAAAATCAGCCAGAAAACAGCTCCAGTAATTAGAGCAAAAGGGGAGGCCTTTAAGGTTCCCATTATTGAACAAGTACTAATTGAAGCAAAAGGACAAGTGGATATTAGGGATCTATTACTAGTTTCAGAAGCAGAATGCAATCTTTTGGGAAGGGACCTGATTATTTCCTTAAGAAAAGATAAGGTGAGGACAATTTACACAGACTCAAAATATGCTTTTGGAATTGTGCACACATCTAGATAGAAAGAAGTTTGATAAACACTCAAGGGAAGAAACTGATCCATCAGGAGTTAAAAATCAGAGTGCTTGAAGCCCTGAAAAGACCTAAGAGGATAGTGGTAGTACATGTAAGAGGTCATCAACAAGGGTCAAGCTACTTAGTAAGAAGAAAAAGAGGCAGCTTGTAAACTAAAAGAGACTATCCAGCTGAACACTATAGCAGAAATTCAAGAGAAGCTGCCAAAACGCTATAGTACTCAAGAGGAGGAAGCTATAAAAAAATTAGAAGCTAAGAAAGAGCTGGGAAAATAGATACTATCAGATAAGAGAGAGATTTTACCTAATGCTTCTGCTAGAAGGATTTTAAGCCAGTTGCACCAACATACTCATCGGGGAACAAGAGCCTTATGTGATCATTTTTTAAAATATTATAGATGTATTGGAATTTTTGAGATAGCAAAACGAATAACACAGGAGTGTTTGACATGTCAAAAAGTTAACAAAAAGGTAATGAGACAAGCTTCAACCGGTGGTAGAAAAATAGCCTACCGACCATTTGAAAGGGTTCAGGTGGATTATACTGAATTACCAAGGGTGGGCAGATGGAAATACTTGTTAATATTAGTAAATCAACTGACTCATTGCGTGGAGGCCTACCCGGCTGCCCGAGCCACGGCGAAGTTTGTAGTTAAAATATTGTTGGAACAAATCATTCCTCGATTTGGGGTTATCAGGGCCATTGATTCTGATCAAGGCTCCCACTTTACTTCCAGCATCATAAAAGGAGTAACAAAAGCCATGGGGATTTCCTGGGAATATCACACCCCTTGGCACCCCCAGAGCTCTGGGAGGGTAGAAAGAATGAACCAAACAATAAAAGAGCAGTTAACAAAATTAATGATTGAGGCCCAAATGTCATGGGTCAAATGTTTACCTTTAGCATTGCTTAATATAAGGACACTTCCAAATGCAGATACGGGACTTTCTGCATGTGAGATGCTTTATAGGCTGCCTTATTCCCAGGAAGTACCCCAAACATCAGCAGTCATAGCCGATATGACTATTCAAAAGTACATCCAGAAGATGGGACAACATGTCCTAGAACTAAGGGAGAAAGGCATAATTGCTCAATCAGCCCCTCTCAGATTTAGCAGACATCAAATAAAACCAGGTGACTGGGTGCTGATTAAAAGCTAGAAGGAAGAGAGTTTGTCTCCTAGATGGGAAGGTCCATATTGAACTCTGCTGACCACTGATACAGCTATCTGAACTGCAGAAAAAGGCTGGACCCAGGCGTCGCAGGTCAAAGGACCAGTGGAACCACCGACAGAGATGGAACCACCGACAGAGACGCCTGCTGAATCCCAGTGGAGAATTGCATCTACCCCCGGAGAACTGAAAATCAAGTTAAAAAGAGACTGATGTATGTCACGAAAACGCTCCTACCTTAAGCTGCAAAACCAATTGTACTCACAAGAGGTAGAATATACTACTCTAAACTGTAAGTGTTGTACATGGGGTTGTTTTAAGTGTATAGGGTGTGAAGAATTTTGGTATACAAACCTACCAAGGGGACAGATCCCTAATGCTCTCTGCTGTAATTGTATGAAAGAAATAGAGAAAGAAACTGATAAAACTTTGTGGGCTCCAGTAAGGAAAGGATATATTAAAACAGGAGATAAAGACTGGTGGAGAACCTGGGTACACAGAACAAGAGCAGGAATTGATTTGCAGGAAGTACCAAAAGCCAAATTAGAAAAAGTAGAGTGTGACAAGAGCAATTGGATACCGGACGAATATCAAATTAAAGCAAAAGAGTGGCAGGAAGCCAAGTGCTGCTGGAAGAGGGGGAGGCACATACACCAACCCGATTGTAGTCGCACATCCCCCGAACTCAGGGGCCAATTAGCCTGAATTAAAAAGATTCAGACCACAACCATGATAAATAGAGATCTGAAGGCTCATGAGTCAAAAGGCAAAAATGAAATGGAAAATATCAGTGACTAAATCCCAAGGCATAAACTCTGCTACCGAGAAGATCTACATCTCGGCCCTTGGATGCAACCCAAGGGGCCTTGAGAGAGGTAGAGAGTTCAACCCCTTGAGGATTATTTTCACTGTATTGATCATTGCATCCCAGGCAATGGGCCTTAATAGCCTCACTCCTGAACTCCACGTAATCCACGAGCGAGCTGCAGGATCAGAGCCTATTGCTCCAGCTGTCTGTGACAAATGCAATCATACTGTCTGGATTGGGGGAAAAATAGAATCAATGTTCATGGCACATTCCCATGTTAGTGAAGTGTGCTATGACCATAACCAATTAAAGATGTGCACTATAGGTGGCAAATTATACTGGGTTGGAGAAAATTTAAAACCTGAAGGTGTAAATGACCCATTGAAAGCCCAAATGGTATATATTAGATTTGTGGACAAAAAGCTTACAGAGAACTGCCTGCCCCATAGGTAGAAAAGTTGAGATTGATGACTACGGAGAAACCATCCGGGGTTTAGCAGCAGAGATCAAAAGGGTGGCTCATGTCCCTGTCCAAAAACGGAATTCCATTCTTCAAGCCTCATGGTGAGACCAGATGCTTAGAGGAGGAACTTAGTAGAAGAAAAAAGGGTTCCTGATATTGTCCTCATTAGCTAGGTTATTGTTTCTACCTTGCCTTATTCCCTGTTTTATCCAACCAATCCACTCGGTTATTCAAAGCATGCAGATTGCAGTAACCGACTCAGAACTGGCTACCAGAGAAGCTGGGAGATTTGAGAAAAGAGCTAAGATACGCAAAATAATGAAATTAAAGATAAGAGACCAAAAAGAGAAAGCTTCCAAAGTTTTAGCCAGAGTTGAAGCCCAGACACGAATGAGTAAGAGAAATGAAAATTTATACAAGCAGAGGGGGGATTGTGAAATTCAAAGTTGTGTTTCGTGTGAGGTACAAAGAGGTGATGTGTGTAGCTGTGAATGCGAAATGCGTGGACACCGACAATGGGAGAGCTGTGAATTCTAATAATAACTGAGGAGAATAAAGCATGGAAAAAGGCCTTTGAACCTATCTTTGGTTTGCAATTAACCCTGGTTGATTTAAGAGCGTTGGAATTAATGTGTTAAAGATGTTGCTTTTTGCTTGCATTTAATGCATAAAAAGCTCTGCAGTAATAACCTTTTGAAGTATAATTTTAGAATATAACTTGTATCGTTGAAACTATAGCTTTGGAATATATATAAAGGAAATATGCTTATCTCACGCCTTATTGAAGCAGAGAAAAACAGCTTGAGAGAAGAAGATGAACATCACCTCAAAGGTTTATAGTTTTGACCAAAGGGAAGCTGGACATCACTCTTATGAGATTTAGAGTCTCTTCAATTAAAAGGTGGACACACATCTGGGGAGCTGGATCCCACCAGATGGGAGTCGTCTTTCTTCTTTCGGAAACTGGACCACCACCATCTGGGGATATTCCTTTCAGATACATCCTGAGAAATTAAAATCACAACAGTGTATGGAATTGTGATGTAATAATTTGGAATAAAAATTGCTGATGAGTAAAAGATTGGAAATAGAAACTGCTGAAAAAAGGTGATGAGTACCCCTATAAATACCTGTAACCCTCAATTATCGGTGTGCAGTTGGAGGGAAAACTTCCCCCACTGTTCCCAGCGCTGTATTGCTCATGCCTTACGATATTAAATAATAAATTGATTGCTGCTTGAATATTGGCCTAGTCAAGCTTCTTATTCATAACAAGGACAAGGTAGCAGAGAACAATGTAAAATTCTGCTGAAAATAAAAGGAGGAATTGCTAAAAGAGTTATTTGTGCACATTTGGAGATTTATTTTTCTTGGGTGCAAAGCAAAATCAAAAGGTCCTAAATGCCCAAAAGATTGGAAATGTGGAATGTCCTCCATAGCAGAGTGTTGGACCTCTGGATCCTTAAAACAATTTTATGGTGGTGGAACAGTGGCAGCTTGAGCTGGTGCCTCTGGGGGACCCTGAACAAAGAACCCCTGGGCTTTGATGCCCTCCCAGGTGAAGTGTGACAGTCTGGGGTATTGCTGCTGTGTCCGAGTGCCCGGGCACTGGCTGGCACCACAGGTCCCCAGTGCCTCTGCTGAGCCATCCCTCTCCTACAGTCAAGTTTGGTCTGTCACATTTGGCTTTTCTCTCTGACGCACTAGCAGGACCACAAGAGCACGTGGTGCTGAGGATGTAAAAATGCCTGTTCTGGCTGGAACCTTGCTGTTGCGTGACAGCCTGCAGGCAGAGCGGGCAGCTGGAGGGATGTTGACTCGTGTCCCCGGTGCCAGCCGTGCTGCATACATGAGAGCTGCTGGGTGTTGGTGCTCGCTGGTGTTAGAAATAGGGCCAGGAGAGGAGCTAATTTCAAATGCCTTTATTAAAGACAGCTCTGGGTGGGGAACCCGAGGTGTCACGCACACCGCCACTGCTCCCACTGGACGACGCTGAGGAGGAAGAGTACAGCTTTGTCTCTCGGCACAGCTGGGGCTTCCATCCTCACCAGAGTCCATAGGAAGGCAAATATTGGCTCGCAACCGAGGGGTATCTTCCAAGCTGGGTACTATCAAAATTATGGGGACAGGACGGAATCCAGCTCTGGCCAAGAGTGGGTGGCTTAGTGTAGTTCTGATGGGCTAAAGTCAAAGTTTATGTGCTGGTTTGTTGTTTTGAGAGGGTTCATATAGTTCCCACAGCCTCTCATTTAAATTCAGTCCGGGTGCAAGTCCTCCTGCGAGGAGGGGAGTAGGAAAAGTGGTTCCCGAAGGGAATGGATACAAATCCCGGGTGAGACGGAAAGGGGAACAAATACAGAGAATGACGGGGAAAGATAAAAATACAGGGTGAAATAGCAACATCTAACAGCGGCAGCTAAAAACAAGTCTTAGAATACTAACATTCAAAGTTTTACAAATGACTAACACGGGGTACAAATACAGAGTATGACAAGAAGAGATACAAATACAGGTAAAATAGTAACAGTCAGCAACGGCAACTGAAGGCAAGTCCTAGAACTCTTACAGTCAATGTTTAACAACAGACCAATACTTCAAATTAAGACCTTATCAATTTCATTAACGTCAACTACCAATGACAACTCTGAAAAAGAGCTCTCATCTCCAGGATTTCATTCCTCACACTGGGACCCGGCGTGGCCCGGCGCCACGGGGAGTTACAAAGTGTCTTCAAGGAATCCCTGTGGCATTGTGTGTTTTATACGGGTTTTATTGTAAAGTTGGTTATTTTGGAAATTAGGATTTTGGTTTGACCCTCGGTTCCCCCCATGTTCTCCCTCATAAAGGTTTGTTCCTCCGGCCAGTTACCTGTCCATCATTGTAAGCAGCCCCCTTTCCTTTCGAGAAATTTCTGTGTCAATCTTGCCTTACTTAACACATGATTTGTCCCCCGACCCTTCTCCCTCCCCAGTGCCATTGCTATTGGTTCGGTTGTGTGCCTCGCTCCTCCCCTGGGCTTCGTTCATTGGTCCCTTGTGTCCCCTCGTGTCACGCCCTTCGCCTTTATAAGTGCCCCCCCCCCCCCCAACAGTTTTTCTGTGAAACCGGTGCTGGCCGCGGCTGTGGCAGTGAAGCGTCTGGGCATTCCTACGTGTGTCCAGTCCTTCCTTCCTTCGCCTCAGTGCTTCGCAGTGCTGCTCTCGCCTGCGTCGCTGCGCCGCAGACGGAGCCAGAAGTCGGGCTCCTGGCAGCGAACCTGGGAGTGGCGGGATTGGCGGTCTCCACCCGTCAGCTGCTGTGGCTGCGGGACGAGACTGCAAATACCCAGGCGTTAAACCACACGATTTAGCCTGGGATTTCAAGTTGTTTCGCAGTAAATCTTGTAAAAGGCCTGAGCAAGTCTCCTATGAATTGTCTCCCTGGCAAGCCCAGTCCCGGCCCCGAAGGCCCCTCAGCGTTGTCAGGGCAGTGGCAGGAGCCGGCAGCTCGCCCAGAGCGAGTCCCTGCCGCCCGGGATGGCCACAGGAGAGGCGGGCGGGCGGCGCCAGGGCCCTGCGCGGGGCTCCCCAGGCTCCTGTGGCATCGGTTCCGTCCCCTCGGGCGCCGAGCGGAGCCCGGAGCCGCCGCTCTGCCTGCGGGGCTGTGTGTGCGCGGCCCCGAAGGAGGCAGGGCCGGGGCTGTGGCGCCGCCTGCCCGGCACTCAGCGCCGCCCGTGCCGTGCCCGTGCAGCGCGACCCGGCGGGGCAGCTCCGGCTCGGCTCGTCGCCAGCGCCGCCCCGGCACGGCGGCTGCCCCAGGGCCGCGGCAGCCCCGAGCCGGACGGGCCCGGAGGGCCTCGGGAGGGAGCGCGGGAGGCCCCCGAGCCCTGCGGGCCTCAGCAGAGACTCCCGCCCCACTGCGGGCAGCAGGAGGGGCGCAAAGCTCCGGGACACTTATGAGAGCCTACAGCCCTCGCATGTGAAGTGCGACCCCAAAACCCCGTCATGTGCCTCAGCAGAGACCCCAGCACCCTGCACACCTTGGGACAGATCGCTCACTCCGTGCATGCCTCACACAAAATTCCAAATCCTTTGCATAACTTGAAGTGGACCCCAGCACCCTCCGTGCCTCAGAGGGAGCCTGAAATATCCCTGTGTGTCCCACAAGGGACCCCAGCCCCTCGTGCGCCTTATGGGGGTCCCCAAAGCCCCCAGGTGCCTTACGGGGAAGGCTAGGGCAGCTAGGGCTAGGGTTCTGACCAGGAAACGGAGTGTGGCTGCAGCTGGGCTGTTGTGCCTCTGGGGCTGTTCATCAGCCCCATCGGGCCCCAAGGCCACACAGCCCTTCCCTTCCCTCCCCTTCTGGCCCTCGTCCAGAGGAGCAGACCCTGTGCAGCACCCTGCATTGGTGATGGGCCATCAATTAGGTTCTATCAAGTGTGTGTTAATTAGGGTGGGGCTTTGTTTTGCCTGCTGGAATTGCTGGTCAGGCTGTGGCTGTGGAGATGCTCTTGATGGCTTCCCTCTTTTCCTGGGCTTGCCACTGGAGGAGGTGCAGGCCCAGATGATGCCAGTGAAGGAAATGTGCCCTCAGCCCAGGGACGCTCAGCATGGGCTCCCCCAGCCCTGGGGACCCCGCCGCTGGTCACAGCAGCCCCTGCCTGGCTCCTGCCTGCCCACACCGTGGGCATCCACGGCTGCTCCTGGGCACGGAGCTGAGCCAGTGCTGCTGCCGGCTGGGCTTTGCTGCTGCTGTCACCCAGACACTGGGGTGACAGCTCCACCTCAAGCACCACAGAGATTTCAGGTACAATTGTAATCTGGTCAGATTCAGAGCTGCTGCTACTGCTCTTCCGGCTGTAGAGGTCTTGTGACCAGCCACCAGATTTGAACTTTTCTTTGAGGTGGTGCCTGTGAAGAGAGGAGGTGGCTGAGGCCCCAGCTGCCAGTGGCACACAGGGAGCCTCCTGCACAGCAGGGCCCAGAGCTGGCAAGGCTCCCCAGCACGGCTGGAGCTGCTGGCACAGCTTGGCCCAGCTGCACAGCTGCCCCTCAAGGCCCCAGCGAGCAGGGCACGGCTCTGGGCAGGCTCCCTGGCCAGGAGCGGGCCCCAGAGCGCCTCTGCCTTTCAAGGGCAATCTCGTCCCTGCTCTTTCTCCTCCCCACCTTGCTCTGCCTCTGCCCTGTGCCCCTGGGGTTTGCCTTGGCCAGGCAGCCTCAGTGGGAGCCAGCACTGGCTGCAGCCCCAGCGGGCCCCCCAGGACAAGGCCCAGCAATGAGGAGGCCAATGAAAACTCTGGGCAGCAGCAGAACCCTCAGCAGAGTTCTTTGGACAATCATGGACTGCCCACCCAACCACTGCAGCCTCACTGGGAATGTTTCCTTCCTATGAGAAGCATTTAAAGGAAACTGCTTCAGTCAAGGACAGAGATAAGGGGGTGGCAGGGGACACAGAGACAGAGGAACTGCTATGAGAACAGACCAACCTGACCTGGGAATTCTTTCTGATAAAGATTAACGAGCGGTAAATGTCCAACTAAATTTGTAAAAATGAATATGTATGAACCTATCGTAAAATTGGATGCATATCTATTTGAGAGGGTGATAAAAAAGGATCTGGAGTTCCCAGAGGGTCGCATGTCTTTTAAGGAGAGGAATCTCCACATGCATCCAGCACAGTAATAAACATACCAACTTTACAACTTTCACAAAGTCGTGGAGTTGCATTTATCTCCGCAAAAGAGGCCCCGGTGTCAGCTGGCTCACAGAGACCCTCCTGCACATCAGGAGATTCCCACTGTGCTCAAAGCTTGCCTCTGAAGACTGAGAGATGAGCTTGTAAGAAATGCCGTAAATTATCAGGGAAAGGGCTTTAACTCCGTTGTTGTCACTAGGTAAAAATCTCCAGTGGGAAAAGAGCCTCTCCAGTACACTGGGTGTCTTGTGATGACTTAGTTCATCTAAGAATAATGATCACCAATTATTGCAGTTTTATTTTTTATTTGGCAAGTGTAAAAGTGTTCCAGATTTTTCAGAATTCTAAAACTACTTTGAAAAATCCTAAACTACAATGGGAAAAGGGAAGAAATACTTGGGGATATTTTTCTACAAAAATGTTTCTAAATATTTCTAAAATCTTCAGCTGTGTATAAATGTCAAACAAAGACAAAATGAGGTTGCTTTGTCTCAGGAGCCCCGTGCTCAGCTGCTGCCTGCCCAGCCCTGGCTGTGCCCAGACAAGCCGCTCCGCCAGAGCTGGTGGTAGCACAGACACACCTGAGCTGAACCCCAAAGATGATGCCAGGCTCAGGCCCTTCACTGGTGGGAGGGCTGCAGCTCCTGGCCTGGCTGGACACCAGGGACAGCACCTTTGGGGACAGAGGCTCCTGCTCTGGGTGGTGATACCAACAAGCTATCCCTAGCAATGAGCTGGTAATGCAGCCGTGGAAGGGAAAACAAACACGGGCATGGAGATGCGAGATGACAGGACCAGTTCTCCCTGGCTGAGTTATTTGGCCTGTCTTGTGAAGCTGCAGAGGCATCCCTGTGGAGAGAGGAGGTGGCTGAGGCCCCAGCTGCCAGTGACACACAGGGAGCCTCCTGCACAGCAGGGCCCAGAGCTGGCAAGGCTCCCCATCTTCTCTGGACAATCACAGACTGGCAACAACACCACAGCAGCTTCTCTGGGAATGTTTCCTGTCTACAGCATTAGACTTTTAAGAGAAGGTGTTTGAGGGAAAGGTGAACAAAACACTCACCGTTTTCTCTTCCAGCAAGTCCAAATTTGGACACAGCATAAGATGAAAATAAGCTCCAAAAAAAGCAGGCCTGCAATTAATCCTATCCAGCAGCCTGTTCCCTGACAGATACCCCTTCCAGGGCCCTTCTGGGAATCCAGAACACGTGTGCTGGTTCCAGATGCACCTGTGGGAGCAATGGGGAGCGTGAGCCCGTGCTGTGCTGCACTGCTAAGCTGGCAGCACGGTGGATGCGGGCAGGACGTTCTCCGTTTCCCCCAGAGCTGGGGCCTGCAGGCACTTTGGCGCCCCTTGGCACAGGCTGTGCCACCCAACAAAGCCCAGCAGGCCGTGAGGAGAGCCCAGGGGCAGCGCAGCTGCTTGGGCAGTGGCTGCTCGGAGGGACACGGGCCAAAGCCATCCCTGAGCAGCCACTGCCAGCCCTGGCCCTCCCTGCCCCGTGACAGCTCCCCCAGCCCCAGGGCACAGAGTCAGGCCCTGTCAGGACCCAGTGCAGCCCCTGCCCAGTCGGGAGCCGAGGCTGGCTCTGGCCCTGGGCTCGCGGCAGGGCTCCCGCTCGGGGCTGCTCCTGTGCCTTGGGCCTCTGGGCACTCAGGGCCAGCTCCGGAGCAGCTGCAGCGGGAGGGACGTTGGTGCACGGGTCCCCTTTGCCTGGGGCTGTGAATGAGCTCCAGAGGCCTCCAAGCCTCCAGAGGTGCCTCCAGCTTTGGCTGGTGCTGGGCCATGCAAGGGCAGGACCTGGTGGAAAGAGGTGCTGCCACACAGCCCTGCTAAATGGCTGACAGTGGCAGGGCAATTACCTCCTGTGCCTGTGCCCATGTCTGGAATCTCCTCCTTTCCTGCAGCAGGGGCTGCCAGTCGGCCTCTGCTTGCTTGGGGAAACACTGCCTTCTGTCCTGCCTTTTGCTCCATCACTTGAAAAAGGAAAAAGTTCAGCTGGATCAGATGGAACAATTTCTGATTTCTTTTGGTGGCATCTTTAGGACATCAGGCTTATCAAAAATGGGGATAAGATTCAAAATCCATCTGGCCTTTTGGGGCTGTGCCAGGGCCCACCCTCCTCCAAATAGCTGCCAGTCCTGAGCAGAAGGTGTGAGGGGATCACGCAGGTCGAGGGCACACACGTGCATGGCTCTGTCCTGGCACCTGCAGCGATGCCCCCCAGCCGAGCGTTGGGCTCTGAGCTGGCAGCTCTCCCAGGGGAAAGGCCTTGACCTACCCTCACCATCTCCCAGAGGCTCAATCCTGAACGTGGGTTGGGAAGCCAGATCACCTTCACCAACAGGCTCAGCTGCAAAGAAAGGCAGGACAGAACAGCTCCCGTGACACTGCAGGAGATCCTCAGGCTGCAGGAAAGGCTCAGTCCCGGGGCACAGCCCTGGGCCCGGCCCCTTCCCTCTCTGCTCTTCTCTGTGGCAGCACAGAGCACACAGAAGGACACACTGACATTGCACACGGAAGGATGGACAGCTAAATGCTCCTTCCTCCCACTGACAGTCATCCTGTGGGATCCCTCAGGGCTCCAGAAGGGAGCAGGGCAAAGTTTCCAGAAGTGAACAACCTTTAGAGGAACTTAAAGGAAATGCCATATGAGTGAGCTGTTGCCGCATAGACATTGATTATTCTGTCAGGAAAGGCACGTTGAGAACTTGTCTCCAGCATCTGACAACATCTTCAAACCACCATTTACCAGCATTTCCAAATAACCCAAGTCATGATCCCAATCTAGAAGGGAGCAGAGATGCTTCAGAACCATTTCCATGATGTGCTGGGATCCCTTTCTGACTTGGGGAATTGGGCAATGCAAGGGGGTGGGGTAAGGCTGTGGGAGCCTGTGGCTCCTGATCACTCTCCAGACACTTTGCAGTCCCTGTGCAACATCCCTGGAGGGGCAGCTGGAGCAGCCCAGGGCCCTGGGGCTCTCTCTCTGCCACACAGGAAACCCTCACTAAATGCTCGGGGAAAACTGCAGTGCCACAGCTATTGCTCCCAACCTCTGTCCCGCCCTCCTGTTTGCCAACCTGCACAAGGAACAGCTTCCCCATCCCAAGGGCACATAGCCAGGCTCTGTCAGGACCCAGTGGAGCCTTGCTCTGCCCCTCTGCCCTTTCCCCACCATGGGCACCCTCTGCAGCCGCTCCCAGGTTTCGGGATGTGTCTCCCACGGAGGGAGCCCAGCAGGACAGCTCAGTACCCGAGTGCCCTGAGCCTGCTCGGGACAATTCCTCTGGGCTGTGCCCGTCTTGTCCGGGCTGTGCCCGCAGTACCAAGCAGCAGAGAGGGCAGCTCAAGCCTCAGCAGGGCTCAGGCCCAGAGGCACAGCCTCCTGTGGCTGTGCCTGGCATTGTCTCCCTTCCTGCAGGAAATGCCGCCTTCCACAGAGCCTCTCTGTCCATCCCTTGAGAAAGGAAAAGGCTTGGTGGGATCAGATGCAAACATTGCACATCCAGGCGGTGGCCTCTTCAGGAGGCAATACTTGTCCGCAACATGGATAAGAATCAGGAAAATCCTGATCCCCACAGGCTGTTGGGGCTTCCTACGACCCTCCCTCTGCAAAGCAGCCACACCTCAGGATGTGCTCAGACACCGGGAAAGTGCAGGGGATCCATGGTGCAGTTTGGGCTCTCTATCAGTTGATGCCCAATGCCTTCCTGCAGAGGCTGGGGAGAAGCTGCAGCCAGGCCAGGCTGGCAAACAGCCCTGCAGGGCATGGAAGCAGCAGCAGGGCAGCGAGGCTGCCATGGATCCCTTCCCGCTGTACCGGGCACGGCGTGTCCAGATGTGCAGCCAAAGCCCCCAGCTGCTGAGCCCCCGGACAAGGCTCAGGGAAATGCTCTCATCATTCCCTTTGAGCAGTTCCGTCACGATTTGTTTAAGGATGGTATTTGGCTCATCATTTGACCCTGTGGCTTTGTTCTTCCCTCTCAGAGGACCTTAAGAGAAAGTGGTTCCATTTCCTATGAATGGATCCCACAGAAGAAGGGCTCAACCTGTGGGGTCAGCAGGGACACAGTACTCACCCCTGTGATGAGAGCCTGGCTTCGGTGAAGGAACCAGCAAAGGAACAGGAAAAGTCCTCCCTGCAGACGCATCTGTAACACAACAGCCATAGAAGCTTCTGTAACCAGGTTCCTGCCAGGTTGTCAACAATTATTCCGTGGTGGGACAATGAGAACAAACCTGCAGGAGGCTCCAAAGGCTTCAAAACTTTCTTCAGCCAATCTAATGGAGAAATCTTCCTAGCAAGCTCATCTAGAACAGAGCAGAGATGAGAACGTTTTTCAGGGCATGCTGGGATCCCCGTCTGCCTCTGGGAAATGGGCACTGCAAGGGGGTCGGGTAAGGCTGTGGGAGCCAGATGTCAATGGACAAGGCCAAAGCTGCACAGGGGCCTGGGGAGCTCTGGGCAGGCTCCTGGTCACTCTGCACCCTCTTTCCATGCCCTGTGCGACACGCTTGGTGGGGCAGTTGAAGCAGCCCAGGGCCCTGTGGGCTCTGACTCCCACAGCTGCAACTCTTGGAAAAGCCCTGGGGAAAGCTGCAGCAGGCAGTGCCTCAGCTGTCCCCCTGTCCCTCTGACTCTCCTGCCCTTTCTCCTGCCTTTCCCACCTTCTTCTATCTCTCCATCTCTCTTTGCCTTGGGACCCCTTCCCCATCCCAAGGGCACGTGGCCAGGCCCTTTCAAGACCCAGTGGAGCCTTGCTCTGCCCCTCTGCCCTTTCCCCACCATGGGCACCCCGTGCAGCCGCTCCCAGGTTTCGGGACGTGTCTCCCACGGAGGGAGCCCAGCAGGACAGCTCAGTACCCGAGTGCCCTGAGCCTGCTCGGGACAATTCCTCTGGGCTGTGCCCGTCTTGTCCGGGCTGTGCCCGCAGTGCCAAGCAGCAGAGAGGGCAGCTCAAGCCTCAGCAGGGCTCAGGCCCAGAGGCACAGCAATTACCTCCTGTGGCTGTGCCTGGCATCGCCTCCCTTCCTGCAGCAGAGGCTGGCACAGAATCACTGCTTCCTGTAGGAAATGCTTCCTTCTGCACAGCCTCTCCTTTCATTTCTAAAGAAAGAAAGAGGCACAGCTGGATCAGATGGAGCTGTTCCCCATTGGGGAGGTGGCATATTCAGGAGTCCTTTCAAATCATGGATAGGTTTCAGGAAATCAGATGGGCTTCGGTGTCTCCCCCTCAACCTCTTCCTCCTCCAATCCTGATCAGCTCAGAGACAGGGATGTTGCAGGGGATCTCAGGCCCGTGGTGCAGTTTGGGATGCGTGGCAGCAGATGGCCAATGCCTTCCTGCAGAGGCTGGGGAGAAGCTGCAGCCAGGCCAGGCTGGCAAACAGCCCTGCAGGGCGTGGAAGCAGCAGCGGGGCAGCGAGGCTGCCATGGATCCCTTCCCACTGTGCCGGGCTCAGCGTGTCCAGATGTGCAGCCAAAGCCCCCGGCTGCTGAGCCTGAGGACAAGGCTGAGGGAAATGCACCCACCTTTTCCTGCCTGCTGCATTTCCTTCGTCCTTTTCCTCATGTATTCAGATGGCTCATGAGCTTTCTTCTGTGCTGTAGATTTGTACTTTCCTGTTGGAGGACCTTCGAAAAACATGATTTGGTTTCCTATGAATGGATATCACAAAAGCAGAACTCAGCCTGTGGGGTCAGCCGGCACACACTACTCACCCCTGCGATGAGAGCCTGGCTTTGGTGAAGGAACCAGCAAAGGAACAGGAAAAGTCCTCCCTGCAGACCCATCTGTAACACAGCATCCACAGAAGCTTCTGTAACCAAGTTCCTGCCAGGTTGTCAACAATTATTCCATGGTGGGACAATGAGAACAAACCTGCAGGAGGTTTCAAAGGCTTCAAAACATTATGCCGCCCATCTAATGGGGAAGCCTTTCCAGACACCTCATCTGAAACAGAGCACAGATGAAAACATTTTTCAGGGCATGCTGAGATCCCCGTCTGCCTCTGGGAAATGGGCACTGCAAGGAGTTTAGGTAAGGCTGTGGGAGCCAGATGTCAATGGACAAGGCCAAAGCTGCACAGGGGCCTGGGGAGCTCTGGGCAGGCTCCTGGTCACTCTGCACCCTCTTTCCATGCCCTGTGCGACACTCTTGGTGGGGCAGCTGCAGCAGCCCAAGGCCCTGGGTGCACTCACTCCCACAGCTGCAACTCTTGCACAAACCCTGGGGAAAGCTGCAGCAGGCAGTCCCTCAGCTGTCCCCTGTCCCTCTGACTCTCCTGCCCTTTCTCCTGCCTTTCCCACCTTCTTCTATCTCTCCATCTCTCTTTGCCTTGGGACCCCTTCCCCATCCCAAGGGCACGTGGCCAGGCCCTTTCAAGACCCAGTGGAGCCTTGCTCTGCCCCTCTGCCCTTTCCCCACCATGGGCACCCCGTGCAGCCGCTCCCAGGTTTCAGGACGTGTCTCCCACGGAGGGAGCCCAGCAGGACAGCTCAGTACCCGAGTGCCCTGAGCCTGCTCGGGACAATTCCTCTGGGCTGTGCCCGTCTTGTCCGGGCTGTGCCCGCAGTGCCAAGCAGCAGAGAGGGCAGCTCAAGCCTCAGCAGGGCTCAGGCCAGAGGCACAGCAATTACCTCCTGTGGCTGTGCCTGGCATGGCCTCTCTTCCTGCAGCAGAGGCTGTCAGTGAGCCACAGCTTCCTCCGGGAAATGCACAGCCTTCCTTCTGCACAGCCTCTCCATCTGCTTCTGGAGAAAGGATGAGGTACAGCTGGATTAGGTAGTGCTGTTCCCCATTGAGGATGGGGAATCTTCAAGAGGCAATGCTTGTCAAAGACATGGTCAAGAATGGTTAGGAAATCCCTATAAAATTTTTCTTTAGGCCAGGGCCCTCTGTACTCCAAACAGCTGCCCCTTCTGATTTTCCTGGAGATGGGAAATTGCAGGGGATCTGAGGTGCATTGTGCAGTTTGGGCTGCCTGTCAGCCAATGCCTCAATCAATCCTGCAGAGGCTGGGGAGAAGCTGCAGCCAGGCCAGGCTGGCAAACAGCCCTGCAGGGCGTGGAAGCAGCAGCGGGGCAGCGAGGCTGCCATGGATCCCTTCCCGCTGTGCCGGGCACGGCGTGTCCAGATGTGCAGCCAAAGCCCCCGGCTGCTGAGCCCCAGGACAAGGCTGAGGGAAATGCACCCACCTTGTGCTGTCTGCTGCATTACCTTCGTCCCTTGCCTCATGTGTTCAGATGACTCATGGGCTTTCTTCTGTCCTGCAGCTTTGTTCTTTCCTTTTAGAGGACCTTAGAAAAACATGTTTCCTCTTCCCATTAATGGATCCCACAGAAGCAGGGCTCAGCCTGTGGGGTCAGCAGGGACACACTACTCACCCCTGTGATGGGAGGCAGGCTTCTGTGTAGGAATGAGGGAAGGATCAGGAAGAGTCCTCCCTGCAGACACATCTGTAACACAACAGCCACAGAAGCTTCTGCCATCTCTGCTCAGCTCCACGGACACCACTGAGCCGCAGGAGCGGTGAGGGGATCGCGCAGGGCGAGGGCACACACGTGCATGGCTCTGTCCTGGCACCTGCAGCGATGCCCTCCTGGCCGAGCTTTGGGCTCTGAGCTGGCAGTTCTCCCAGGGGAAAGGCCTTGACCTACCCTCACCATCTCCCAGAGGCTCAGTCCTGGACGTGGCTTGGGAAGCCGCACCACCTTCACCAACAGGTTCAGCTGCAAAGAAAGGCAGGACAGAGCAGCTCCCGTGGCACTGTAGGAGATCCTCAGGCTGCA
This sequence comes from Melospiza melodia melodia, assembly GCF_035770615.1. Classification (NCBI taxonomy): domain Eukaryota; kingdom Metazoa; phylum Chordata; class Aves; order Passeriformes; family Passerellidae; genus Melospiza; species Melospiza melodia. The sequence goes on along the minus strand of NC_086203.1, from coordinate 2,286,082 downwards.
GGAAAGGCTCAGCCCCGGGGCACAGCCCTGGGCCCAGCACCTTCCCTCTCTGCTTTTCTCTGTGACTGCACAGCCCACACAGAAGGACACAGTGGCATTGCACATGGGAGGAAGATGGACGGCTAAATGCTCCTTCCTCCCACTGACAGTCATCCTGTGGGATCACTCAGGGCTCCAGAAAGGAGCAGGGCAAGGTTTTCAGAACCCTTCTGCCCTGACTTAACCGCTAATGGAAATGGCAGAGGCACGAGCTCTTGCCACTTGGATACTGATTAATATGTCACTAGAAAGGGAAATTCAGAACTTACCTCCAGCATTCTTCAAGACATTCGAAATATCATTTAACAACAATTCCAAATAATCAAAGTTGTGATCCAAATCTAGAAGGGAGCAAAGACCAGACCAATTTCCATGATGCACTGTCATCCCCTTCTGCCTCCGGGAACTGGGCACTGCAAGGGGGTCGGGAAAGTCCGTGGGGGCCAGATGTCAATGGAAAAGGCCAAAGCTGCACAGGGGCCTGGGGTGCTCTGGGCTGGCTCCTGGTCACTCTCCACCCTCTTTGCCGGCCCTGTGACATATCCCGGGAGAGGAAACAGGGCCAGCCCTGGGCCCATGGGGGCTCTCTCTCTCCCCCAGAGGAAACCCTCCCTGAAGGCCTGGGGAAAACCATCCCCAGCGCTTCCCGGGGAGCAGGGAGCGCTGTCCCGGGAAAGGGGAGCCAGGCTGCCGACTCACCTGCTCCCCACGCTTGCAGTGGAGCAGCCTGGGCAGCCCTGGCAGGCAGGGCCACGGCCAGGAGGAGCAGGAGGAAGAGGCGCAGAGCAAGGGCCATGCTGCCTTGCCCTCTGCCAGTCCCGCAGCTCTTGCTGCCACCGCTGTCCTGACACCGCTGTCCCAATGTCAGCACCACTGCTGCCACCGCCGCTGCTGCTGCCGCAACAGTTGTGCTCAAGCACTGACTGCTCGCTCCTTGTGCTGCTGTGCAACCACGGGGCTCTGGCACCTCTGTGACCTCAGAGCCTGCTGTGACCTCAGCCTGCTGTGAGCCCTGAGCCTGCTGTGACCTCATGGCCTCAGCTGTACCCCCAGAGTGTGCCCCCATCTGTACAAATGGTCTGCCCTGATTGTAAATGTTTTGCTTCATCAAAGGGCCATTGCTCAGGAAAACTTTTTGTTTTTCCAGCTTCCATTGCTGGTCGGTCAGGCTGTGTCTCTGAAGATGCTCTTGATTGTTGCAGTTTGAATTTATTTTATTGATTCCTGTTTAAGTTGTTCATGGTTTACCCGTGGGTTTTACCCTCCCTCAAAGCTGTCCCTCATGCCATTCCCCGCCCCTTGTTCCAGCTCTTTCCCTGCCTGCCACGGCACCCCAACCCCTTGGTTCCCGAAGGAGCCTTCAGGCCAATTTCTGACTGCAACAGCCCTTTGGAATTCCCCTATTCCGGAGGCCCCGTGGGCCCATGTGAGCCATCCTCTCCACCCTCCTACCGCAATGGGCCCCAGACACTTGACTAATCCCCTCCCTGCTCCCCTGAGGATTCCCTATTGGTCAGCTGTTTGTATGCACCCCCTGACTTGTATCTGTATAAACCCCCTTGCACAATAAATCTAGGGGCTTTTTATCCTATTTCTTTCACCTGGAATAAACTCTTCCTTGTGGAACCTCAGAGGGCCTCCTCCTTTCTCCTCTGCCTGCTCCCTGTCGTGGCTGGTGTCTGGCACAGTAGAGCAAGTGGCTCTAAAGGTTCTGCCTCTGGGAAATCCCTATCCTGAGGCAGTTCCCTACTCCTGCGGTGGTGCCGGAGTTCTGAGAGTTAGCCCGGGTTCCAACAGTCTAGTCACTAATCCCCCTGTCCTGGTTTAGGGCAAATTTGTTAAAGAATCTGCAAAGGAGGGCCCCTCCAGAAAGCAAAACCCACACGGCCCCTCCCTCCAACCAGTTTGGGAAAAAATTCCTCAGACAGAGGTGGAAAGAACCTGTTTATTTCAGGCACAGCACCCGCCAGCACACAAAATGAACAATACCCGATGACACCGCTCTGGGAAAGATGACAAAATCAGAAAGTCTCTTTCGGGGGTGGTTGCTCTGTTCTCAGTCCCTCCGGCACTGGGGTAGCTGCTGCAGGCCAAAACGGTGCAAATCCTCGGTGTTCCCAGGTCCCAGTCCGGAGCAGGTTTGAGATGGTCGAAGAAAAGGAGAGGAGAAATAGTCCAGGAAGGCATTTGAACTGTTTAGCTAGAGCTAGCTAATAAGCAGAGGCCAAAGCAGAGCAGAAGCGAGAGCAGAAAAGAGAGCAAGCAAAGCAACAAGCTGAAAGCAAGAAGTGAAAACAGCCTTAAGTACTGCCCCTCTCTGTGTCCGTGATAAGAGAAACCCAAACAAAAGTTCCACTCTTCAGAGCCGGTCTTAAAGGCACAGAACAGATGAATGGGGATACAAGCATCATAACGTCACCCCAGGACATTCCACCCCTTATCCCCATATCATCAACATACTACAACATATCATGCCTTATTCATACAAAATTTCCATCTGTTCCCCCAAAATGTACAAGCAATACCCATCATGCCTTCATCACATCCCCACACTGGACCACTGAATCCAGGCCCTATATTACAGAGCTGCAGGATTCCCCCTTTTCACTTTAGTCACTTAAAGCTCCATCTATCACTTGCTCAGACCTTCAACACTTACACATTTCCTTCTCCATCTTCCACTTGCCCAGACCTTCAACACTTACACATTTGCTTCTATCTCATGTCTGTATGGTTTAATGTACAGACAATGGCAGTAACATTCAATGAACAGTGATATTGCACATCATTCTTAGCCCACAATCAGATCTCCTTGAGGTACACATCGTGTTGTTCCATCTCTTTGCATTATCCACCACGTGCAACCTGGTCCCTGAGCAAAGACAACCCCATGAATGTGTTTGTCTGTACTCAAGGCAGAATTGATCCACACAGTCTTCCCTAACAAACCTCTGATATGTACCACTGGGACTTTGTCTCCTTCTATTATATTCAGGGACTCAGACTGGGCAGGACCTGCTCAGTTGGTGGAACCTCGGGTGTTAACTAACCAGGTGGCCTTTGCTAAATGTTGCTCCCAGTTTTTAAAGATCCCCCACCCAAAGCTTTCAACTGGGTTTTTAGTAGTCCATTGTACCTCTCCACTTTGCCTGCAGCTGGTGCATGGTAGGGGATATGGTACACCCACTCAATGCCATGTTCCCTTGCCCAGGTGTTGATAAGGCTGTTCTTGAAATGAGTCCCGTTGTCTGACTCAATCCTCTCAGGTGTACCATGTCTCCACAGGACTTGCTTTTCAAGGCCCAGGATGGTGTTCTGGGCTGTAGCATGAGACACAGGGAAGGTTTCCAACCATCCCGTGGTGGCTTGCACCATGGTCAGCACGTAGCGTTTTCCCTGGCGTGTCTGGGGCAGTGCGATGGAGTCAATCTGCCAGGCCTCCCCATACTTGTACTTGGACCACCGCTCACCGTACCAGAGGGGCTTCACTCGCTTGGCCTGCTTGATGGTAGCACGCGTCTCACAGTCATGGATAACCTGAGAAATACTGTCCATGGTTAGATCCACTCCTTAGTCTCGTGCCCACTTATAGGTGGCATCTCTGCCCTGGTGGCCTGAGGCATCATGGGCCCATCTAGCTAGGAATAACTCTCCCTTATGTTCCCAATCTAGGTCTATTTTGGACACCCCTAGCTTTGCAGCCTGCTCATTGTTTTGGTGCTCCTCATTGGCCCTACTCTTGGGTACGTGGGCATCTACATGGCAGACTTTCACAGGTAGCCTCCCTACCCCGGTAGCAATGTCTTTTCACTTATCAGCAGCCCAAATTGGTTTCCCTCTACGTTGCCAGTTAGCCTTTTTCCACCTCTCCAGCCATCCCCACAGAGCATTGGCTACCATCCATGAATCAGTGTAGAGGCAGAGCTTTGGCCACTTCTCTCTCTCAGCAATGTCTAGGGCCAGCTGAACAGCTTTGAGTTCAGCGAGATGGCTCGATCCACCTTCTCCTTCGGTAGCTTGTGCAACCTGTTGTGTGGGGCTCCATACGGCTGCTTTCCACTTCCAGTTCATCCCTACGATGCAGGGAGACAGGAACCATCAGTGAAAAGAGCGTAGCGTGTTTCCTCTGGGGGCACTTGGTTATAGGGAGGAGCCTCTTCAGCACGTGTCACTGGTTCTTGTTCCTCTTCATCTGTGACACCAAAATTCTCACCTTTGGGCCAATTTGTAATTACCTCCAAAATCCCAGGGCGATTCAGTTTACCTATACGGGTGCACTGAGTGATGAGAGCAATCCACTTGCTCCATGTAGCACTGGTGGCATGGTGAGTGGAAGGAAACTTGCCTTTGAGCATCCACCCCAGCACTGGTAGTCAGGGTGCCTGGAGGAGTTGTGCTTCAGTGCCTATTACCTCCGAGGCAGCCTGGACTCCTTCATAGGCAGCCAAGATTTCCTTCTCTGTTGGAGTGTAGTTGGCTTCAGACCCTCTGTAGCTTTGACTCCAAAATCCCAGTGGTCGACCCCGAGTCTCCTCAGGCACCTTCTGCCAAAGGCTCCAGGACAAGCCATGGTTCCCGACTGCAGAGTAGAGCATGTTCTTTACCTCTGGTCCTGTCCTGACTGGGCCAAGGGCTACTGCATGAGCAATCTCCTGCTTGATCTGGACAAAGGCTTGTTGCTGCTCAGGGCCCCACTGGAAATTGTTCTTCTTGCGGGTGACCAGGTAAAGAGGGCTCCCGATCTGACTGTACTCAGGAATATGCATCCTCTAAAAACCTATTGCACCCAGGAAAGCTTGTGTCTCTTTCTTATTGGTGGGTGGAGACATTGCTGTGATCTTGTTGGTGACATCTGTAGGAATCTGACGCCGTCCATCTTGCCACTTCACTCCCAGGAATTGAATCTCATGAGCTGGTCCCTTTACTTTGCTCTTTTTAATGGCGAAACCAGCTCCCAGCAGGATCTGGATGATTTTCTCCCCCTTCTCAAACACTTCCGCAGCTGTGTTCCCCCACACAATGATGTCATCAATATATTGCAGATGTTCTGGAGCCTCACCCTTTTCCAGTGCAGCCTGGATCAATCCATGGCAGACGGTGGGGCTGTGCTTCCACCCCTGGGGCAGTCGCTTCCAGGTGTACTGCACTCCCCTCCATGTGAAGGCAAACTGAGACCTGCATTCTGCTGCCAGAGGAATGGAGAAAAATGCATTGGCAATGTCTATAGTGGAGTACCACCTTGCTGCCTGGGACTCCAGCTCATACTGGAGCTCTAATATGTCTGGAACAGCAGCACTCAGTGGTGGAGTCACTTCATTCAATGCACGGTAGTCCACAGTCAATCTCCATTCTCCTTCAGATTTTCGCACAGGCCAAATGGGGCTGTTGAAGGGTGACTGGGTCTTGCTGACCACCCCTTGGCTCTCCAGCTCAGGCATCATTTTGTGGATGGGGATCACAGCATCTCGAGTGGTCCTATACTGTCGTCGATGCACTATGGAAGTGGCAATTGGCACTCGTTGCTCTTCTCCCGTCAGGCATCCTACTGCAGATGGATTCTCAGACAACCCAGGTGTGGAGAGTTTAGTTCAGGCATGGCTTGAAGAAAAAGGCCATGAAGCCATGAAACTGAGAGAAAAGTAACAGGTAGCTGTGAAGCAGTTCCCAGCCTGACTTCTATAAACAATTAGACTCTTTCAGGCATCATTGTATAAACAATAAGGTTCTCAGGCAGTCTTCCCATAACAAGTGTAACACTCTCTCTGGGAAAAGATGGCACCCTGAGAACAGATGTGGAAGTTTTGGGAACCGTTCATAACACAGTGAGAACACTGGTTTTGTTTTGTGTAAACAATCAACGGTGTAGTAAAACAAAAGGTGTGGTTAGAGTTTTCTCTGTTAGCCTATCATAAACCTGTATTACAGAATATGCATGAAGTTCGTTAACACTATTATTTAAGCTGACTGATCGATCAATAAATCGAGTTCGATGCATCACAGGATGGTCGTTCTCCCCTCACTTCAACAAATGGTGACCCCGACGTGATAGCGGACACGACGATCGCGACCACCACGGGGATTGCGAACACCACGAGAAGTGAGGACTGGTTCAGGCTCCGAAGCAGCGGGAGCGGCAAATAAGCGCGAAACCAAAGCGGAGAAAAAAAAAGCCGCCGATACGCGCCGTGCCCTGGCGACCATATTAGATGGGTCCAGCTGATACGTGTGGCCGACGCCTTGGAAAACGCTGCTAGGTAAAAGTGCGCACTTAAAAGAGGTATGGAAAGGCAAGCCACATATGAACTTTTTATTATGTTTTTGCAAAAAAGGCAAATTAAGGGAATAGACTTACGGAAGGAATTGCAAGGTCTTTTGGCTTATGGTCTGGAATGGGGCGTCTTCGTGAATCCCCACACAGTTTACGAGTTAACGGAATTGCGTGAATTCGGTGATTTATTGTCAGAGGCTGCTTTAGAGAGTGGTAAAACTGCCAAGAAGCTAGGCAAGCCATGGCGAGTGATATATGGCGCACTGTTTTACTATCTCTCTGAGTGCAAGACAGCGGCCGCAGCCCGTGGAGCTTGCGGGGCTGTGCTACTCCGAACTCGGCACGGGCGCTCCGCCATGGCGAGCAGCCGCGGCGAGCGACCGCCAGAAATGCTGCGCTATAGCCGCGGGAGCGGAGGCAGCGGCGGGGAGAGCCGAGCCGCCGCCGCGGGAGCCGAGCCGCGCCGCCCCGGGAGAGAGCGAAGCCGCCGCGGGGGGAGCCGCCACGGGTGCAGCGGTGGCTGCAGCGGAGTCAGCCTGCCGGCGAGTAAACAAAGAGCCCAGCGCAGCGGGGGGGTTTCGCCCGCTCCGACACACGCGCCGCGGGACTGGAGCGCTTTTTGCAGCGGGAGCGTTTCTCCTTCCCCCCACAGCCGGCAAAAGCTTCAGTTTAAGACCTAACAGCCTAATGGATGCCTCGGTCTAGGACCTAACAGCCTAATGGATGTAACTTTTGTCAACAAAAGATCCCTGTTGAAATTAAGAAACAAGTGATGGTAAACAAGGAAAGTTAAAGGCACTTTTGTTCTTCCTGGCAGAGACTATGAAACAGGAATCAGCGTACTGTATGCATGGGTCAAATTTCGGCCGATTTGGCTCGGCATTGGTTATGCTGTCTTGAAATCACCTGCATTAACATAGATTTTAACATCAGAAGCCCGGATGGTTCAGTCAGTAGAACATCAGACTCTAAAATTATATTTTGAAAAGTTTAAAAATGTTGAGATGTGTTAGATTGATTGTATGAGTGAGATTGTATGAGTGTGCTTTTTAGTATAAATGCTGCAGCAGAAACGTGAGAAAGGTTGTTTTGATTTAGTGTTTTAGAGTCAAGCCTGTGAGTGAGATGTTGTGAGTGTGCTTTTTAGTATAGAAATGCTATAGCAAACACATGAAGAAAGTTATTTTAGCTTAATATTTTAGAATCAGGCCTGTAAGTAAGTTATAGTAAATGCTATATTTTATTTCTATAGTAAGTTTTATCCGTTGCTAAGTAGTTTAAGTTGAATTATCTATTAAGTGCCGTTAAATGTTAAATACTGTTAAGGTTTAGTTTTGTTAAGTTGATCTCCTGTTAAGTTTAAGTGTTATTAAGTTTAAATAAAGCTAGATTCTGTTTAAATTATATTAGGTTTAGGTTAAGTTAGATTCTGTTAAGTTTGATCTTACATTATTTACAAATAAGTCTGTTATTTAAAGTCAGTTAAGTTTTGTTATAGTTAAGTTTTATTAGAATTAAGAGATTTTACATGTAAGTTCTGTTGATTTAAAAATCTATTAAGTTTAAGTAAAGATAAGTTTAAGTAATGTTAAGATCTATTAAGTTTAAATATTTTAAGTTTAAGTATTTTAAGTATAAGTGCTATTAAGTTTAAGTGATGTTAGATAGATTTATGCTTTTACGATAGGCGTTTATTTTATGGCTTGTGTGCAAAGTGTTGTTGTGAACTTCAGAGAAACCTTGCTAGCTAAAAATACTATTTAATTATTAGAATTGCCTATTCTTATGTTGCAAAGAGTGTAACACAGCTAGCCCATAGAATTTTGAAGCCAGTTAAGTTCTGTTAATTTACAAATAAGTCTGCTAAGTTAAATATTTTAAGTGCTTTAAGTGTATACTATTTTCTCACCACTCCAAGTCAACAAAGGACTGAGAATCGCCCAGCTGATGCCATTTCAGCCAAATGACTAAAGGATTACAGACTGTAAAACTGATTTTGAACTTTTCTGAGAGGCCCGGGGAAGGGGTGGATGTGAAAATCTCAAGGACAAAAAAGATTGTTTTCAGACTTGCCGTTCACCTCCTCTCCAGCATGAATGAAAGCAGCTAACAGCTGTCTTTTCTTAGTCCAATTACCACCTATCTTGCAATGCCTGATAAGGCCGGACATAGTGGCTCAGCTGGGGGTGCGTTTAACCCTTTGGGATAAAACGCCGTTGCCGGACGACCAGAGAACTGATTGACATTATTGAATCATTATCATCTTTCCATATAAAAGGACCGGCAAAAGAGTACTGTCTTGAATGTCACAGCCCACATTGTGCTGCTTGGGTTGCACTGTGTTGTGGGGGTTGTGACAGGACTTTTTGAGTGGACCAGTTGTCACATTTTCGTTTATGGTGTAATACCTGTAATTATGAACATAACTGGGAACATAATTGGGAGTGGGCACTACGGAATGAAACAAGACTAAACACTGCCTCAGCTTTAGATCTTTATGAATCGCATGAGCAGAAAATCTTGGCTTATTATCGGTGGGAGGTACAGTGTATTTTGAAAAGGATTAAAGCTCAAAGTGCATCATATATAACCTCTGTAAGGTGTAAAAAACTGGTGCCTTTAACACAACATTCCGTTGTAGGGCCTATAAAAGGAGATCCCAATCAGGCATTAGATAACTGCATTAGAAGGTTACAAAGGTGTGGTCTTCAGGTCTCAGGAACAGTAAGGTTAAAAACAGTTATAAGAAAAAGAAGGTCAAAGTAAAAACAGAAAAGTGAGGTTTACTTTTATTATATTACTTGGTGTAGTGGTAGCTGAAGAATTAAAGGTAACACATTTTAGTCAATCTAGAGATAATGTATGGTTAACACTTGCTAGGCAGATTAATCAGACATCGCTTTGTCTCAGTATTGGAGGAGTTACTAACCCCTTTCGCACATGTTTGGTAGGACTTCCAGTATGGTCTCCTCAAGAATTCTGCAGTTTTATTAATAACCGTGCCTTATGTATGAGCAGTATGGTAAATATCAAATTGCCTAAAGGGTATACTGCCAGTCAGAGTGATGGCTACCGTCAGTGCCTGTTAATTCAATCACTTAATATTCCTTTGCATTCTCCACCTGAGGAATTGGAGCTTTTCGGGAGTGCAAATGCTAGCATGACCAGCACTTCTGACGGTGGGTGGTTTAGCTTTGATTATTTTAATCCTCAAAAGATGAATCCACATACACAAACGTGGGCTACCCTGGATTCAGCCCTAAAGCCAAACATAGTGTCTAAACAACTCTACAATCATTGTAAAGACTCTAGCATCATAGCACCTAAGAAACTACCTACGGGTATATTTCTAATTTGCGGAGATAGAGCCTGGAATGGTATACCTGCCCAGCCTCAGGGTGGACCTTGTTATTTAGGCAAGTTATCTTTATTCCACCCTAATATATCTGTGCTAATGCAATTAAGCCATAAGATAAGCAGGCAAAAGCGTAGCTTACATAATTTAGACTGTAGTCAAATAGGAGATCCGTGGTTCTGGAGTAAATTTAAGCAAGTGATGGTTTCAGCTTTCCTACCATGGGGTGCTGCCAGCAAAGCATTGACTCTAGCAAAGCAAATAGGGTGTTGGGCTAAGGGTGAACTGAATAAAACTTCACAGATATTAGATATGTTAACTTCAGATGTACAAAGTGTTAATCACGCTGTTCTACAAAATAGAGCTGCTATAGATTTTTTATTATTAGCACAAGGCCATGGGTGTGAAGAATTTGAAGGAATGTGTTGCATGAACTTATCTGATCATTCTGTATCTATTCATGCTAAGTTAAAAGAGCTACGGCTAGGTTTTAACAAACTTAAGGAAGAAGAAGGATTGGGTATTGATGAGTGGTTTCGGATTGGGACCCTGGCTAAGAAACTTTATAACATATGCTATAGGGGTATTAGGGGTACTCTTATTACTTTTACTTATATTACCTTGTTTCTGTAGCTGTATTCAGAAGATGGTTAGTAGGATGATAGAGAATACCTGGCAAACTAACCTCCTTTCTCTTAAAGAAAAAAGCGGGGGAAGTGTGGAGAGTTTAGTTCAGGCATGGCTTGAAGAAAAAGGCCATGAAGCCATGAAACTGAGAGAAAAGTAACAGGTAGCTGTGAAGCAGTTCCCAGCCTGACTTCTATAAACAATTAGACTCTTTCAGGCATCATTGTATAAACAATAAGGTTCTCAGGCAGTCTTCCCATAACAAGTGTAACACTCTCTCTGGGAAAAGATGGCACCCTGAGAACAGATGTGGAAGTTTTGGGAACCGTTCATAACACAGTGAGAACACTGGTTTTGTTTTGTGTAAACAATCAACGGTGTAGTAAAACAAAAGGTGTGGTTAGAGTTTTCTCTGTTAGCCTATCATAAACCTGTATTACAGAATATGCATGAAGTTCGTTAACACTATTATTTAAGCTGACTGATCGATCAATAAATCGAGTTCGATGCATCACAGGATGGTCGTTCTCCCCTCACTTCAACACCCAGGCAAGGTGTTCAATTGCTGGATGCCCTCTGTCTCTACAGCAGCTATTCCAAATGCCCATCTGAGTCCCTCTGGGTCTTTGAAGTACCCATTCGAAGGTAGTCTATGCCCAAAATACGTGGGGCCTCTGGGCCAGTCACAATAGGATGCTTCTTCCACTCATTTCCCGTTAGGCTCACATCAGCTTCCACCAAAGTGAAATCCTGGGATCCCCCTGTCACACCAGCAATAGAAACAGACTCTGTCCCCACATGTCTTGATGGGATTAATGTGCATTGCGCACCAGTATCAACCAAAGCTTTGTACTCCTGTGGTTCCGATGTCCCAGGCCAACAAATCCACACAGACCAGAAGACACGATTTTCTCTGGCCTCTACCTGGCTAGAGGCAGGGCCCCTCTAAGCCTGGTTATCCTTCTTTCCATGGGCGTATGTTTTGGATGTTCCTTCGAGGGGATCAGACATGTCATCATCATCATACCTGGCCGTTCAACTACAGGCAACTGGAGCTGCTTTCCTTCTGGTGGCTTCCTTCAGTTCACGCACCCATCGTGCCATAACCGCGGTAGGTTTCCTATCCCACCTTCTCATGTTTTCCTCACAATCACGCAGGTAAAACCACAGCTCAGCTCGTGGGGTGTACCTTCTCTCACCATCTGGGAAACGTCTGCCTTGGATACCAGAACCTCGGATCTGTACTGCTGAAATTTGGAGAAGGTCTTCTTGAATCTCCTCTCTAAGCTTCTTATGATTCTCCTCTATCTTATCCTCTAAGTTCTGCAGAAGTGTTTCTACCGCTGCGATTCTGGCATGTGTCGGGCCATGCACAGCATCTGCATATGCTCGGAGCTTCCTTGCCATGTCAAGCACAGTCTCATCCCTCTCATCCCTCTTCATGATGGCTAAGGCAGAAGCATATTCATGTGGCCCAAGTCGTACAAGTTTTCGCCACATCGCAGACGTGCATGGTACTAAGTCTGGGTTCCTAGTTGTTACATCATCTGAGAAGATAATCTCTGCCACTGCCATTTCTCTCAGGCGTTGGATCCCTTGCTCTATGGTCTTCCACTGAATTTGCTGCATATAGAGATCGTCTGCGCACAGGTATCTTTCTGCTACACTTCTGTCGTGGGGTGACAGCCTTTATCCCAATATCTTGTGTGTTGTATGGAGTCCCACTCGATGGGTTGCAGAGGCTACTGAAGGAGAGGGTGAATCCAGTCAATTTGCTGAAATCAAAGCTATTCAACTGGCCCTAGGTATTGCAGAGAGAGAGAAGTGGCCAAGGCTCTATTTGTATACCGATTCTTGGATGGTAGCCAACGCTCTATGGGGATGGCTGAAGAGATGGAAAGAGGCCAACTGGCAGCGCAGAGGAAAACCAATTTGAGCTGCGGAAGAGTGGAAAGATATCGCTACTCGGTTAGAGAAGTTACCTGTGAAGGTTTGCCATGTAGATGCCCGTGTCCCCAGAAGTAGAGCTAATGAAGAGCAGCAAAACAACCAGCAAGTACATCAGGCTGCAAAGATAGGGGAGTTGAAGATAGATCTCGACTGGGAGCATAAGGGAGAGATATTCTTAGCACGATGGGCCCATGATGCCTCAGGCCACCAGGGTAGAGATGCCACCTATGGGTGGGCACGAGACCGAGGGGTGGATCTAACCATGGACAGTATCTCTCAGGTTATTCGTGACTGTGAGACGTGCACTGCCATTAAGCAGGCCAAGCGGGTGAAGCCCCTCTGGTATGGGGGGCGGTGATCTAAGTACAAATACGGGGAGGCCTGGCAGATTGATTACATCACACTGCCTCAAACCCGCCAAGGCAAGCGCTATGTACTAACCATGGTGGAAGCCACCACGGGATGGTTGGAAACCTTCCCTGTGTCTCATGCTAGAGCCCGTAACACTATCATGGGCCTTGAAAAGCAGGTCCTTTGGAGGCACGGTACTCCTGAGAGAATTGAGTCGGATAATGGAACTCATTTTAAAAACAATCTTATTAATACTTGGGCTAGGGAACATGGCATCGAGTGGGTATACCATATCCCCTATCATGCACCAGCTGCAGGGAAAGTGGGAAGGTACAATGGATTGTTAAAAACCACCTTAAAAGCATTGGGTGGGGAGTCTTTAAAAAACTGGGAGCAGCATTTGGCAAAGGCTACCTGGTTAGTTAACACTCAAGGTTCCACCAACTGAGTGGGTCCTGCTCAGTCTGAGCTCCTTAATATAGTAGATGGGGATAAAGGCCCAGTGGCCCATGTCAGAGGTTTGTTGGGAAAGACAGTATGGATCAACCCTGCCTCGAGTACAGACAAACCCATCCGTGGGATTGTCTTTGCTCAAGGACCAGGTTATACATGGTGGATAATGCAGAAAGATGGAACAACACGGTGTGTACCTCAGGGAGACCTGATTGTGGGATGAGACTCATATATGAATGTCATTGTTGGTTGAATGTGAGACAGAAGGAAACCGTAAGTATCAAAGGTCTGAGCAAGTAAGATGAGAGGAATGCGTAAGTGTCAAAGGTGTGAGTAAGTGAAATGAAAGTTTTTTATGTATGTTCACGATATGGGATAAGGGGTGGAGTGTCGTGGGGTGACAGCCTTTATCCCAATATCGTGTGTTGTGTCTGGCAGCTGTGCCTTTTCTCTCTTCCCCCCCCCCCCCGGCCGTCTTGCCGCAGCGGGGCGGGGAGGGAGGAGGGAGTGTGACCGGGGCACTTTCGCTTTTGGCTTTTGGCTGCTTAGCTTGGCTTGCCACTTGCTTGCTTGCTTGCTTGCTTGCTCCTGCCTCGGCCCCTAGCTGATAGGTTTTTTTTCTGCTTTCTGCTTTCTGCGCTGTTTTTTTTTTTTTCTTTTGTTTCCTCTTTCTTACCCTCCCCTGAAGATACTGGACTGGCTCCGGACCTGACCTGAGACGTCCAGGACCCCCGGAGTCTGAGAGAGAAGCTCAGCGCCCTCCACAACACTGCCTGGTTTCTTTTCTTTTCTTGTGTTGGGGAGTGTTCTTTTGTTACTTGTTAATAAATAGGTTTTGTTTTCCACTTTGCTCCTCCAAGGAATTCCTTCCCGAACCCGGTATTGGGGGAGGGGTGGTTGGAGGTTTGTTTTTTTTGGGGGCTCCCTTTTGGAGATTTCCCCTAATTTATCCTAAACCAGGACAACTTCTTAGGACCCATTCCCAGAGGCTGTGAGAGTTAGCCCCCCTCATCATTCCTTGGTCTATGGCAGGATCCTGTGACAGGGATCCCAAATGCCTGGCTTCAGTGCCATCCAGAATTGTAGCCTCGCCTGCAGCGTCCCAGAGACGGACCAGCCAACTAATTATGGATTCATCAGACCTTTGAGTGTAATCCTTCCGTAGGCCACAAAGGTCCTTCAGGGAATAAGACTCAATATTTGCATCTGATCTTGCACCTGCTGCTTTGACTCCTGATTTTATGTCCGGAGGCATTGAGGTTCCTTCTCCTTCATCATCATCATCGTCCACTGGTCGATGGGTCTTGTCTGTGCATTTCCCACTTCTAGTGCTGGTAGCAACAGCCATGGGTTTAGATGCTGGCTTCGAGCCTGGAGTGTTAGCTGCAGCCTGAGTCACCGGGATAGTTGCTGATTTATCTCCCTGCCCCCTGCCTCTGTCTGCTGCCCGACAGTATCTAGCAGTGTGTGATAAGCATATTCCGGGGCCCAGCTCACTGCAATGACCTTCCTCTCCTTAGGCTCATCCTGGTACTTCTCTTTCAGATATTTGCCCACCTCAGCTGGGTTCTGAATTTGTTCATGGGGAAAATACCAGACTGTAGTGTCAGAGAATTCCTTCAGGATTTGGCCCATATCCTCCCATTTCCCACACCACTTAGGATTTTCCACACCGGGGTTTACTCCTGAGTCAGGGGTCTCATCAGCCCATCTAGAAATCTCAGCCCTCATTCCAGAGAAGCAGCAGGCTGTATAGAGGAAGGTTACCAGATTGAATACCAGAAAGATGGTTTCTTTAACACTGAGGGGAAACTGAACATCCTTCACTAGTGATGCAACAGATTCATAGGAGAAGAAGGAAAGCAGAGGCTGAAAAACCTCATTCCCTGCTGCTCCTCCTGCAACAAACTGGATGCATAACCATAGCCATGAACCATTCATACCTGTAGCAGACCCTAGCATGTTTATAAACTTGTTGCACATCATTGCCACCAAGCCCAGCAGGATAGCTACTCTGGTCACTGCCCCTCTGATGTAAAAACTATCTATTAGGGACAATACTAAAGCTATTTCTGGATGAGAAAATAAACCTGGGGACCAGAGAGGTATTAAAATCTCAAAAAACCCTAGGGACCAGAAATGCATGCAAACCTTCATCCCAATAGACATTATGAACTCAAAAAGCATGGCTACTAGCTGACTTAAATGAACACAGAGTAATAGCAACAAAAATGCAGTCAAAACAGGGTTTTTCCACTCTCTCTCGAGCCCCACATTGGGCGCCAATATTTTGTCCTGGGTTAGGGCAAATTTGTTAAAGAATCTGCAAAGGAGGGCCCCTCCAGAAAGCAAACGCACACGGCCCCTCCGCCCAACCAGTTTGGGTAAAAATTCCTCAGACAGAGGTGGAAAGAACCTGTTTATTTACCAGACACAGCACCCCCCAGCACACAAAATTAACGATACCGAATGACACCGCTCTGGGAAAGATGACAAAATCAGAAAGTCTCTTTCGGGGGTGGTTGCTCTGTTCTCAGTCCCTCCGGCACTGGGGCAGCTGCTGCAGGCCAAAACGGTGCAAATCCTCGGTGTTCCCAGGTCCCAGTCCGGAGCAGGTTTGAGATGGTGGAAGAAAAGGAGAGGAAAAACAGTCCAGGAAGGAATTTGGACTGTTTAGCTAGAGCTAGCTAATAAGCAGAGGCCAAAGCAGAGCAGAAGCGAGAGCAGAAAAGAGAGCAAGCAAAGCAGCAAGCTGAAAGCAAGAAGTGAAAACAGCCCTGTGTACTGCTCGTCTCTGTGTCCCTGATAAGAGAAACCCAAACAAAACTTCCTCTCTTCAGAGCCGGTCTCAAAGGCACAGAACAGATGAATGGGGATACAAGCATCATAATGTCACCCCAGGACATTCCACCCCCGAATGTCCGTGCTTCAGGGCCTGCTCTGGTGCCCTGCCATCTCCCACACCACAGTGGGATTCACATACTGCAGCAGAGTTAGGCTTGTGCAACAGTGAAATGGGTGTGCTCGGCAGCGTTGCTGGAGTTACATCCCTACAGAAGTAAAGAAAATGTGTGCGCCAAGCCAGGGCTTGAATAGGCACAGGAATTTTGGAAAGACAAGGGCACGGCAGCAGAGAACAATGTAAAAATCAGCTGAAAATAAAAGGAGGAAATGCTGAAGGAGTTATTTGTGCACATTTGAAGATTTATTTTTCTTGGGTGCAAAGCAAAATCAAAAGGTCCTAAATGCCCAAAAGATTGGAAATGTGGAACATCCTCCATAGCAGAGTGTTGGACCTCTGGATCCTTAACACAATTTTATGGTGGTGGAACAGTGGCAGCTTGAGCTGGTGCCTCTGGGGGCTCTGAACAAAGAACCCCTGGGCTTTGATACCCTCCCAGGTGAAGTGTGACAGTCTGGGGTATTGCTGCTGTATCCGAGTGCCCGGGCACTGGCTGGCACCACAGGTCCCCATGTGAAATACAAAGTTGTGTTTCGTGTCAGGTACAAACAGGCGATGTGTGTAGCTGTGAATGCGAAATGTGTGGACACCGACAATGGGAGAGCTGTGAATTCTAATAATAACTGAGGAGAATAAAGCATGGAAAAAGGCCTTTGAACCTATCTTTGGTTTGCAATTAACCCTGGTTGATTTAAGAGCATTGGAATTAATGTGTTAAAGATGTTGCTTTTTGCCTGCGTTTAATTCATAAAGAGTTCTGCAATAATAATCTTCTGAAGTATAATTTTAGAATATAACTTGTATCGTTGAAACTATAGCTTTGGAATATATATAAAGGAAATATACTTATCTCACGCCTTATTGAAGCAGAGAAAAACAGCTTGAGAAAGGAAGATGAACATCATCTCAAGGGTTTATGGTTTCGACCAAAGGGAAGCTGGACATCACTGTTATGAGATTTAGAGTCTCTTCAATTAAAAGGTGGACACACATCTGGGGAGCTGGATCCCACCAGAAATGGAGTCGTCTTTCTTCTTTCTGAAACTAGACCGTCACCATCTGGGGATACTCCTTTGAGATACATCCTAAGAACTTAAAATCACAACAGTGTATGGAATTGTGATGTAATAATTTGGAATAAAAATTGCTGATGAGTAAAAGATTGGAAATAGAAACTGCTGAAAAAAGGTGATGAGTACCCCTATAAATACCTGTAACCCTCAAGTATCGGTGTGCAGTTGGAGGGAAAACTTCCCCCACTGTACCCAGCGCTGTATTGCTCATACTTTACCATATTAAATAATAAATTGATTGCTGCTTGATTATTTGCCTAGTCAAGCTTCTTATTCATAACAGATTTGGTGCATTGGCCGGGAATTTCCAAATCCATTGAGGGAGACTCCTGATCTCGGGGAGGCGCCCCACCTTGGAGGCTTCTGCCTCCAGTGGCTCTGAGTGACGGGGGAATGTCTCAGGGAAGAGGAAATCCATAAGGTAAATTATGAGCAAAGAATTTGGAGCTCCTGGAGTAGACTGCAGTAAAATTCACCTGTAATAAACTCGTGCACGAGTTTATTAAACTCTCACCCAGGTGAGAAAAGGAGGCTGTAAGTATTGCTTGGTTTGGTGGGATAAGAACGGGTGGGTGTAGGTGTGTAAGAGTGTGAATGGTGTGTGTATGAGACGTGACCTAGTCACGACACGAGTGAGGAGCTCTTCTAACCTCGGTTTCGCTGCCCCGCGAGGGGGACGGCAGGTGAAGGAACAAAGCGTGTGGAAAAGGATTCTCTGTATGTAAAAGGTCGGGAGTGGTGATAAAAGATAATGGTTACGGAGAGGAATTTGTTTTCTTTTCCCGGTAGAGAATCAGAGGCGGGAGGATTTAGAAGGGACTTTTTATTAAGGAAATTCCTGACAAGAAAGGACTAAGGTGTGAACAAGTGAAGTCAAAGCCAGTGAGGGAACACCCGTTTGGTGGAAAAATGGGTCAATGCCAGAGCAAAAACCCAGGAGCTGGTATAAATCAGCAGGAAAATAAAGGTACTGAAAGTACTGGAAAAAGAGGGAGCATTTTGCCAGATATACCCCAGGACAGCCCCCTTGGGGTAATGTTACAATTGTAAGATAAATGTGAATCCAGCAGAGGAAAAAAAAATAAAGAGAAAATGATACAATATTGTATGGTAGAATGGACTAAGGAAATGATACGACCGGATAATTTATACTGGCCAATGTATGGGTCATCTGAAGGGTGGATCTGTAAAGCCTTGAATGCCTATGTAAATGAAAAGGACCCTATTAACCAAGAAGAAAGCGATTATGCTGCTTTATGGCATGGGTCCTGGCCTACTCCCCTGTATGCATTAAAAACCAAAAAGAAAAGGGATCAGTGGGACCCTTTAGATAACCTTCCCCCCCTTATCTACCACAGCCAGCTGCACTGGCAGAGGTGCCTCATCCAGCACCTAACCCGGCACCCTTTGCACCCATTCCAGCACCCGCTGCACTGCAAGCCCCAGAAGTTCCACTGCTGCTGCCACAAGCACCGGTGGTTCCACTAACACTGCCACAAGCCCCGGTGGTTCCACTAACACTGCCACAAGCCCCGGTGGTTCCACTAACGCTGCCACAAGTCCCAGTGGTTCCAGTCCCGCTGCCACAAGCCCCGGTGGTTCCAGTCCCACTGCCACAGGCCCCGGTGGCTCCGCTCCCGCTGCCACAAGCCCCGGTGGCTCCGCTCCCCATACTTGATTCACCACCAGCACACAGAACGAGAAGCCAGGAAAGGGCACGAGCAGAAAGCAGTGGGGATAGCAATAAAGAAGGGAAGGGGGGGCAGCTGTACCCATTAAGGAAAGTACCATTAGTAGGAAATCAAGGGACACCAGTCCTTGGGTATGTGCCAGCAGCCCTGAACAGCGGGGATGTAAGGACTTTTAAAGAAAGAAATGGGAAGGTTACTTGAAGATCCTCTGGGGGTGTCTCAAAGGCTAGATCAGTTTCTAAGACCCAGACGGAGATTCAGTCAATTTTAAGTCTTTTATTTACAGCAGAGGAGAGGCAGCTGATAAGACAGGCTGGCATGAGAATTTGGGATAGGGACCACCAGCAGGGACCTTTAGGAGAAATTAAATGGCCCCTGGCAGTCCCTAACTGGGATCATAACAATGACCAAGATAGGCAGAATATGGTGGATCTCAGGAATATAATTATTCAAGGAATTCAAGAGGCAGTCCCTGGAGGGCAAAATATTAGCAAGGCCCTGAATGAACATCAGGGGAAAGATGAGTCAACCATAGATCAGTTAGAAAGAATAAAGTAGAGTATACAAATGTATTTGGGATTAGATCCTGATACAGCTGTGGGGAAGCAGTAATCTAAACTCCGTTTGTGGCGAAATCATGGGAGGAAATTAGAAGGAAACTTGGAAAGTTAGACGGCTGGCAGGAGAGAGGTTTGCAAGAATTGTTACGGGAAGCACAGAGAGAGAGATGAAGAGAAGGTGAAAGCTAAAGCTAAGGTTTTCATGGCTGCAGTAAAAGAGGTTCAGAACGGTAGCGCATCTTCAAGTAATGCTAAAAGCATGAGAAAAAGAACAGGTGAGGGTTCTGAAAGACCTACCTGCTTTTACTGTGGTATGGAAGGACATGTTAAAAGGGTTTGCAGAAGTGAGAGGCAGATCAAAAACTGTTTGTAGAGGAAAATTAAGAGTAGTTCCCCAAGGTGAAGAAGTCAGCCTTTTAGTAGATATGGCTGCTGAAAGATCAACAGTGCAAAGATTACCAAAAAGATGCAAAATCAGCCGGAAAACAGCTCCAGTAATTAGAGCAAAAGGGGAGGCCTTTAAGGTTCCCATTATTGAACAAGTACTAATTGAAGCAAAAGGACAAGTGGATATTAGTGATCTATTACTAGTTTCAGAAGCAGAATGCAATCTTTTGGGAAGGGACCTGATTATTTCCTTAAGAAAAGATAAGGTGAGGACAATTTACACAGACTCAAAATATGCTTTTGGAATTGTGCACACATCTAGATAGAAAGAAGTTTGATAAACACTCAAGGGAAGAAACTGATCCATCAGGAGTTAAAAATCAGAGTGTTTGAAGCCCTGAAAAGACCTAAGAGGATAGTGGTAGTACATGTAAGAGGTCATCAACAAGGGTCAAGCTACTTAGTAAGAAGAAAAAGAGGCAGCTTGTAAACTAAAAGAGACTATCCAGCTGAACACTATAGTGGAAATTCAAGAGAAGCTGCCAAAACGCTATAGTACTCAAGAGGAGGAAGCTATAAAAAAATTAGAAGCTTAGAAAGAGCTGGGAAAATAGATACTATCAGATAAGAGAGAGATTTTACCTAATGCTTATGCTAGAAGGATTTTAAGCCAGTTGCACCAACATACTCATCGGGGAACAAGAGCCTTATGTGATCATTTTTTAAAATATTATAGATGTATTGGAATTTTTGAGATAGCAAAACGAATAACACAGGAGTGTTTGACATGTCAAAAAGTTAACAAAAAGGTAATGAGACAAGCTTCAACCGGTGGTAGAAAAATAGCCTACCGACCATTTGAAAGGGTTCAGGTGGATTATACTGAATTACCAAGGGTGGGCAGATGGAAATACTTGTTAATATTAGTAAATCAACTGACTCATTGCGTGGAGGCCTACCCGGCTGCCCGAGCCACGGCGAAGTTTGTAGTTAAAATATTGTTGGAACAAATCATTCCTCGATTTGGGGTTATCAGGGCCATTGATTCTGATCAAGGCTCCCACTTTACTTCCAGCATCATAAAAGGAGTAACAAAAGCCATGGGGATTTCCTGGGAATATCACACCCCTTGGCACCCCCAGAGCTCTGGGAGGGTAGAAAGAATGAACCAAACAATAAAAGAGCAGTTAACAAAATTAATGATTGAGGCCCAAATGTCATGGGTCAAATGTTTACCTTTAGCATTGCTTAATATAAGGACACTTCCAAATGCAGATACGGGACTTTCTGCATGTGAGATGCTTTATGGGCTTCCTTATTCCCAGGAAGTACCCCAAACATCAGCAGTCATAGCCGATATGACTATTCAAAAGTACATCCAGAAGATGGGACAACGTGTCCTAGAACGAAGGGAGAAAGGCATAATTGCTCAAACAGCCCCTCTCAGATTTAGAAGACATCAAATAAAATCAGGTGACTGGGTGCTGATTAAAAGCGAGAAGGAAGAGAGTTTGTCTCCTAGATGGGAAGGTCCATATTTAACTCTGCTGACCACTGATACAGCTATCTGAACTGCAGAAAAAGGCTGGACCCAGGCGTCGCGGGTCAAAGGACCAGTGGAACCACCGACAGAGATGGAACCGCCGACAGAGATGCCTGCTGAATCCCAGTGGAGAATTGCATCTACCCCCGGAGAACTGAAAATCAAGTTAAAAAGAGACTGATGTATGTCACGAAAACGCTCCTACCTTAAGCTGCAAAACCAATTGTACTCACAAGAGGTAGAATGTACTACTCTAAACTGTAAGTGTTGTACATGGGGTTGTTTTAAGTGTATAGGGTGTGTAGAATTTTGGTATACAAACCTACCAAGGGGACAGATCCCTAATGCTCTCTGCTGTAATTGTATGAAAGAAATAGAGAAAGAAACTGATAAAACTTTGTGGGCTCCAGTAAGGAAAGGATATATTAAAACAGGAGATAAAGACTGGTGGAGAACCTGGGTACACGGAACAAGAGCAGGAATTGATTTGCAGGAAGTACTAAAAGCCAAATTAGAAAAAGTAGAGTGTGACAAGAGCAATTGGATACCGGACGAATATCAAATTAAAGCAAAAGAGTGGCAGGAAGCCAAGTACCGCTGGAAGAGGGGGAGGCACATACACCAACCCCATTGTAGTCGCACATCCCCCAAACTCAGGGGCCAATTAGCCTGAATTAAAAAGATTCAGACCACAACCATGATAAATAGAGATCTGAAGGCTCATGAGTCAAAAGGCAAAAATGAAATGGAAAATATCAGTGACTAAATCCCAAGGCATAAACTCTGCTACCGAGATCTACATCTCGGCCCTTGGATGCAACCCAAGGGGCCTTGAGAGAGGTAGAGAGTTAAACCCCTTGAGGATTATTTTCACTGTATTGATCATTGCATCCCAGGCAATGGGCCTTAATAGCCTCACTCCTGAACTCCACGTAATCCACGAGCGAGCTGCAGGATCAGAGCCTATTGCTCCAGCTGTCTGTGACAAATGCAATCATACTGTCTGGATTGGGGGAAAAATAGAATCAATGTTCATGGCACATTCCCATGTTAGTGAAGTGTGCTATGACCATAACCAATTAAAGATGTGCACTATAGGTGGCAAATTATACCGGGTTGGAAAAAATTTAAAACCTGAAGGTGTAAATGACCCATTGAAAGCCCAAATGGTACATATTAGATTTGTGGACAAAAAGCTTACAGAGAACTGCCTGCCCCATAGGTAGAAAAGTTGAGATTGATGACTACGGAGAAACCATCCAGGGTTTAGCAGCAGAGATCAAAAGGGTGGCTCATGTCCCTGTCCAAAAACGGAATTCCATTCTTCAAGCCTCATGGTGAGACCAGATGCTTAGAGGAGGAACTTAGTAGAAGAAAAAAGGGTTCCTGATATTGTCCTCATTAGCTAGGTTATTGTTTCTACCTTGCCTTATTCCCTGTTTTATCCAACCAATCCACTCAGTTATTCATCGCATGCAGATTGCAGTAACCGACTCAGAATTGGCTACCAGAGAAGCTGGTAGATTTGAGAAAAGAGCTAAGATACGCAAAATAATGAAATTAAAGATAAGAGACCAAAAAGAGAAAGTTTCCAAAGTTTTAGCCAGAGTTGAAGCCCAGACACGAATGAGTAAGAGAAATGAAAATTTATACAAGCAGAGGGGGGATTGTGAAATTCAAAGTTGTGTTTCGTGTGAGGTACAAAGAGGTGATGTGTGTAGCTGTGAATGCGAAATGCGTGGACACCGACAATGGGAGAGCTGTGAATTCTAATAATAACTGAGGAGAATAAAGCATGGAAAAAGGCCTTTGAACCTATCTTTGGTTTGCAATTAACCCTGGTTGATTTAAGAGCGTTGGAATTAATGTGTTAAAGATGTTGCTTTTTGCTTGCATATAATGCATAAAAAGCTCTGCAATAATAATCTTCTGAAGTATAATTTTAGAATATAACTTGTATCGTTGAAACTATAGCTTTGGAATATATATAAAGGAAATATGCTTATCTCACGCCTTATTGAAGCAGAGAAAAACAGCTTGAGAGAAGAAGATGAACATCACCTCAAAGGTTTATAGTTTTGACCAAAGGGAAGCTGGACATCACTCTTATGAGATTTAGAGTCTCTTCAATTAAAAGGTGGACACACATCTGGGGAGCTGGATCCCACCAGATGGGAGTCGTCTTTCTTCTTTCGGAAACTGGACCACCACCATCTGGGGATATTCCTTTCAGATACATCCTGAGAAATTAAAATCACAACAGTGAATGGAATTGTGATGTAATAATTTGGAATAAATATTGCTGATGAGTAAAAGATTGGAAATAGAAAGTGCTGAAAAAAGGTGATGAGTACCCCTATAAATACCTGTAACCCTCAATTATCGGTGTCCAGTTGGAGGGAAAACTTCCCCCACTGTTCCCAGCGCTGTATTGCTCATGCCTTACGATATTAAATAATAAATTGATTGCTGCTTGAATATTGGCCTAGTCAAGCTTCTTATTCATAACAAGGACAAGGTAGCAGAGAACAATGTAAAATTCTGCTGAAAATAAAAGGAGGAATTGCTAAAAGAGTTATTTGTGCACATTTGGAGATTTATTTTTCTTGGGTGCAAAGCAAAATCAAAAGGTCCTAGATGCCCCAAAGACTGGAAATGTGGAACGTCCTCCATAGCAGAGTGTTGGACCTCTGGATCCTTAAAACAATTTTATGGTGGTGGAACAGTGGCAGCTTGAGCTGGTGCCTCTGGGGGACCCTGAACAAAGAACCCCTGGGCTTTGATACCCTCCCAGGTGAAGTGTGACAGTCTGGGGTACTGCTGCTGTGTCCCAGTGCCCGGGCACTGGCTGGCACCACAGGTCCCCAGTGCCTCTGCTGAGCCATCCCTCTCCTACAGTCAAGTTTGGTCTGTCACATCTGGCTTTTCTCTCTGATGCACTAGCAGGACCACAAGAGCACGTGGTGCTGAGGATGTAAAAATGCCTGTTCTGGCTGGAACCTTGCTGTTGTGTGACAGCCTGCAGGCAGAGCGGGCAGCTGGAGGGATGTTGACTCGTGTCCCCGGTGCCAGCCGTGCTGCATACATGAGAGCTGCTGGGTGTTGCTGCTCGCTGGTGTTAGAAATAGGGCCAGGAGAGGAGCTAATTTAAAATGCCTTTATTAAAGACAGCTCTGGGTGGGGAACCCGAGGTGTCACGCACACCGCCACTGCTCCCACTGGATGATGCTGAGGAGGAAGAGTACAGCTTTGTCTCTCAGCACAGCTGGGCCTTCCATCCTCACCAGAGTCCTTAGGAAGGCAAATATTGGCTCACAGCCGAGGGGCATCTTCCAAGCTGGGTACTATCAAAATTATGGGGACAGGACGGAATCCAGCTCTGGCCAAGAGTGGGTGGCTTAGTGTGGTTCTGATGGCCTAAAGTCAAAGTTTATGTGCTGGTTTGTTGTTTTGAGAGGGTTCATATAGTTCCCACAGCCTCTCATTTAAATTCAGTCCGGGTGCAAGTCCTCCTGCGAGGAGGGGAGTAGGAAAAGTGGTTCCCGAAGGGAATGGATACAAATCCTGGGTGAGACGGAAAGGGGAACAAATACAGAGAATGATGGGGAAAGATAAAAATACAGGGTGAAATAGCAACATCTAACAGCGGCAGCTAAAAGCAAGTCTTAGAATACTAACATTCAAAGTTTAACAAATGACTAACACGGGGTACAAATATAGAGTATGACAAGAAGAGATACAAATTGAAATAAACAAAGGGCCAGGAGACTTCTTCTCCTTTTTAATGCCTTTATTAAAAGTGATCAGCTCAGGATTGGGCGGCTCGACGGTCTGCAGCGTCCGTCGTCTCTCCCAGGGCGACTCAGAGGAGGAGGATAAGCGCAGCTCTGTCCACCAGGGGCAGAGCTGGGGATCAGATCCTCTTGGGAGCCTTTTGGGTCTCCTGATCCCATAAGATGGTGCCTCCGTCTGGGTCTCCCAGACCTCCCAGACCTGGCCCGGGGGATCTCGAGGACAGGGTGAGGAACGATGAAGGTTTCCCGCATCTCTGCAGGCCTAGTGCTCCGCTCCTCACATCCAGACATCACTCCAGTCTCTCAACTCTTAGGTGGCTCGTTGTTTTTGGGGTCTTCTCAGTACAGTGGAGGACCATGCTGCATTGGTCTTGGAGTCACTTTGCATAACCCCCCCTACCTTCTCAGGTGTCTTCACTATGAGAAAGGTACAACTTAGCCTCGGGCAAGGCTCTGCTGATACAAAAGGAGCCATTAGCCTCAACGACCCGTGATTACAATAACAAAACACGAAGAACTTCGGCAGCTACAGTGATCTGGCTGCCTTTTTGTAACTTTTTCTCACAAAAAAAAATATTAACCGAATTTTTGTTCATAACAGTCCCCCCTCTTTTTCTTTGATCGAGCTTAAATTCTAAGCTCGCATCAACTCACAATTTTTGTTTTGAATCTACTATAAATCCCTTGTGCACTTTGGTAATCATGGTTACTTAACCTTGTTACTTTCCTTGGTTTCTTCAGGTTGGTCTGCACGGCCAGTACTATTTTACTAAAACAGATAAACAAGCATAGTAAAAAGAGCAATCCTCCAAGTATACACACACTGAGAAAAACTACCTTCTCCCATACATCCTTTTTGAAAATCTTTAGGTTCTCCCACCCACTGGGATCAAGTGTAGGAGTTTGATCTTCATTATTTACACATGCTAACCTTTTTATTTTGTTTGAAATGTTCCTAATAATTGAATTCTTAATTTTTAATACTGCCTGGAGCTGGATAACTTTGTTTAACATAGATATTGGGATCCGAATTTGGCTTTTACAATTTTGGATTTTCTCAATTTCTATTTCACTGTGCCTGTTCTGTTTAATTTCTCCCAATTCATTATATATAGGAACTCCCAAACTTGATCCAGTTTCTTTGGGTAATAAGAAAATTGGTTTTATCACTCTAGCGGTGCAGCTGCCAGACGAGATCAAATCTAGGGGTTTAAGGCTCCCCTGAAATGTGTTCCAAAAGGGGTTTATCTCTTTTCCAGTACACTCATATAAATACTTGTAACAAACAATTTTTCTTACCATTTTCACCATTTCTTTGCTTTTTACTAGATCTGCTGAGCTTGTTTCAGCAGCATCCCATTCAAAGCACAACCAGGCTTCCCCTATAGGGCACTCTCCTAGGAGTGGCTGCCTAAAAGTGGCAGTATTGTATACTATCCAATACACTCTCTTATTTTTCTGATAAAAGACCAATTGGGAGAGGTTAACACAATCAGGGTTAGAACTGATATGCACTCTCAACAAGGAGCTCACTTCTTCCTCCTCACAGAGGGGTTGGTAGCATTCACTGCACGGCTCAGCTGGGCTCCCCTGAGCACCACCAGCAATCAGAGCCATCAGCACTACCCTTCCCAAGAGTCCGGTATGGGTCAATCTCACACAGCCTGCCCACCCGGCCTTGCCTCTTGGGGAACTTTACTGAGGGAAAGCTTCCAAGCTCTTTAGAGTCCCTTCTACCCGTTTCTCTGGTTAAACCTCTCTTGGTCTGTTCCCTGCCAATTTTGGTTTCCCCTCCCAGGGGAGTGTTCTGTAGAGGATTAACCTGGAGTCTTTAGAAATAAATTGGGGAACTTAACCAGAATTACTTATTTACAGTCTTAAACTTTTTACCAACATAGTTTACACGGAACAGTCTTAAAACATTTTAAGCAATATTAGAACTCTTAACAAACAATTTTTTTCCCACACAGTTCAGTCTTTTTGACTCTTCCTTCTGAGAGTCAACTTTAAATCCTTTGGTCCTTTTACCACAGTGTACTCAGGTGATTTAGCTTGTGAAGCAGATGAATCTTGTCCAGCGCCGGGGGGTGAGAGTGGTGTAGACTCTGGTCCAATGCCAGAGGGGGAAGCTGATGTTGGATCCAGTCCTGTACCTGGGGGTGAGACTGGCCCTTTTATTCTTATGATATGAGTCCAACCTTTTTCTTTGGTCCGCACAGCTGAATTTGTGATCAGGAGCACCTGGAAGGGGCCTTCAAATTTAGGCATTAATGTTCCTGTAGTCCATGATTTTATCAAAACCCAATCTCCTGGACTAATGTTGTGAACTTTTGTGTCGAGAGGGGAAGTTTGAGGAAGGTATCCTTTCTTTCTAAGTCCCTCCAGAGTTCTTCCAATTATTTCTAAATACTTTCTGGTAGCTTCTTCCCCTTCCAGATAGTCTCCTGTGCTATAAGGTGTTAACAAGAATGGCAGCCCAAACATCATTTCATAAGGTGAAATTCTGATGTCAGCCCGAGTTCTTGTTCTGATGCGCAATAGCGCTAGGGGCAAACACTTCAGCCAATTCATCTTTGTTTCCTCAATCAATTTAGTTAATACATTTTTGAGAGTTTTGTTCATTCGCTCCACCCTCCCAGAACTCTGGGTGTGCCACGGAGTATGCAACCTCCATTTCATGCCTAAAGCCTCAATTATATTTTGTAATGTTTGGGACATAAAATGTGGACCTGGGTCTGAGTCTATGGTGTTCACAATACCATATCTGGGGATAATATTCTCTAGGACTGCTTTTGCCACGACTTGAGCTGTTTCCCTCCTGGTCGGGAAGGCTTCTACCCAGTGTGTGAGATGATCAACTATAACCAGTAAATATCTGTATCCTTGCACTGGGGGCATTTCAGTGAAATCTATCGGTATGCTTTGGAAGGGTCTCAAGGCTAATTCCCTTCCTCCAGGTGCTACTTTTCTCATAACTTTCTGGTTCACTTTTTGACAAATGATACACCCTCTGGTAACAGCTTTAGCCAGGCCATATACCCCGATGCATAGGTTATTTCTTAGGAAATGATCACATAGTCCTTGGACTCCCCAGTGAGTTAATTTATGTAGTTCTGTTAGCACTGTCCGAGCCAGTGCTTTATTCAAAAACACCCGTCCATCTGAGGTTAACCACTCTCCCTGTTGTCCTTGATGTAACTTTAAATCTTTTATTGCTTCTAATTCTTCTTCACTAAATATAGGTTTCTCCCCTTTTTCAGGTGTCATTTTTGTCTTCAAAATTTTTACTGGATCCCCTGGCTCTAGAGCTGCTTCTTTGGCTATCTGATCAGCCAGTCGGTTTCCTTTAGCTTCTAAACTGTCTCCTCTTTGGTGCCCCTTTATATGGACCACTGCTATTTCTGTAGGTTTTTGTAGGGCCTCTAGTACTGATCGGACTAGGTTCTCATGGGCTAAGCTCTTTCCCTTTGAACTTAAATACCCACGTTCCTCCCATATTTTCCCAAATGTATGAACTGTCCCATATGCATATTGGGAGTCCGTATAAATGGTTCCCCGGTCCCCCTCCAGTAAGTCCAGTCCCCTTTTCAGGGCATATATTTCACAACTTTGGGCTGACCAGCTTGGGGATAGTTTCCCTTTTTCTGCAATTTGTAATGTTTCTCCCTCTATAAAGGCATAACCTGAAGCTCTTTTTCCATTTACTACCCTCGAAGAGCCATCTATGAATAAGCTTCTTCCAGTTGCTAGAGGCTGATCTTCCAAATCTTCTCTTACTTTTGTTTGGAGATAAACCAATTCGACACAATCATGTTCTAAATTCTCTATAGGCTCTCCCATTAGGAATTGTGCTGGATTGAGGGCATTTGATGTGATAAATTCTAAGTCCTCTGTATTCATTAGTATTATCTCATATTTTAATATTCTAGCATCGGTTAACCACTGCGGAGCTCTCTGTCTCAGTACTGCCTTAAGATCATGAGGAGTATGCACTTTAATTTTTCCCTGTAAGGTCAATTTTTGAGTCCCTTCTATCAGGATTGCAGTTGCTGCTACTGCCTGTATACAAACTGGCCAGCCTCTAGCCACTGGATCTAACAATTTGTATATGTAAGCCACGGGTTTCCTGCACCCTCCCCACTCTTGAGTTAATACTCCATAGGCTATACCTCCTTCTGCACTCACAAACAGGTCAAAGCCCTTCCTGAGGTCTGGTAAGCTTAGGACCGGGGCAGAAGACAATTTGTTTTTTAAGTTTTCCAATTGTTGATCATCTTCAGCTGTCCAAATTAGGGGTTCTGGATCTACTAGTTTATTATACAGAAATTTCACACTCTGTGTGTATTGATCCAAACATAACTTACAATACCCGAACAAGCCCAGGAGTTTTCTCACATCTCTTTTCGTTTTTGGGGCCGGGAGAGCTAAAATACCTGAAATTCTGTCAGGGCTTAGTTTCTTATACCCTCCCCCTATTATGTGCCCCAAGTATGTTACTTCTGATTGCACAAATTGTAGTTTCCCTTGGGAAACTTTTAGTCCTTTCTCCCCCAGAAAATTCAAAAGTTTAATACTAGTTTGTCTGACCTGATCTTTTTCCTTTCCTGATACCATCAGGTCATCAACATACTGCCAGATCTGCACTTCTTGTCCAGGGACAAATTGTTCCAACAAACTCTCTAAAGCTTGACCAAAGAGATTGGGGGATTCAGTGAATCCCTGTGGTAATCGGGTCCACCTTAGCTGTTGTCTCCTTTTCGTACTCGGGTCCTCCCATTCAAAGGCAAACCAATCCCTACATTCTGTTGCCAGAGGACACGCCCAGAAAGCATCCTTCAAATCTATGACAGTGAACCAAGCATGTTCTCTTGGAATTCTGCTTAGGAGACTATATGAGTTGGGCACAACTGGATGTCTGGCAATGGTTCTTTTGTTGACTTCCCTCAAATCTTGTACCAGCCTATATTTCCCTTCAGCCTTTTTAACTGCCAGTATAGGGGTATTATGTGGTGACATGCAGGGTTCTAAAATTCCCTCTTGCAACAGTTGTTCAACGACTATAGCAAGCCCCTTCTTTCCTTCTAGGGAAATCGGATACTGTTTAACCCGTATGGGTGAGGTATCATCCTGCATTTTTATTGTTATCGGTGGAATGTCTAATAAGCCTCTCTTTCCCCCCTCAGCCCATACCTCAGGATTTATTTCTGCAACATCTCCTTGAGACAGCTTCATCACTTGTACTACCATCCTCCCTTCCCTTGGAACAATCCCAACCCCCAAATGGACTTGCAGATCCCTTCCTAACAAACTTTTTTCTAAGTTAGGCAGATAAAGAAAATTAGCTTTACATTGCCTTGAGTTTCCAATTATTTTCACTTCTTCAATCACCGATGCTCTAAATGGTCTCCCCTCTGCACCCAATACTTCACAAAATTGTCTCCCAATTTCCATACCTTGTGGTATTTTGTTGAGACAGGACTTATCTGCCCCTGTGTCAACCAAAAATTCAAATTCCTCATTTAGGGGTCCCACTTCAAAGTTTACCAAGGGCTCTTCTAGATGTTTCATCGGGTCCCCTATAGTAAAAAGCCCTTGACACCCCTAGTCCTCCCCCTTAAGAATCCTTCCTAAATTGTCCTGTTCCTTGGCTATTGCCTCATCGAGACTGAGCTTTTTACAAAACCTCCTGATGTGTCCTGCCTCCCCACAGTAATAACACTGTCGTCCTCTCAAAGGGACTTCTTGAGGTCTCTCAACCCTTCGTGCACCGGTCAGTACTGGCCTACCTCTGCCTCCCCCTGATGGTGGGCCCACCTCTCCTGCACTTTCTCTAGCTACTGCAACCATGATCTTAGCCTTGGCCTTTGCTTTATCTTCCTCCCTCCTTAAATACACCTTCAATGCCTCCTTTAATAACTCATTAATGTCCTTCTCTTGCCAGTCTTCGATCTTTTCCAGTTTTCTCCGTATATCAGGCCAAGATTTGGTAACAAATTGGACTTTTAGTAGCATTTGACCTTCCGGGGTGTCTGGGTCTATTCTAGAGTACAACTGGAAGTTCCGCCTTAGGCGGTTAAACCAGGCAGCAGGAGCTTCATCCTTCTCCTGTGTACCCTCAAATGCCAATTGGGTATTAGTTCCTTTGGGAACTGACTCTTTGATCCCCCGTATTATCAAAGACCTATATTCCCTCATGGCCTTCCTCCCCTCCTCCTGGTTAGGGTTCCAGCTGGGATCCATTAGTGGCAATTTCTGTTCACCTGATGGCACCTGGGGTCCTGGACTGTTATCTTTCTCCCAAATTTTTATGCCAGCCGCCCTTATCATCTGGACCTCTTCTGGGGAAAATAATATACTCACAATGGAATTCATCTCCCCCCAAGTGTAGATATTTGGACCCAGAAATTAATCCACTTGGTTGGCTATGCCCACTGGGTCCTCAACTAAATGCCCCAACTCTTTCTTGAATCCCCTCACCTCAGAAGCAGTTAGGGGAGCATTCACAAAGCCAACACCTCCCGCTACTCCTCCCATAGGAACCTCTCTGAGGGGAAAGAGTCTCTCTGCCTTGGAGGTCTGGGATCTGGTGCTACAGTATGGCCCATCTTCAGATGCCAAACTACTTTGTGGGTTCTCTGGGTTACCCTGAATGTTGTGCCCATCAGCAGGTGTATTTGCTGATAGCTGTTTACTGGGCGGGGAGGCATTTGTGTCCCAACTAGGAGGAGGTAAAGGGACAGCAATAGGAGGGGAAGAGGGACCTGAGTAGATATTAAGCGGAGCTGGAGAAGGGGTGGAGAATGCAGCAGGTGGAGTATGCACTCGTGGTGGTGCAGAAGGAACTGGAGGTGATACTGGGTTTATCATAGCGGAAGCTGAAGAGGTAGAAGGAGGAGTTTGAGCAGGTGGTAGTGAGATGGCAGCCGGGGGAGGAACCGGACCTGCCATTTGAGGTGCTTGAAGAAGAGGATTATAAGGTGGAGGGGCAGAAGGAGGCAAATAATCCAGGGGGTCCCATCTTTTACTAGTTCTATCATCCCCTCCTTCATTCCCCTCCTTCATTCCTCTGTACCTTACAAATTCGCACCCCTTCATCCCCAACAGCACTCTTTACCAGCAAGCCACATACAATAATTGCTCAGGATCAGTATCCCCTCGAGCTGTCAGATAATTATTTAATTGTTGGCACATCCACTTATCCTTTGTCCCACACCAAGGCCATCCTCCTTGCACCTCTGATTCTGGCCACGCTTCCATACAATAATGGATCATTTTCACTTTATCTAATCCCTCTCTGGCCTCTATAGAATCCCATTTTACTAACAGTTCTCCTAAGGGACTATTGGGATGTATATACCTCAGTCTCTTGCCGGTCTTTTTACTATTACAACATCCCATTTTTCAGGTCTCAATAAAAAAAGTCCCAAAGGTGCCTCTACTTGCGGGGGACGGGGCAGGTATAAGTCCAATGGTGTCAGGAACCCACGCCTTAAAAAAGGAACCCACTAGGCCGCGGCAAAATATCCAAATATGGATAACATGGTAACCAGACCAGTGAAGAGGTTTTTGCTTTTATTTCCAGCACATCAGTCTCAAAATACAAAATGGAGACATGACAGCTCACTGATCCACACCAAAAAATGTCTCCCCCAGCAGCGCTGGTACAGTAATACATAAAATCATCTCAGACTAGAATTCAGCCAATCAGACACAGAAAACACATATTGACAAGCATTCTATCCAATCTTATAAAACATACGTAATCGTAGCTAAAACAAAGACTAGTTCATAAGAGACAAAGAACAGAGTTCTATTCATGCTAACCTTCTAAAGATATACATTAAATAACCTTGTTGCCATCCTAAAGCAAATTCCACAAAGACCTATTGTGGTTTGTCACGTCTACTGCTTGGGAAACTTTTCTGCTTGCATGGGAAACTTTTCTGCTGTATTTGCAATGCTAACAAAACTTCAGTCTGAGGCCTATACTTTTTTAACCATTTCCTAAAAACCCTCTAACCTTAAGGATTCCAACATTTCCCCCTCTCTGTTTGACCCAGAGGCTTTCATTTTCTTGTCGCTTGCTACTTGCGTTTCATAGCTCTATTGCAAAATTTCTGCTTATCATCTGTTGAAAACCTATTTTCACTAAACTGAAGCATTGCTATATTATGGCACAGCAACTTAATGCTGTGAAGACCCAATCCCTGAAAGAGATATGAATCACGTTTGACAACAGTCACAAGTCATCGTTCAAAAAACTCTGGTCGATTCCAAGGCCTTAATTCAAAACCTTCGTTCATGTCAATACCCTCATCTACTGCTTTCGTGAGATTTCGTACACTCTCTGTGCTTCTATTTCCTAATTCTCCTGCTTGAATGAGAAAAACTTCTCGGACTGTTTTGTTCGTCATTCGCCGAACACAACAGAGTATACAAGGTACCACTATCAATATCAGTATTAGAACACCTAATACGTAAAGACCTATCTTGCAAAGTTGCCTTAGCCAAGGTGCAAAACTCCAATTTTGAAACAAATCATCCAACCAGGAACCTCCATCTTCTTTAATTTGGGCTGTCAGATCCTTTAATTTTTGTATTCTTTTGTGAATGGATTCAGAATGATGAGACAAATTCATACAACACAATCCTTCAAGTTCCTCACAACCATGTCCTTGTGCCAGTAAAAGAAAATCAATGGCTGCTCTGTTTTGAAGAGTAGCATGTCTAATACTATCAACATCAGTCAACATATCACTGATTGCAGAGGATGTGGCATTAGCTTGTTTGCTCAGCCAACATCCAACTCGATCTAATTGTCTCAATGCCACAGCTGAAGCCAATTGGGGTAGAAATATACCTGCTGAAACCCTTCTGGCGGCATTCCAAGGCATAAAATCACTCTGACAGTTCTCATCATAATGAGGAACGGCTCTTGTTTTCCTTTGTTTCTTTTTCATCACTGCTTTGGCAGTGGGGGCAATTATGGTGAGCATACCAATGCTACAAGGGCCACCTTCAAGGTGGGATGGAATGTCTTGCCAACCTCTGTCTCCGCAAATGATCCAATACCCTTTCGGCAATTGCCGTGGATATTGATCCGTTTCCGGAACCACATCCCAACTGTTTGAAACATTACACCAAAAACTCAAATTTTTATATGCAAAATAATGAGGAGTAACACTGAACTTTGGGGGATCACCTTTTCGCCAGGCACGAGTCATGAAAGTAAAACAAAAATCCATGGTCAAATAACCAAGGATTTCTAATTCTTGAGGTTCAGATGCTGCCCTGAGAAGTTTTTTGGACCAAATGTTCCAATTGAAGGAAGGACTGTTTCCATTGTCAATTCCACCTGGTTTACCATTAGATTGTTTTTTGACCAAAGGCAACTCTTTCACTGGCACACCAACCAGACAGGTTGAAAAAGGCTTTTCTGGTTCCGAATTAGACAAACATATAGTATCCGATCTGGCAGCCTTGGCTAAGGTCACCTAAACATTCGTTTTCGGTTGATCCACAGGCAAATCTGCACGACAAAAAACAATTAAAATCAAGCAAAACAAGTATACCATTTGATTCTGCCCCATCTCTTTCAGGAACTAAGTTTTGGCAGAATTCTTTCTAAACAAAAACAATAACCTAAATTTTCAGCCAAAAATTAGCTTTGTTAAACAAACATTCAGCATTCAATTAGTATACTCATAAATAACATTGGCACAAAATCAGAGTTCATGGGTTCCACTGATGCACAAAGAACGTCAGGCACAAGAGGCGTCAGGTGAGACCCGGGATCCTTCGATTCGGTTCACATCTGCGTACTTGCTTCCTCAGTTCTGGGCTCGACAACAGGTTCTGAGGTGCGACGTTTCTGGCAGGAACCCACTTAATTCCAGCACCTGTGGAAATAGAAGCATACCCTTTGCCCCAGGTTATTAATTGAAACGGACCTTCCATCTGTCCAGAATCAGGGTTTCTAATTAGAACAGGAGGATGTTCTTTCAGTTTTGCCTGTGTGTTATTTGAAAAGTGTCTAAAGATTGGTGGATCTGGTTCTGTACTTGAACTATTTAGAAAATTAAAAACATACAAAGCCTTACTCAGTCTCATCTGTGGGGTGATCTCCGTTCCCCCTCTCTGTTGATCTAATATGCGTTTTAAGGTTTGATGTGTTCTTTCAATGATTGCTTGGCTTGTGGGAGAGCGAGGAATACCAAAAATGTGTCGAACACCCCATTCATTTAAAAATGTGGCCAATTTTTGAGATATGTATGCGGGACCATTGTCAGTTTTTACTTCTTGGGGTACACCCAATGAAGCAAAAGCTTGCAGGAAATGATGACAGGCATGGCTGCCAGTTTCACCTGTGTGAAGGGAAGCAAAAACTGCACCAGAGAACGTGTCTATGGAAACATGAATATTTTTAAATTTACCAAAAGAAGGAAATTTAGTAACATCTGTTTGCCACAACTGTAGGCTTTGTAAGCCTCGGGGGTTGATTGCTCCTGTAGAAACAGGAGGTTGTACCAATTGACAGTCAGGGCAAGTATGAATGATAGCTTTAGCTTGACTTTTAGTGATTTGGAACATTCGCATGAGTGCTTGTGCATTTTGGTGGAAAAAGGCATGACTCAATTTTGCTTGTTCAAAAATATTTGGTAATGTGTTAGAAATGACCATTGTCAGCTTGTCCGCTCTTGCATTTCCTTCCACTAAAAATCCAGGAAGTGAAGAATGCGCCCTAATGTGAGAAACAAAATATGGATTAGTTCTATATTGCAAAGTTATAAAAAGACATGAAAGCCAACGATGTAAAGTCTCATTATTAACATCCTTTAAAATTGAACCTTCTATTCTCCTGACTACATTAGCAACATAAGCAGAATCTGTGACTAAATTAAAAGGCTGAGGAAACAGCTGAAAAGCTCGAACCACTGCAGCAAGCTCAACAATTTGAGGGGATCATTCTACCGCTTGAATATCAGATTCCCAAACATTAGTCTTTTGATTAAACCAAGTCACAACGGACTTGTGCCTTTTACCAGAGCCATCAGTGAAGAGAGTCACAGCATTTAAAGGTTCTTCACTTAATTTAGGTTTTTCTCTGAAACTCAATTTTGTTTGCAATAGTTTGTGAGCTGGATAGTGTATGGAACAAACACCTGGAAAACCTAAGAATGCATATTGTAAATCATCAGAATTTTGCATTGCCCAATTGAAATAATCATTTTTCAATGGCAAATAGATAACTGAACATTCTTGACCTGCCAAAGTTAACAATCTGGTTCTAGCCTTAATTATAATGTATGCAATCATTTCTAAAACTGAGCAAATGGTCTTTGAAAACCTGTAGGGAGGAAAAACCCATTCCATTATTAACAAAGGATCTTGTTCTGTGGCATCCCATTGGAAAATGAGACCACAAAGCTGCATCTTCTCTCCTAAGATTGCAAGAAAAAAAGGATTTTCAGGAACGCAGCGATGAGCTTGTCTTTTTTGAAGAGCTTCTGTGACTTTGTCGAGAGCAGCACGAGTTTCAGGGGTTAAAGTTCTTGGCGAAGTAATGTCGCAACTTCCTCTCAGCAAATCGAAGAGCGGACTCAGTTCATCATTGGTGATTCCCAACATCGGTCTGACCCAGTTGATTTCTCCTAGAAGTTGTTGTAACTCTTGTAGGTTGTTGACTCTGGTTCGGATCTGAATTTTCTGTGGTGTTATTGTCATCTCAGTCATCTTCCATCCCAGGTACTTCCAAGGTGAAACTTCTTGAATTTTCGTTGCAGAGATTTCAAGTCCAGCTTTTTGAATTTCAGCAACAACACAGTCGCGAGTTTCTTCCATCTCTTCCTGTGTAGAGGCTGTGATGAGAAGATCATCCATGTAGTGTAGAATCATGGATCTTGGAAATTTCTGACGAGCAGGATGCAAAGCTTGGGCAACGAAATGTTGACAAATTACAGGCGAGTTTTTCATTCCTTGCGGTAGCGATTTCCAGTGGTATCTTTGAACGGGTTCACTTCGGTTGATGACGGGAACTGAAAAAGCAAATCTTGGAGCGTCATCAGGGTGAAGTGGAATATGGAAAAAACAGTCCTTTAAATCAATTACAACGAGAGGCCAATGCTTTGGGATCATGGGCAAAGAAGGAAGTCCAGGCTGAAGAGGACCCATGTCTTCAATCACTTCATTGATTTTCCTCAGGTCATGCAGCAACCTCCAGGAATTAGATGTCTTCTTGTGGATGACGAAAACTGGAGAGTTCCAGGGACTGTTCGTGGGAGCGATATGACCTTGCTGTAATTGCTCTTTTACCAGTTTGTTAAGAATGTTCAGTTTTGTCTCTGTCAAAGGCCATTGATCGACCCACACAGGATGATCAGTTTTCCAGGTGAGCTTCAAAGATGCAGGTTTCGACGAAGCTTTCATTACAGGCCCACTTCCAATCTTGCTCCCCATTGGGACAGGATGTCTCTCCCCCAGATGGTGAGAGGCTTCTGAACAACAAAAGGACGCACTGTTGCAGTCTTTCCTTCAGGACCTGTAATGTCAATCATGGATGCACTTTGCATACACACAGTAGCACCTCCAATCCCTGAAAGAGAAACTGAAGGAGCTACTAAACCCCAGTCATTGGGCCAAAACATGTGAGAAATCACAGTAACATCTGCACCAGTATCAGGCATTCCTGTAACATAAATTGTTTTACCACAGTGAGTCAAGCTACAAGTTAATTGTGGACGGTCACGGTTCAGACATTGCACCCAGAAAACCTCTGGACCTGAGGTACTAGGAGACACATTTTCAGATGCCAGAAATGCAATAGCAATAGGTGTTTTTGGTGGAATTACCACAGGAACATCAAATGCAAGAGCTAAAATCATCAGCTCTTCATTATGATTTACTGAAACAATAGTAGGGAAGATTGACAGTCCCAGAAATCTGTTATTTGCTTTGCCCAAAATTAAAAAATCTTGTCCTTGCTGACAAGAATTGATCAGCCCAGAGGGTGGACTCCCACAAACAACACGCCTCCTCTGAAGCCCGACCCAAAGGGGCCGGGACAGAGGCGTGTTCCTCTCTGCTGGGAACAGTGCCATTTAACCTTGAGTTCGATACTTTACTACAAGTTTCACATTGTCTACCTGCCAAGAAAAACTCAGCTTGGGAGTCCCCAAATCCAGGTTTTAAACTTACATGGTTTTGTCTTAAAACACAAGAATTAGGATCACGACGTTTTAAAAACTCAACCCGTGCTTTTTCAGATTTTTGAGAGTTATCCATCCTTTCAAAGGACTCCTCCCCTAAAGCCAATTTTTCTTTCTCTGTATCTATAGATTGACAAACACCAGAACAACCATGTTTTTGCTCAACAGAAAAAGAGTTCCCCGGAACCACAATTTCCCGAGTGGAAGCAGCCACCTCGGCCTCCACCCCAGGCCCAACAGAATCCAATTCAGGTTTCAGTGTCCCTGCACAAACAATTTTAGGAAGTACAGTCACTTTTTCATTCCCATCTTTTACACACTTTGTTCCATCCCCCTTACAATAGTCACATATTTTTACATTAACAGAACAACGTGAAGAAAAGTCCGAAAGAGTCTCATTTTTTCCCAGAGAGAAAGAAGAAAGATTTTGTTCAACAGAGTTCAAAGCAAAACTTTCAGCATTTGCAACAACACTTGTAACATTCTCCGATACACACACAGTCTCCGGTTTACTGGAATTTAATGAGACAGAACCAGAAGCTTTGTTTTCTGAGTCCAAGTTGATCTTATTATTATCAGTTTGTTTAAAACACTCCAACAGCGCTCTACAAACCGGCATAAGTTCTCTTAAGCTTTCATCTTTTTTGAGAGAGACTAGGTTATAGATTCTCCAGTTTATCTGATCCCAAAAATGAAAAGTAAAAGCAGACTGCAGATTTAAATCTTGCGTACTCGCTTTAACCCAGATAAGTAAGTTTTTAAGCTCAGTTTTTGAAATTTATGCAACCTTTTTCTTGTAACATTGTCTCTAATTGATGAAAAACATCCCATTCTACTTTTGTTAAATTCGTTCCCATTTTTGTGTTCTTTAATTGATTTTCTTTTTCTCTATTTTTCCTCCCAACATCACCCAAGCGCTCTCCCGAGATAAGTTACTTACAATTTTCTAGGCTTTGGCGGGAGAGATGATACAGTGTCCTCCTTGTTAACACTTGGGTCTCCGCGGCTGGTACTTACACGATTTTTCTTTTTTTCTTTTTTCTTCTATTCTACATCCTCACACGGGGCACCAATATGCGGGGGACGGGGCAGGTATAAGTCCAATGGTGTCAGGAACCCACGCCTTAAAAAAGGAACCCACTAGGCCGCGGCAATATATCCAAATATGGATAACATTGTAACCAGACCAGTGAAGAGGTTTTTGCTTTTATTTCCAGCACATCAGTCTCAAAATACAAAATGGAGACATGACAGCTCACTGATCTACACTAAAAAATGTCTCCCCTAGCAGCGCTGGTACAGTAATACATAAAATCATCTCAGACTAGAATTCAGCCAATCAGACACAGAAAACACATATTGACAAGCATTCTATCCAATCTTATAAAACATACGTAATCGTAGCTAAAACAAAGACTAGTTCATAAGAGACAAAGAACAGAGTTCTATTCATGCTAACCTTCTAAAGATATACATTAAATAACCTTGTTGCCATCCTAAAGCAAATTCCACAAAGACCTATTGTGGTTTGTCACGTCTACTGCTTGGGAAACTTTTCTGCTTGCATGGGAAACTTTTCTGCTGTGTTTGCAATGCTAACAAAACTTCAGTCTGAGGCCTATACTTTTTAACCATTTCCTTAAAACCCTCTAACCTTAAGGATTCCAACACTACTGACCAGGAATTTAAAAAAAACCCCTTGTTTGAGGAGCTTCAACCTCCTCCACTGAACTTCAAATTTCTGCCTGATGCTCAGGACTTTATACTGAAACAATTGCCCAATCTCTTGATTGCCCAACTTCCCAGCGTCAGGTCTTACATCTATCGGGACTTGAACACACAAAGCCTCGGCCAAGAATCCGGGTCGTGCCTGACTCCCTCAGTCAGGAAAAACAACTGCCTGATTTTTTTAGTTCGCCTAACCCGCCAATTTTTAGGCTTCACCGGATCAGGACTTAAAAGCAAACCGCAGCCTCCTTCGCTGGGGTTTGTGCCTGACTCCCTTTGTCAGGACTTACTTTGCCTGCAGGGCTTGTGAAACACCCGAATCCTTCTCGGGACTGACAAATCTTACTCGAATCCTTCTCGAGACTTACAAAAGTGCCTGACCTCCCTTTGTCAGGACTTTGGGGTGCGTGCCACTCATACACAGTAATTCACTCCGCACGCCCGGAGTGGGGGGGCCCTCTATTCCCCCTTGGGAGACGACTTCACTCACGCTAATTCCACTCGCTTTCCCCTGTTTCTGGCCTGCCCCTTCGCAGGAGTCAGGAAACGCGGTACTGAGGGGTCCCTCTCACTTTGAAGGTCTGGCTGCCGGCCTCGTCTCACTCGCACACACATGTGCACGTCTCCCACTCCCGCCACCGGATTTCTCACCAGTCCGGTGCTCCCGTGCTCCTCTGCATCGCTGTCCTGAGCCAATCCCTCTGGTCCTGGTAGCCAGCTGTCCTCTGAAGATCCAAGATGGCCAGTCCTGAGTCCTCTTGCGGCGTGGCTATTCCGGACGAGAGCCCCCAGCTGAAATAAACAGGGCCAGGAGACTTCTTCTCCTTTTTAATGCCTTTATTAAAAGTGATCAGCTCAGGATTGGGCGGCTCGACAGTCTGCAGCATCCGTCGTCTCTCCCAATGCGACTCAGAGGAGGAGGATATGCACAGCTCTGTCCACCAGGGGCAGAGCTGGGGATCAGATCCTCTTGGGAGCCTTTAGGGCCTGCTGATCCCTGTCAGATGGTGCTTCGGTCCGGGTCTCGCTCCCCTCCCAGACCTGGCCCGAGGGATCTCCAAGGCAGGGTGAGGAACAATGAAGGTTTCCAGCATCTCTTGCAGGCCCAGCACTCCACTCCTCACATCCAGACATCACTCCAGTCTCTCAACTCTTAGGTGGCTCGTTGCTTTTGGGGTTTCTCCGTGAGTATGGAGTCGGGGTCCCATAAAGCATTCTGGTCTTGGGAGTCACTTTGCATAGCCCCCCCCCACCCTCTAAGGTCTCTTCTCCTCACTGTTCAGGAAGGTCCCCACCCGTTACTGTCTCAGGAGAAGGGCCATTAACTCGCCCCAGCCAGGGCTTTTACTAATACAAAAACAACCATTAACGACGACGACCCGTGATTACCATAACACAGGCAGCAGCCCAGCAGTAGTGATAAATTTTCTCACAAAAAAATATTAACCGAATTTTTGTTCATAACACTTATGAGAGCCCACAGCCCTCTCCGCATCTGAAGTGAGAACCCAAAACCCCGTCATGTGCCTCAGCAGAGACCCCAGCGCCCTGCACACCTTGGGAGAGATCCCTAACTCCGTGCATCCCTCACACAAAATTCCAAATCCTTTGCATGACTTGAAGTGGATGGACCCCAGCACCCTCCGTGCCTCAGAGGGAGCCTAAAATATCCCTGTGTGTCCCACAAAAGACCCCCGCCCCTCATGCGCCTTATGGGGGCCCCCAAAGCCCCCAGGTGCCTTACGGGGAAGGCTAGGGCAGCTAGGGCTAGGGTTCTGACCAGGAAATGGAGTGTGGCTGCAGCTGGGCTGTTGTGCCTCTGGGGCTGTTCATCAGCCCCATCGGGCCCCAAGGCCACACAGCCCTTCCCTTCCCTCCCCTTCTGGCCCTCGTCCAGAGGAGCAGACCCTGTGCAGCACCCTGCATTGGTGATGGGCCATCAATTAGGTTCTATCAAGTGTGTGTTAATTAGGGTGGGGCT
Organism: Melospiza melodia melodia; assembly: GCF_035770615.1. Classification (NCBI taxonomy): domain Eukaryota; kingdom Metazoa; phylum Chordata; class Aves; order Passeriformes; family Passerellidae; genus Melospiza; species Melospiza melodia. Next base: position 2,244,115 of record NC_086203.1, on the reverse strand, counting down.
TTGTTTTGCCTGCTGGAATTGCTGGTCAGGCTGTGGCTGTGGAGATGCTCTTGATGGCTTCCCTCTTTTCCTGGGCTCGCCACTGGAGGAGGTGCAGGCCCAGATGATGCCAGGGAAGGAAATGTGCCCTCAGCCCAGGGACGCTCAGCATGGGCTCCCCCAGCCCTGGGGACCCCGCCGCTGGTGACAGCAGCCCCTGCCTGGCTCCTGCCTGCCCACACCGTGGGCATCCACAGCTGCTCCTGGGCACGGAGCTGAGCCAGTGCTGCTGCCGGCTGGGCTTTGCTGCTGCTGCCACCCGGACACTGGGGTGACAGCTCCACCTCTTTATTGCAATTGAAGAAGGGGCCATCACCTACCTGGGTGGGGATGGGGGGGATGGGGCGGCGTGAAAAATGCGTACTTTATGATTGGCTTTTCGCAAATACTAAAATGAACATTATAGGTGTTGTGTTACAATGTAATGCTGTATTAATTCGTTTAAGTAGTGTGTTAAATAGTTTTAGCTTATAAAAAATGTTAAAATAGAAGCTACGCTATGTAAGATACTTTTTTTTAAAGAAGTGACTCACAGCAGGATAGCAGCCACAGGATACATAAATCTGTCAGAGAAAAAGAATTCATTGCCCTCTTATCAGAAGAAACAAACTTGTTCCCGCCTCGAAGGCACTGTTAGGATTCAGAGGAAGAAGTTGATGATGAGTGGATGGAATCGTATATTTGAACGGAATTTATGCATCATGTATGAAGTGTATGAATATGCAACAGGGTATTGTTTTTAAGGGTTAATCCTCTGATAACGGGTGTCCTCTTTTGAGCTTGTGCTGCCCAGAAAAAGGTACCTGAACATCCATAACTCTTTGTTTCTATTGTCTCATATTGTCCTAATTCAAATTTTGCAAATTATCATTACTGTAATTGTATTTCTATTTATATAACCATTTTATTAAACTTTAAAACCAAGTGATTGCCATTTTTAACAGGGGTGTAACCTACAGGGTTGTTTAGAGGGCAGGGCCAGGGGGCTCGGGGGCAGAGGAAGGGACGTGTTGGTCTCAGGAGGGGCTGGAGGGTGCTGGGCTGCTGCTGGGGACTATAGAAGAACTTGGGAATGGGCTGGGACGGGACAGAGGAAGATCAAAAAGGGGATGAGGGCAGCTCAGGGATACACATGGGGAGAGGAGGTGGCAGTGGGATCTACACTGGGAGAATAGCAGGTTTCGTCTTAGATGGCCGTTCCGGGGTCCTCTTCTCAGAGCTCTTGAGAGGGCTGCCCAGGCCCCCCGGGTGTGAGGTGCTGCCGCCTTTAAACTGCTGTGCAGAGGTGGAACTGTGGAGAGAGGAGGTGACTGAGGCCCCAGCTGCCAGGGGCACACAGGGAGCCTCCTGCACAGCAGGGCCCAGAGCTGGCAAGGCTCCCCAGCACAGCTGGAGCTTCTGGCACAGCTTGGCCCAGCTGCACAGCTGTTCCTCAAGGCCCCGGCGAGCAGGGCACGGCTCTGGGCAGGCTCCCTGGCCAGGAGCGGGCCCCAGAGCGCCTCTGCCTTTCAAGGGCAATCTCGTCCCTGCTCTTTCTCCTCCCCACCGTGCTTTGCCTCTGCCCTGTGCCCCTGGGGTTTGCCTTGGCCAGGCAGCCTCAGTGGGAGCCAGCACTGGCTGCAGCCCCTGCGGGACCCCCAGGACAAGGCCCAGCAATGAGGAGGCCAATGAAAGCTCTGGGCAGCAGCAGAACCCTCAGCAGAGTTCTTTGGACAATCATGGACTGGCCACACCGACACCGCAGCCTCACTGGGAATGTTTCCTGTCTGCAGTACACTTTCAAAAGAAGCTGTTTGAGGGGGAGAGCAACAAAACACTCACCCATTTCTCTTCCAGGAATACCAGATTCCAAAGCAGCACAACATGAAGACAAGCTCCAAAAGAAGTAGGCCTGCCAGGAACTCCAGCCAGCAGCCTGTTCCCTTACAGAAACCCCCTCCAGAGCCCTCCTGGGAATCAGGAACATGTGCTCTGGTTCCAGCTGCACCTGTGTGAGCAATGGGGAGCGTCAGCCCGTGCTGTGCTGCACTGCTGAGCTGGCAGCACGGTGGATGCGGGCAGGACGTTCTCCGTTTCCCCCAGAGCTGGGGCCTGCAGGCACCTTGCCACCCCTTGGCACAGGCTGTGCCACCCAACAAAGCCCAGCAGGCCGGGAGGAGAGCCCGGGGGCAGCACAGCTGCTTGGGCAGTGGCTGCTTGGAGGGACACGGGCCAAAGCCATCCCTGAGCAGCCACTGCCAGCCCTGGCCCTCCCTGCCCCGTGACAGCTCCCCCAGCCCCAGGGCACAGAGTCAGGCCCTGTCAGGACCCAGTGCAGCCCCTGCCCAGTCGGGAGCCAAGGCTGGCTCTGGCCCTGGGCTCGCGGCAGGGCTCCCGCTCGGGGCTGCTCCTGTGCCTTGGGCCTCGGGGCACTCAGGGCCAGCTCCAGAGCAGCTGCAGCAGGAGGGACGTTGGTGCACGAGTCCCCTTTCCCCGGGGCTGTGAACGAGCTCCAGAGGCACCTCCAGCTTTGGCTGCTGCCGGGCCGTGCAAGGGCAGACCCTGGGGGAAGAGCTGCTGCCACACAGCCCCGCCAAGGGCTGAGCCCTGCTGAGCCTGGCACAGCAATTACCTTCTGTGCTTTCACCTGTGCTTGGCATCACATTTGTTCCTGCAGTAGAGCCTGACACCGACACACTGCTTCCTCCGGGTTGTGGCTCCTTCTGCACAGATTTTTGGTCCATCACTTGAAAAAGAAAGAGGCACAGCTGGATCAGATGGCAACATTCCCCATTGGGGAGGTGACATCGGCAGGAGGCAAAACTTGTAAATGTCAGCGTAAAGATTGGGAAAATGCCCATGCTGTTGGGGCTGGGCCAGAACACTCCCTCCTCCAAATAGCTGTGCCTCCTGATTAGCTTAGAGACAGGGATGTTACAGGGGATCTGAGGCCTGTGGTGCGGTTTGGGCCGTGTGGCAGCTGATGGCCAATGCCTTCCTGCAGAGGCTGGGGAGAAGCTGCAGCCAGGCCAGGCTGGCAAACAGCCCTGCAGGGCGTGGAAGCAGCAGCGGGGCAGCGAGGCTGCCATGGATCCCTTCCCACTGTGCCGGGCACAGCGTGTCCAGATGTGCATCCAGAGCCCCCGGCTGCTGAGCCCCAGGACAAGGCTGAGGGAAATGCTCTCACCATTCCCTTTGTGCACTTCCTCTGTTGTGGTGTGCTGTAATGTCCCATTTTGGACTTCCAGGTCACTTCCCCAGGTGTGCCTATACCTCTCTCCCTTCCCCCTTGCCCCCATGCTGAGTGAGTCCTGGCAATCAAGCTTAACATTCCAGCAAGGCGTCGTGTGGTTGGTCAAGTTCAAAGGATGCCCCTATGCCCAGAGGTCATTGGCCTGTCTGGGTGTCATCTTCCCCTGAGACCCTGCCCCTCTCACCTGGTTGGTGGCTCACCTCTACCTCCCCTCCCCCTGTCCCTGGGCTTAAAAGGTGAATGAGACCATGGGGTCGCGACTTCTGTTGGAGCAGCTGCTCACCTTCGGACCTCTGTAACCATGGAATAAACCTCTGGACATTAAACCCTCCAGCAGAATCTCCCTTTTCTCTTCACCATCGCCTGAAGCTATTCCTCCTGAGGTAAACGGGGTTCCTAACAAGCCTGGACTTGTTCAGTGCCCAGCTGCAATCTCCAGCAAGCCAAGGTATCTCTGGGGTGATACACCGCAGTTGCTGCCTTTGGCCCAGCAGCGAGGGTCAGACTGGCCCAGGCACAATCTAACTGGTAATATTGGGAGCCCCATTCCATTCCTCCACTATTTGTTTCAAGACGTTGTTTGACTCAAAGGATTTTGTCTCGCCTCTCGGTTTGTTCTTCCTTCTCGGAGGACCTTAAGAGAAAGTAGCTCCATTTCCCATGACTGGATGCCACAAAAGCAGGGCTCAGCCTGTGGGGTCAGCAGGGACACTATACCCACCCCTGCAATGAGAGCTGGGCTTGCGTGCAGGAACCAAAAGAGGAGCAGCAAAAGTCCTCCCTGCAGACACACCTGTAACTCAAAAGACACAGAAGTTTCTGTCACCTGGCCCTGCCAGGTTGTCAATGGTTACTCCTTGGTGGGACAGTGAGAACATACCTGCAGGAGGCTGCAAGGGCTTCAAAACTTTATCCAGCCAATCTAATGGCGATGCCTTCCCAGCAACCTCATCTAGAACAGAGCACAGAGGACAACATTTTTCAGGCTGTGCTGGGATCCCCTTCTGCCTCTGCGAAATGGGCACTGCAAGGTCATGGGAGCCAGACGTGAATGGACATGGCCAAAGCTGCACAGGGGCCTGGGAAGCTCTGGGCAGGCTCCTGAAAACTCTCTAGCCTCTTTCCCTGCCCTCTGCAACATCACTTGAGAGGAAAGAGGGGCCGCCCAGGGCCCTGGGGCTCTCTCCCTCATATACAGAGGAAATGCTCACTAAAGCCCTAGGGAAAATTGCAGCAGGCAGTGCCACAGCTATCCCTGCCTGTCTCTGTCCCTCCTGCCTCCTTCTGCTGGGACACTGCCCAGTCCTCAAGGGCACGTGGCCAGGCCCTTTCAAGACCCAGTGGAGCCTTGCTCTGCCCCTCTGCACCTTCCCCACCATGGGCACCCCGTGCAGCCGCTCCCAGGTTTCGGGATGTGTCTCCCACAGAGGGAGCCCAGCAGGACAGCTCAGTACCCGAGTGCCCTGAGCCTGCTGGGGACAATTCCTCTGGGCTGTGCCCGTCTTGTCCAGGCTGTGCCCACAGTGCCAAGCAGCAGAGAGGGCAGCTCAAGCCTCAGCAGGGCTCAGGCCCAGAGGCACAGCAATTACCTCCTGTGGCTGTGCCTGGCATCGTCTCCCTTCCTGCAGCAGAGGCTGGCACAGAATCCCTGCTTCCTGTGGGAAACGCCGCCTTCAGCACAGCCTCTGCATCCACTTCTGGAGAAAGGAAAAGGAACACTGGGTCAGAGGGGGCTGTTTCCCATCGGGAAGGGCGCAGCTCAGGAGGCAATACTTCTCAAAGACACGGATAATAATCAGGAAAAGGCCTAGGCTCTTGGGATTGGGCCAGAGCACTCTCTTGTGCAAACAACTGTACGCCTCCTGATCTGCTCAGAGACAGGGAAATTGCAGGGGATGTCAGGGTGTGCATGGCCCATGGTGCTGTTCAGGCTCCCTGTCAGCTGATGCCCAAGGCCTTCCTGCAGAGGCTGGGGAGAAGCTGCAGCCAGGCCAGGCTGGCAAACAGCCCTGCAGGGCGTGGAAGCAGCAGCAGGGCAGCAAGGCTGCCATGGATCCCTTCCCGCTGTGCCGCGCACGGCGTGTCCAGATGTGCAGCCAAAGCCCCCGGCTGCTGAGCCCCAGGACAAGGCTGAGGGAAATGCTCTCACCATTCCCTGTGTGCAGTTCCTCCACTATTTGTTTCAAGACGTTGTTTGACTCAAGGGATTTCGTCTCGCGTCTAGGTTTGTTCTTCCCTCTCGGAGGACCTTAAGAGAAAGTAGCTCCATTTCCCATGACTGGATGGCACAAAAGCAGGGCTCAGCCTGTGGGGTCAGCAGGGACACGCTACTCACCCCTGCAATGGGAGCTGGGCTTGCGTGCAGGAAGCAGAAAAGGAGCAGCAAAAGTCCTCCCTGCAGACACACCTGTAACTCAAAAGACACAGAAGTTTCTGTCACCTGGCCCTTCCAGGTTGTCAATGGTTACTCCTTGGTGGGACAGTGAGAACATACCTGCAGGAGGCTCCAAAGGCTTAAAACTTTATCCAGCCAATCTAATGGCGATGCCTTCCCAGCGACCTCATCTAGAACAGAACACAGAGGACAACATTTTTCAGGGCGTGCTGAGATCCCCATCTGTCTCTGGGAAGTGGGCACTGCAAGGGGGTCGGATAAGGTCATGGGAGCCAGACGTTAGTGGACATGGCCAAAGCTGCACAGGGGACTGAGGAGCTCTGGGCAGGCTCCTGGTCACTCTCTGCCCACTTAGCAGGTCCTGTGCAACATCCCTGGAAGGGGCAACTGGAGTAGCCCAGGGCCCTGGGGGCTCCCACTGACGCACAGAGGAAATCCTCACTAAAGCCCTGGGGAAAACTGCGGCAGGCAGTGCCACAGCTATCCCTGCCTCCCTCTGTCCCTCCTGCCCTCCCTTCTTCTGGGACACTGCCCAGTCCTCAAGGGCACATGGCCAGGCCCTGTCAGACCCACTAGAGCCTTGCTCTCCCTCTCTACAGCATCCGTGGTCTCTGGGCTTGTATGAGTCCAAACCCGGCTCACTCAGGACCCAAGCCCACACAGAACCACATGAACGAGATAAAAGACGAAGAGCGCTCCCGGCCACGTGGGTCAAATTGTCCAGTTATTCGTGTGGGACAGACCACCGAGCGCAGGCGACCACCCAGGCAGCAAAGAGGGCGTGCCACAGCTTCGGTGGGCTTTTATGCGCCAGGTGGGGCGGGCGGGGACAGAGGGCCACGGTCAGGGGGAGCGACATCCGAGAGGGGTGGGGGGAGGGACCATCCGTGGGACAGACCATAGGGGATACAGAGAGCAGGGGGGTGAGGGAGGAACCATGTTGGGGGGAATATACCATCCACGTGCTCAATAATATTTTTCCCAACACCCAGTGCAACCAACTAAATGCTTAGTGCAATACAACACCTCCACCTTTTCTGTTAACCAAAACTAAAGGAAATGTGTCAGACTATTTCTACTGCTGATTATGAATTTGGCCATAACTCATGGTTTATGGGCCTGTCAATTTGCTTTAGTTTCACAAACTCTGAGCGGTTGACTACTGCGGTACTGGAGACCAAACCGTTGATAGCCTTAAAGAGCATGCAATGTAGAATTCCGAACGCTAACATGATTAGGAAAAGAACAAAAAAAAACCTACAAAATTGTCCTCATTATAGAGGTCCACCACCCCAAGAGTCCCCAGTCCTTGAACAATCCACTGAACCAGTCCTCGGATTAACTTCTCAGAGAGCTGTGTGGACGTTAGGTGCTGGCTGAGGAACGATCCACGCAGCTCTGAGACTGATCAGCATGAACAGGATGACAGCTCGGACAGGGCTCATCGTGAGCTTAGGTAGGAGGTAGGTTTTCTGTGCTACAAAGGAAATCAAACATTTTTGCAAAAACAAAACCAAACACATACAAGCTCATGGGTCTGCCGGAATGCAGCTAACTCTCTTAGGAAGATTCTTCCTTCGTTTTCCAGCGGCGTCTTCTCTTGGAAGCAACAGCTGCTTGTTGCTTATCCCCGTCTGCTGCAGCTGGATTTTTGGGGACGAAAGGTTTTACCCACTCCTGTGGTGTCCATTGAGGGCTTGAGGGGGTGGATACACAGGCTTAACCACGCCGCCAGGTGATGAGCTCATAAGGACCCTTGGTTTCCCAAGTTTCTGGGTCCTTAATGAGAACTGGTGGACGCTGTGACAATTTAAACTGGTTGTTATTATTGAAATGACGTATTACTGGAGGATTGATGTTTTCAGATGAACAATTCAGAAAATTAATGGTAAATAGGGCTTTGCAGAGCTTTTGTTGTGGAGTCATCCACGCTGCAGAGTTGCTCTGCCTAGCCAGGACCTCTTTGAGTGTGTGGTGGGCACGCTCGATCACAGCTTGACCTGTGGGGGAGTGGGGAATGCCTGTCTTATGCTCCACTCCCCACTGCTGGACAAACTCTAGGAACTCCTTGGAGGCATACGCTGGGCCATTGTCAGTTTTAATTTCCCTAGGGACCCCCAATACAGAAAAAGCTTGCAGCAAGTGTTGTTTGGCATGCGCAGCCCTTTCCCCTGGATGGGCAGAGGCATAAACCGCGCCCGAGTGTCCGTCTATGCTGACGTGTACGTATTTCATGCGACCGAAACTGGGAATGTGTGTGATGTCTGTCTGCCACACTTCACAGCTCCCAAGGCCTGGGGGGTTAACCCCAACACCCAGGGATGGCACTGCCTGAAGCTGGCAACTGGGACAGGTGGCCACAATGGCTCGAGCCTGACTGCATGCGAACTGGAACTGACGGAGTAGACCTGGAACATTTTGATGGTACTGCTGGTGACTGAGCTTTGCCTGTTGAAAGACGTCTGGAAGGCGTGCCATTTCTGCTGGAGCGGCAAGGGAATCTGCCTTGCGATTACCTTTGGCGATCTCGCCTGGCAGACCGGTGTGTGACCTCACGTGCATCACACAGAAAGGGTGCTCCCTCTGCGAAACAAAATGAATTAGTCTTGAGAGCAACCTGTGGAGATGCCCATGCTCAATCTCTTTGAGGACTGCCTGCTCCACCCTGGACACCACCCCTGCCACATAGGCTGAATTGGTAACCAAATTAATTGGCTCCAAAAACTTCTCAAAGGCTCTTACGACTGCAGCTAGCTCAGCAATCTGGGGCGACCCCTCCACAAACTCAACATCAGCTTCCCAATGCTGGGTGTGGGGATTTCTCCAAGTCAGCACCGACTTGTGGGATGCTCCGGACGCATCAGTGTACACTGTAAGCGCCTTGATTGGCCTATGACTCCTTTTCTCAGGAGCAATGAGGTGGAATTCCTCGTTGAACAGCTTGTGTGACGGGGCTTGGACTGATACCTGTCCAGTGTAGCTGTCCAGGGATAGCTGGAGACTGGCATTGCTCTGGAGAAGGTCGTTGAACCTCCTGTTGGTGAACCTCTCGGGAGAGCTCTTTCCCTCATTAGACAGGTAGACTGGAAGGTGAATACACTCAAAGTCACAACTGGCCAGCTCACGCAGTCTTAGCCTGGCCTTCCAGACTAGCTGAGCTATTAGCTCCTGTGGCTGTGTGATGGTTTTGGATCGCTGATAGGAGAGGAAAACCCACTCTATGATTAGAAGTGGATATTTTTGTACTTCAAACCATTGGAATATCAGCCCGTGTATGTGTGGTAACTTGCCCAAAACAATGAACTCAAAAGACACCTGGGGCTTATAGCGATGAGCCTGCCTCTCAGCCAAAGCCTCCTGCACTTTTTGGAGGGCAGTTTTTGCCTCTGGGGTCAGCTCCCTGGGAGAGGCTAGCTCTCTCTCCCTTCAGTCAATTAAGAAGGGGAGCTAGGTCCCTGTTAGTGAGACCTAGCCAAGGCCTGACCCAGTTCAAAGACCCACAGAAGGAATGGAGATCTGCCATTTGGGTTTTGGGATCAATCTTAATTCCCAATTTTTGCGGAACAATGGTCTGCGCCGTGATTTGCAAGCCCAGGTAATTCCAAGGTGGCATTCTCTGAACCTTGTCTTCCTGCAGTTGGAATCCAGCAGAGGTTAAAACTTTAACCACTAGGTCAAGTGTGTCTTGGAGTATTATGTCATCGGGGGCACACACAAGCACATCATCCATGTAGTGTAGGATGATTGCCTCCTTTATCTGGGCGCGCACTGGGGACAGCAATGAAGCCACGTACCCCTGGCAGAAGGATGGACTGCATTTCATCCCCTGAGGCAATACTCTCCAGTGGTAGCGCTTCATTGGGGCTTTTCGGTTGGTGGTGGGAACCGAGAAGGCAAACCGTGGTGCGTCCTGCGGGTGTAGGGGGATATGGAAGAAACAGTCCTTGATGTCTAGGACAGCCAATGGCCAATTTTGGGGGAGCATTGTTGGGGAGGGCATCCCTGGTTGGAGAGACCCCATGTCCACAATTCTTTTGTTTATTTCTCTTAAATCATGAAGGAGCCACCACTTATCCTTCCCTGGCTTTTTTATTACAAAGACCAGGGAATTCCAGCAGCTAGATGTCTCTTCAATGTGTCCTTTAGTCAATTGTTCTGCTACAAGCTCCTTGAGCGCCGCTATCTTTTCATTACTGAGTGACCACTGTCTTACCCAGACTGGGTCATCTTTCAGCCATGTTAACTTGTGGGTGGGGCGCTCTACAGTGGCCGCTATTAAAAATCCTGGGGTGTTTTAGGGATGACCAATTTGACCCCCTACTGGGACATGGTGTCTCCACCCCACAAGGGAGCTTTGTAATTAGTAACAAATGGATGGACACTGGCCAATTTTCCATCTGGTCCCTCAATTTGCACAATGCTCTTTGATATCTTTGCCAATGTGACTCCTCCTACACCTTGGATTTGACCAGCCACGGGTTGCAAATCCCAATGTGACGGCCACAACCTTTCAGGTATGATTGTCACATCTGCCCCTATGTCAAGCAACCCTTCCACGTGGAGGTGTTCTGTTCCACGCATTAGGTTGCATCCCATAATGGGTTTGTCCTCACCAACCACTTCTGCCCAGTATACACCTGGTGCCTTGTCATCTACTGAAATTTCTGCTGGAACAGGAATGGTCTGGGCGATGATTTGCCCCTTGGCCAAATAGAAGGGTGGCTGTGGACAGCGCACCAGGAGAATGAGGTTGGGTGTGTCCCCTGTGATGGTCATGGGAGCCACCTCAATCTCCATGGGTGTGTGTGCAGTGTCCCCAATAACAAAGTACTCACTGTCCAATCTTGTGCCATCTTTTGTCAAGTTCTGCAAGTCCTCTGGCAGGTCCACTCCAATGACTGTCCACTGGGTAGACCTGAAAGCAAAAGCTTTGGAGGTCACAAGCTTGAAACGCTTGTGAGACCACCAGATTTTATCCTGTAAATGGTTATTTTGTGTTCCCGCACCCTGCTTCCCTTCCTCCCCCTTTTCTTTTTTGAGGGAGATTTCCCCTTCAGGGAAGCCCACTGCATTTATGTCGTGGCGCCGGGCGGGTGGGCACTGGCATCGGGGTTTTTTTGGTGTGGAGGGTGTCTTTAGTTGCTGGTTTTGGAGGCAGTCCTGTGCAAAGTGTCCTGGTTATTTTGCATATGAAGCAAATGACATGTTGAAGTTGTTCTGGTGAAATCTGTTGCCTCCTCCCTGGAGATACAGCTGCCACTGTCTCTGGGTCTGTCGGCCTTGACCATGCCTCCCGTGCAGCAAACAGTTCTGCCTTCCTAGCACAGGCTTCCATCATCTCTGCCAGTGTAGGCGGGGGGTTGAGAGGCAGTCCCAGGAGCACCCTTTTGCAGACTTCATTGGCATTCCTCTGTGCCATCTCTTTCACTATCTCCATCTGTGTCTTGGGGCCCCGTATTTGTCTCTCAACCTGTGCACAGAGCCGGTCGACAAACTGCAGAAACTTTCTGAAGAAGACTGTTTAATGTCAAGGAAACTACCACTAGCTTCAGCAGTTGGTAGCTGGTTAAAAGCCTTATTTGCAGCGTTTGAAATCTTATCTAGAATGAATTTTGATAACACCCGAGCTTGGTCCTCAGGCTTAGCCCACTCCCCTTCGTCGCACAGATGTTCGTAAGTAATGTTATTATTTTCTAAATCTTTGGCACCTTGAGGGGTTTGTTTAAGTTCTTCCACAAGATCCCTGAGAGATCTTTTCCCGGAGCTTTCCCATAGATCAAACTCTGACTGGGTAAATCCGGCACCGGAAAAGATCTACAATGTGGGTGGGAACAAATTCAAGGGATGTTAATGTAGCTTTCATCATGCTTCTAAAATTTCACTACTTCTCCCAAATTCCAACTGACTTTTGCATAACTCACGCTTTGAGTGATATGAGAAGGGCTGGTAAGTTCTAGGACCAGTTCTACCCCCAGTATACTGAACAGGGGCTACCATGGGGATGACTTCTTCCTCCCTGATTTGGACCCTAGGCTTTCTCCCTTCAACCCCACCCCCGTGGGACCCGGCAGGGGGACCAGCCCCTCTCCCAGCCCCACTGCCTTGGGAACTGGGAAGGGGACCACCCCACGCCTCTGCCCCTCCCACCCGAGTGGCTTGGTACCTGGGAGGAGGGATGTGCCCTCCTCCTGCCCCTCCCCCAAAACCGGGCAGGAGCCCACCCCCCACCCTCGGCTCCACCCCCTCACCCTCGGCCCCACCCCCCCACCCTCAGCCCCACCCTCTTGGGTCCCGGGCAAGGGGGCGTGGAGAGCAGGCAGGGGGGCGGGGCAACCGTGGGAACCAGGGGCGGGATCACAGGATGATGCAATGGGGGCGGGGACACGAAGGGAGGGGGAGGAGCGTCCAAGGGAAGGAAGGGCTTGTGGGACCGGAATGGGGCTGGGGGAGGGACAGGTGTGCGAAAAGGATTGTGGGGAGAAGAAGGGTAAGTGGAAGGCTTAAACACGTGGCTGCCGCCATTTTGGGCATGGGGGGGTTAGAACACGGAAAAGGAGTAACAGGGATTAGGTTAGAGGGGTGCAGGGAAGATGCTCTGTCAGCCGGTGCACAACTGCCGGGGCCAGGGTACTGGGAGAGAGGTGGAGGCTCAGGAGAGCATTGGCAGTTCCAGGTACCCTGGGATTGTTGAGAGATCTTGCTCGTCTCTGTCAGTTCAGGGGCAGAGGGTTTGGGAGGAGAGGTAGGGAAAGCTACAGGAGGAGAGAATTCATCTGGCTGTCCTTTCAAATCCCTCTTCAGGACTTCTTTTTGAATTACCAGGAACACAGGGAAAAATTGAGAAACTGTCCTACCTCCCTGCTCAGCTTTAGTTGTTAGTAAGGCCCCTATTTTATTCCAGGTAGAGACAGAGTTAACATTCTGCTGGGTAAACTGAGGGAAGTTAGAAGAGATCCAGTGAACAAACCGTTTTAAGACTCCTTTGGAGACCGTAACGTTTCCACTACTTAGGGTTTCTAAAATGAGGTTATAAATGCTTCTCTGTGATGCAAAAAACTTAGCACCCGTGTTTGCTCTCTGCAGCACTCAAATCTACCTTCCTTTACAGCCAGTACAAACAAAACTGAAAGCACTGAGTCCACAGCTAATCCGGGAAAAACCGGGCAGCCTCCTCCCCCCCTCCGGGGAGAGACGGAACTGCCTGCGTAAGAGACCGCGCGCGTTTCAAACTGGCGAACAACAGCCGCTGCACGCCCACCACCACGGGGCCGCCGCGTGGGAGCTGGAGCGGGTCCGCGCCGCTCGGCGGGGTCTGCCGCTGCCCCGGCGCGTCCCAAACCGGCAAAAAACAACCCCCCAAACAGCGCACAGGGACCGGCGGAGGGCCGGAGCCGCCCCGCCCAGGCTGCCGCGCAGAGAAACGCAATCCCTTCAGGGCCCAATTTTTCCTGCACCGGGAGTGCACCTGTGAAAAATGCATGTATTTTATGATTGGCTTTTCGCAAATATTAAAATGAATATTATACGTATTGTGTTAGAAAATAATGCTGTATTAATTTTCTTAAGTACTGTGTAAAATACAGTTTTAGGTTATAAAAATTGTTAAAATAGAAACGATGCTATGTAGGATGCTTTGTTTAAGAGAAAGGGCTTGCAGCGAGATAGCAGCCACAGGACACCTAGATCTTTCAGAGAAAAGGAATTTATTGCCTTCTTATCTGAAGAAACGAACTTCTTCCCGCCTTGGAGGCGCTGTTAGGATTAGAAGGAAGAAGCTGACACACACCAGACAGAATCCTGTATTTGAATGGAATTTATGCATCATGTATGAAGTGCATGAATATGCAACAGGCTATTGTTCTTAAGGGTTAATCCTTTGTTAACGGGTGTCCTTTTTCAGGCTCGTGATGCCCAGAAAAAGGTACCCGGACGTCCATAACTCTTTGTTTTTATTGTCTCATATTGTCTTAATTCAATTTGTCCAAATTGTTATTACTCTAATTGTGTTACTATTTTTATAACTATTTTATTACTATTAAACTTTTAAAAATTTTAAAAGCAAGTGATTGCCATTTTTCACAATTTTGGTAGCAGAGGATGGTTGCCAACACCTCGCTGCCGGTGCTTTAGGAGAGTCCGAGTGGGGAAGGCGCGCCCTGCCCTCTTTGGCAGCCTCGCTCTGTCTCCCCTGAGGTGACCAACAGACGCAGGTTACGATATGTGGACAAAAGGAGGCAATAAAACAAAGAGAAGGGCAAAAGGCTCCCTACAACCGTGGTAATTGCCCCCTAAGACTAGTAGTGCGCACGAAGAACCCGGGAAGGAAAAAGGATTGGTAAGTACTTCTGGGGGGGGCAGGTACGGGGGGATGAATGTGTGTGAATGAGAGGCGGGCTGGTTGTCCCAGACCTGCCAAGTGAGTGCTGGAGTCTCCCATGCTGCCTTTTCGTCTTTTCGCGAGAAAAGCGGCCAGTAAAGAGACAAAGCAAGTGATAAGAGAGTGAAAGAATCCCCGGGGGTAACTGGGACTGGGTCTCAGGGAGTGGTTGGACCCCTCGGAGGTAGGGAGCAAGGTTTCCTAGCCCAGTCCACTAGGAAACGGGACAGGAGGGGCCCCTAAAACCTGCTGGGTTGAGGGATTTTATTCCAAGAGCATCCAAGAGAAGGGTTGAGCAGAATTCTGTCGGAGTGAGGATATGCCCAAGAATACTCAGGGTCACACAACACAGCTACAATGGGGGATGAAAATTTTGCCCAACAGTATCCCGGGTTGGACAACACAGCCAGATTGAGGGATGAAAAAATGCCCAAGAACATCCAGGGTTGGACAACACAGCAAAACAAATTAAATGCCCAAGAGCATCTGTAGTTGTACCACACCGCTGGGTTGAGGGACAGAAAATGCCCAAGAGCATCTGGGGTTGAACAACACAGCAGGACTGAAGGAAAATTACCCGAGAGCACCTGGGGTTGGACAACATGGCAGGACTGAAGGAAAATTACCCGAGAGTGTGGAGAGTATTATTAATAATTGGTTAGCTGAGAAAGGCCAAACTGACATAATGCCGCTGGTTAAGCTGAAGGAGAAAAGTCAGCAGTCAGCAAGCTGAAAGGAAGAGTCAGCAGTGACCTTGCTGCAACATGAGGATAGGGAGTTGAGATTAGTCCTGAATATATCCTAAGAATATGCAGAAAGTATCAAAAGTAGAACCATAGGAATGTAGAAGTAGGCGTAGGTGCTGATATGTAAGCTGACCAATCCTGAGCTCAACTTTTGCAATATGTATGAAGCTCATGATTAACTGTATTTAACCCGCCGTACTGATCAATAAAATCGAGCCTGAGATGATCAAATTGATGTCTTGGTTCCCTTCAGTCGACAAATGGTGGAGAATGCGGGCATAACCGAATCTCTGCCCTTTTTCTCGGATTAAAAGAAAAAGGGATTACGCCACGGTCGAGGAAGTCGGGTTTGGGTCCCTGCAGCCGGGATGGTGCCGGAATTTGAAGCACCCTTGATGGTCACAACTGTGAATCAAGCCAAAACGTGTCGCAGGAGCCTGGAGAGCTGCAACAGCGCGCGCTGATTAATAGGTATGGATAGGCAAGCGGCATATGATTTATTTACCGCCTATTTAGAGCGGCGTGGGATAAAAGGGATAGATTTAAAAAAGGAGTTACCAGGGTTATTAGCTTATGGCCATGCTAAGGGTATCTTTTCTAATCCTCATACAGTTCATGAGCTAGCAGAGTGGAAGAAGTTTGGGGAAATATTGTGGGATGCAGTACTAGATGATGATAAGTCAGCAAAGAAATCCGGGAAGTTATGGCGGGTGGTGTATAACACGTTGCTTCAGCAGGTCTCTGAGAGAAAGGCAGCAGAAAGGGCATCAGAAGCTCATAAGAGGAATATAGGGTATGGTCGTGAAGATGATCCCCTGGCACCTTCTGTAACTAAGGTACTTATGCCTAAGAGTCCCCAGCAAAGTGGTGTGGAGGATTTCTCTATAGGCGCAGTGGAACCGTCTGCACCTTTCCTGTCAGAGGGGGAGGGCGAGTCGGATGGTGGGGGTAAGAGCAAGCCAGCTTTGCCTCCGCCACCAGCTTCAGGCGGGTCGGATGGTGGGGGTGGGAGCAAACCAGCTTCACCTCCGCCACCAGCCTTGCCTCCGCCGCTACCCCTCAGTGAGCCGGCTCCGGTTACAGCTTCGGCGGGGGGGTTGCTTCCCCCGCGTGAGCTGGCTCCGCTTGAGTCGGCTCCGGTTTCACTGTCAGCTCCAGCGGGGGGGCCGCTTCCCCTGCTTCCCCCGCGCGAGCCAGCCTGTGCTTCACTGCCTTCCCCGTGCGAAAACTCGGTGTCTGCACCGAAGCGCCAGCAGCATAGCACCCTTAAAGAGTCAGATCCCATCCCAGGGGCACACCGTGATCCATGGGGGGAGATGGCTAAACAGAGGAGGGAAGCTTGGGCTGCTTTGGCGAAAGAAGTAATGCAAATGGGGGATGGTGAAGCGATGGAAATAGCTTCTAGTCTTGCACGTCCAGTTACATACACACCACAGTATGATGCACAAGGGAACCTTACGCATAATATAGCACAATATACTCCCTTAGATTGGAAGCTGTTAACTCAGCTACGTTCTACGGTTAGTCAGTTTGGAGTAAAAAGTGAACCTGTTAGGCAAATGTTAGATTATCTTTTTAATACTCAGGTTTTATGTCCTAATGATTTAAGAGGAATAGTTCGGTTGATATTCACTCAGCATCAGCAGTTATTGTTTAATGCACATGACCCATTACATGGAGTAATAGTAGAGGAGCTGATGGGCTTAGGGGCATTTTTTCGTACAGAGGCACAGATGATGTCGGGAGCAGATAAACTTAGAGAGTCTATGTGGTTAGTGTGTGCTGCAATAGATATGGTTAAAGAGCCAGGAGGGTTACCGGCTTATATGGGTATTAAGCAAGGAAGAGAAGAATCATTTGGAAATTTTATTGATAGAGCAGCTACTGCTATAGATCAGGCTGGTGTTGCAGGGCACTATTGAAGCAGTCTGCCTTGCAAAATAGCAATCCAGCAACCCAAAGAGTGTTAGCTACTTTAGGGGCAAATTGGACTATTGAGGAAGCATTAGAGCGAATGGCATTAATGCCAACAGCTTCACAGGCATTTATAGCAGAAGCCTTAAAGGAATTAGGATTAGGGTTGCAAAAGCATAGTCTACTCAAAATCAGGTGTTAGCTGCTCTTGCTCCTCTCCGAAGCAGCTCACTGGCATTCACGCAAGGAGGCTCGAGACCAATCATCAAGTGTTACCGATGCGGCAATGAGGGACAGACACAAGTTGCCGCCGTGACATCGGAGACACCAGCTGCTGCCGTAACATCGCTGCTACCTCCTGTCTGCAACCCGCAACAACAGGGAGCTTCGGCTTGGACTTATCAGCAGCAGTAGACGTCACACTAATGACAAACCGGCCTGAGAGGATACCCACTGGAATAAAGGGTCCTCTTATATTAAATGGACAAACATGTGCAGCATTATTGCTGGGACGTTCCTCTATAACTATGTTGGGATTATTTGTTTTGACTGGTGTTATCGATGCGGACTTTACAGGGGAAATACAAATTATGGCTTACACCCTTTATCCTCCGATTAAAATTACAAAAGGACAATGCATTGCACAATTGGTACCACTGTCACAAATGACATCAGGAATACAATCATTTACTGGGCAAGCACGGGATGAAAAAGGTTTTGGCTCTACTGGTGTTACACTTTTAACTGTGGATTTACAAAATAGACCAAAACAAAAGGTTGAAATTACCTATGGGCATCAAAGCATAACCCTTTATGGATTATTGGATACAGGAGCAGATACTAGCATCATTTCTCCAGAAGCATGGCCACAACATTGGCCTCTATTTCCCTCATCAAACATGCTCACAGGAGTGGGAGGATTTACATTGGCAAGCAGGTCGCCATCTTTGTCTGTGTGCATTGAGAATCAACAAATATCTGCTGTGTTTTCAATTGTTCAACTGCCTCCTACAGTTTCCTGCTTAATTGGAAGGGACATTTTAACACAATTGGGAGTGGTGTTAACTAATCAGCACCCTTTGGGGTAATTGCCATTGCTTGGACTTTCCCCATTCCACTCACCTGGAAAACGGATACACCGGTGATGGTTAAGCAATGGCCATTAAAAGGGGAGAGTCTTATGCATGCCCATGAATTGGTACAGGAACAATATACAAAAGGGCACCTACGACTGTCCCAAGCCCTTGGAATACACCTATTTTTGTAATCAAAAAGAAATCAGGGAAATATCGTTTGATACATGATTTGAGGGCTGTAAATGACCAAATGGAACCAATGGGGGCCTTACAGCCTGGTCTTCCAAATCCAGCTATGATTCCAGAACACTGGCCACTTTTAATTATTGACCTAAAGGATTGTTTTTTCACTATTGGCCTGCATCCTGATGACATGAAGAGATTTGCTTTTACTTTACCGGTAATAAATCGTGGGGAACCAGATAAAAGATTTGAATGGACATCTCTTCCGCAGGGCATGCGCAACTCCCCCACTTTATGTCAGCTTTATGTTGATGCTGCATTACAGCCACTACGTCGTAAATGGCCAGCAACTATAATATATCATTACATGGACGATATTTTGTTTGCACAGCAACAGCCATTCTCCTCTTTACAGATTACCACCATTAAAAATACTCTTGCTGCATATTCACTTGTTATTGCTGCAGAGAAAATTCAGACTACAAAGCCCTGGAAATATTTGGGATGGACTTTGACAGATCAAATAGTGATACCACAAAAATTGGAATTACAATTGGACATTAAAACTCTACATGATGCACAGAAGTTGCTGGGAGACTTACAGTGGCTGAAGCCTATTGTGGGAATACCAAATCATTTATTAGAAGCCCTACGGCCTTTGTTAAAAGGCGTGGACCCTACTACTCCTGTACACCTGACAAAGGAGCATCGTCTTGCCTTGCAGCAAATTAGTAACTGTGTACAGCAAGGGTATGTGTCTCGTCGACAACTCAACCACCCCATTGACCTTACTATTTGGAATAGCCCTTGGCACTTGCTTGGTGCTCTCTCTCAGTTGCAAAAGAAAACGGGGGAGATACGGGTGTTGGAATGGTTGTCACCACCACTACAGCACAAGAAAACAGTATCTTCAAAAATTGAACAATTGGCTGCATTAATCAAAAAGGGGCGTCTCAGAATTCTTGAAGTGGATGGTAGAGAACCTGCTACTATTAGATTGCCTATGGAAAAAGAAACCTTGGACGGGTACTTGATAAATTCAAAGAATTTACAAGAAGCATTATTGATGTCACCTGCTAAAGTAGAGACTAGTAAATTAGTGCCTAGAGTTTTGCAATGGATGACAGAATGGAACTGGATTACTCGACCTTTGAGAGAAGAAAACCCCATAGAAGGAGCTATTACAGTTTTTACAGATGCAGGAAAGAAATCAAGGCGTGCTGCTGTTACCTGGCAAGAAAAAGGACAATGGAAGCATCAACTCCTCACAGCAGACCCTGCAGATAGCTTACAAACTTTGGAATTGTTAGCAGAAGTATGGGCAGTGTCCAACTTACAGGAGCCTTTAAATGGGGTCACAGACTCTATGTATGTCGCAGGAGTAGTCAGACGAATAAAGGAAGCAGCAATTAAGGAAGTGAATAATAAACGATTGTATGAGTAACTGATACAGTTAAGGAAAGCTTTACGGGAAAGAGCAAACGGTACCCTTAAGCAGTATATTGAAAAACATCAAGATTTGGCAGATCCACAAGCATGTTTGGCTAAGGTTTTGTATGTGATTAATCATTTATGCATTTTTGGGGAAGATGATACCCCTCCTGCAATGAAACATCATCCGAGGTCAGGTCAGGAAAATACTAAGGAAACAGAGGTCTGGGTTAAGTATAAGAACCCAAGTACAGGATTATGGGAAAAACCTGCAAAAGTATTATATTGAGGTCGGGGGTATCTTTGTGTTTCCTCACCTACAGGGCCTTTGTGGGTGCCTGCTAAGTGGACTAAACCTGTTTTTGATGCAGCCTCTGGTGGATCGCCTTACGGAGGAGGACAAGGAGCGACTGGGGAAGAAACTGCTTCTAGTCCTACAACCACTACTGTTACAATTGAAGGGGTACTCGGAAGCGGTGGACAGAGCACTGACACGTCACTACCGGACGGCCCAGGAGTTGATTTGTTTCATTGACTCATTATCAACTTTTCACTTAACAGATCCAGCGAAACTGTCAATTGCAATTGTGACAGTCAATTGTCTTGACTGTCACAATCCACATTGTGCTGCCTGGATAGCTCTACGTTGTGGGGGTTGTAAAAGAACTTTTTGGATAGAACAATCATTATTACGGGATTTGTGGTGTCATACTTGTGAACACGAGCATATGTGGGGAAAAAGCTGGCAAGATGAATTAAGGAGACAAACAGGGCAAAACGCATATATAGCTTTAAATCTTTATGAGTCTCCTGAACAGAAGGTTCTTGCTTATTATCGATGGGAAATACAATGTATTGTAAATAGAATTAAGGTTCAAAGTAAATCACGTATAGTTTCTATAAGGTGTAGGAAATTAGTGCCTTTAACACAGCATTCAGTTGTAGGACCTTTCCAAGGGGATCCTGATAGAGCATTAGATTGCTGCATTGATAAGTTGCAAAAATTAAGTTTGCAAGTGGCAGGACCAGTAAAATCAGGAGCAGCAAGATTGAAGACAGGTAAGAAAAAGAAGGCAAAAAAGGGAACGGTCTCATTTGAATAGGGGTATCAGTGATTGCTAATTAATTTTCTATGATTAGAACACTTTTACAGTTGTGGGACCCTCAGGAGGATATAGTTGTTGAGGAGGATAACGAACAAGAACTACGATTATGAAATAAGATATGCCTTGTGTTAAAGAAAGACCTTGAGCTGTTAATCTCATACAGTAAAAAGGCTGAAGAGGCTTTGCGATCACCACCATTGAATTGGTTGCTTTGGATTGAAGAACCACAATTTTATACTGGTCCTTACTTATATTCACTTCCTTGTTATGTTTGCAAAAGGGATAATGATAAGTGCTATGCATGGGTAGCTTTGCATTGTGCAGATTGTAATCAGGTTTATTGGTATTCACAGAGGTCAGTGGATTATTTATGGTGTGCCCCTTGTTCTGGAAGGTGGATTCGAAATTATTTCTGGGTTAGAGCTCTTGAACAAAGTACTGGCCTGCCAGGACGGACAGGATTACAGCTCTTTGAGAGTGCAGAACAAGTGATTATAGCATATCTTAGGTGGAAGTTGCAGGAAGAACTTAGAATATTTGAAATTACTAAAGCCTCACGCATCATAGCAGCTCGCTGTAAAGCTGATTTGCCTTCAAACTTACCTCATGCTATACCTGTGAGCAAGGATGCTGATTTAGAATTAGATCAGTATATTCAAAAATTGACTCAGCCTTACAATAGACAATCTAGCAAACCAGGGAAAAGACAGCGAAGAAAGGAAAAACAACGCAAGCAGAAGGAAGAAAAGGAGAAGCAAAGCAAGCAGAAAGAAAAATGAGGTTTGTTTTTGTTATACTGCTCAATGCTGTAGCAAGTGAAGCAGTAGGAGTAACACACTTTAGTCAACCAAGGGAAAATTTATGGGTAACACTTGCTAATCAAACTAACCAATCATCACTTTGTCTTGGAGGAGTCACTAACCCATTTCGAACATGCCTGGTGGGACTTCCGGTGTGGTCTCCTGGAGAATTTTGTAGTTTGATAAACAATCAAACCTTATGTATGTCTAACATGTCAAACATCACATTGCCGGTGCAACAAGGGTATACTGCAGGTCAGAGTGATGGCTATCGTCAATGCTTACTAATCCAATCACTTAACACCTCTTTGCATTCTCCTCCTGAAGAGTTGGATCTTTTTGGAAGTACAAATGCCAGCATATCTGACACTACAGCTGGTGGATGGTTTAACTTCAAACTTTCGGGTGCTCAGAATTTAAACCAACCTAAAGAAACATGGGCCACCCTAGATTCATCCCTGAATGTGAGTGAATTCTCTCCACAGCATTACAGTCAATGTAACGGCACAAATATCACAGCACCAATGAAATTACCCACAGGAATATTTTTGATTTGTGGAGACAGGGCATGGAATGGTATACCAGCTAAACCACAGGCTGGACCCTGTTTTTTGGGAAAATTGTCACTGTTTCATCCTAATGTGTCCTTGTTAATGCAGCTGAGTCAAAATTCAAACAGGAGAAAACGTAGCATACATGACTTAGACTGCAGCAAGATAGGAGATCCACGGTTTTTGGGCACATTCAAACAGGTGGTGGTTTCAACTATCTTACCAGGAGGATCTGCCAATAAAGCCATGAATTTAGCAAAACAATTAGGATGCTGGGCAAGGGATGAGCTGAACAAGACATCACAAATCCTAGACATGCTAACTGCAGATGTGCAAAGTGTTAACCATGCTGTTTTGCAAAATAGAGCTGCTGTAGATTTTTTGCTCTTAGCACAAGGACATGGATGTGAAGAGTTCGAGGGAATGTGTTGCATGAATCTGTCTGATCATTCAGTGTCCATTCACACTAAGATAAAAGAACTGCAACAGGGACTTCACAAACTTAAAGAAGAAGACGGTTTAGGAATTGACAAATGGCTTAAAGGCTTAGGACTTGGACCGTGGCTGAGGAACCTTGTGATCTATGCTACAGGACTGCTGGGTGTAATCTTACTGTTTTTGCTTATTTTGCCTTGTATCTTTAACTGTATTCAAAACATGGTCAGCCATACAATAGCAAAAACATGGCAAACTAATCTCCTTGCACAAGAAGAAAACGGGGGAAATGTGGAGAGTATTATTAATAATTGGTTAGCTGAGAAAGGCCATACTGACATAATGCCGCTGGTTAAGCTGAAGGAGAAAAGTCAGCAGTCAGCAAGCTGAAAGGAAGAGTCAGCAGTGACCTTGCTGCAACATGAGGATAGGGAGTTGAGATTAGTCCTGAATATATCCTAAGAATATGTAGAAAGTATCAAAAGTAGAACCATAGGAATGTAGAAGTAGGCGTAGGTGCTGATATGTAAGCTGACCAATCCTGAGCTCAACTTTTGCAATATGTATGAAGCTCATTATTAACTGTATTTAACCTGCCGTACTGATCAATAAAATCGAGCCTGTGATGATCAAATTGATGTCCTGGTTCCCTTCCGTCGACACGAGAGCATCTGGGGTTGGACAACACAGCAGGATTGAGGGAAAAATTGCCCAAGAGCATTTGGAGTTGAGTAACACAGCTGGGTTGAGGGATATCCAATAGCACCGGGACTGGCCAGTAACACCTAAACTTGTAATAGGTGATGTGAAAGTAAAAGGTACCTTATTGCTATTTTGTGGTGTGTGAGAGTGAGACACACACAGAGTCAGCCTCAACTTCCCAGGCAGGTGGGAAGGCGGAGGCAGTGGAAAGAGGAGTGAGTGACCTGCACACTCACTGTAGCCTGCAGCTCCCGGGTGGGTGGGGGCTTCTGGGCCCAAGGGTACGAGTGACCTATGCACCAGGCTGTAGCTCCCGGGTAGGTGGGGGCTTCTGGGCCCAAGAGGAGTGAGTGACCTGCGAACCAAGCTAGCGTTCCCTGGGTGTGTGAGGGGCTGTAGCTGAAGAGTGTGAAAGACACGCAGACAGCCTCACAGGTGAACGGACACCAGAGGCAGCCAGAGTCAGGGCCCTTCTAGGGGGCCTGGTGACACTGAGACCTGGAGGTAAACCCCAAAGCGAAAGAGGGGGCCACAAGGACCTGTGATTTCCTAGCAATAAGGATCCACTCTGTGTCTTGAGAGTGTGAAGGAATAGGTGAAAGTGAATGAGAAATAAAAGTGAGTGAATGTAGACGAATGAAAGTATAGGTAATGTCGATTGTGCATTTTAAGCCTTACCATATCTCCTTGGAGGGAGGTGGATTGTATTGAAAAGCAGTGTGAGAAAAAGGGGGGGGGGGGGTTTGGGTGTAAGTAGTTGAAAGAAAAGTGGTATTTAAGTTATTAGTAAAAAGTGAAAAAGGGAAGCAGGAGACGAATAGATAGAAAATTGAAAAACGAGACAGAAATCCAGTACGGTAGATACAGGAAAAAGAATAGCAGAAAAAAATTACCAACAGAAATACCCCAAGATAGCACTTTGGGGGTTATGTTAACAAACAGAAATACAACTCCTTGCAAAATATAGGGTATGCAGAAGTTGATGAGAAAAAAAAAAAAAAAAAAAAAACATGCAAACTTGTGAATTATATACTTAAAAAGAGCATTAGAAAATTTAACACAAAAGAAAGGAGTTATATATTGATTCAAGGTATGCCTTTAGAGTAGCACATACCTTAAGAGAAATTTAAAATGGGAGATTACTTAATTAAAGAAGAAAAAGATTAGTACATGAGAAACTTATTTTTGAGGTTTTAGAGGCATTAAAATCACCTAAGAGAGATAGCAGTAATACATATTAAAGGACACCAAAAGGTAAAGACCCAGAAATAAGAAGAAATAATTGGCAGATCAAGAAGCTAAAGATGCAGCAGAAAATAGAACTGAAAGACTTAATATTAACTCCAAATGAAGAAAAATTGGAAATTCCAAAGTTTAGAGAAGCAAAAAAAGGGAATTAAAACAAGATCGGTGGCAAACAAGATGAATCGGGGAAATTGAAACATCTTGATGGAAGACAATTAGATAATAAAATGCTCACTAGGGAATAGCAGAGGACATGTATCAAAAAAAAGCCTGGTGGGATACTCAGGCTTTGTGTGTTCATTTTCTTAAAGAACTATGGGTGCACTGAAACTTTTAGAGTAGAAAAACAAGTACCTGAAACATGTATAATTTGCCAAAAGATAAATAAAAGGGTGATAAGAAAAACAATATGAGAAGGTCGTGAGTTAGCTCGTCGACCATTTCAAAGTATCCAAGCAGAAGTTTAGATTTGTTAAGCTCTGGATTTATTTGTAAAAACCGTTTAATCCAGAAGAAAAAGAGTATACCACATGCTGGGGAGGGGGGAGGCTGTAAGAAAACAACATTTTTGAAAGGCAATAAAAGCAAAACGGGGAAAGTATAGAGCTGAGAACAAATTACCTCATCCATTCCCGTTCGTTCCCCCCCACTCGTTCGCACCATCCCTCCCAGCCCCTGTGCCGGCTCCAGCACAGTCCGTCTGTCCCAGTCCGTCTGTCCCAGTCCGGCCGCCTGGCCCGCGGCCGCTCCGCAGTTCGTGCAGGGGGTGCGGGTCTGTCCTGCCCTGTGCACCGCGGTTACCGCGCTGATCGCACCGAGGGGAGTCCCGTCTGTCCCGTCTGTCCCATCCCCGGCTGCCCTGACTCTGTCGGCTCCCGCCGCTGCAGCCGGGGTCAGTCGGCTGCTTTGTCTCTGCCAGATCAGCCACCATCAGCCATGTGGGGGCGATCCACGCCCCAGCTCGGCCTGCACCGGAACAGCCCCATGAGAGATCCCGGCTGCAGACCCCGCCTTTGGAGCCCCCAGACCCTGAGCTGTGCCGATCCCCTCGGGCCATCCCGGCTGCAGACCCCGCCTTTGGAGCCCCCAGACCCTGAGCTGTGCCGATCCCCTCGGGCCATCCCGGCTGCAGACGCCGCCTTTGGAGCCCCCAGACCCTGAGCTGTGCCGATCCCCTCGGGCCATCCCGGCTGCAGACCCCGCCTTTGGAGCCCCCAGACCCTGAGCTGTGCCGATCCCCTCGGGCCATCCCGGCTGCAGACCCCGCCTTTGGAGCCCCCAGACCCTGAGCTGTGCCGATCCCCTCGGGCCATCCCGGCTGCAGACCCCGCCTCTGGAGCCCCCAGACCCTGAGCTGTGCCGATCCCCTCGGGCCATCCCGGCTGCAGACCCCGCCTCTGGAGCACCGAGACCCTGAGCTGTGCCGATCCCCTCGGGCCATCCCGGCTGCAGACCCCGCCTCTGGAGCCCCCAGACCCTGAGCTGTGCCGATCCCCTCGGGCCATCCCGGCTGCAGACCCCGCCTCTGGAGCCCCCAGACCCTGAGCTGTGCCGATCCCCTCGGGCCATCCCGGCTGCAGACCCCGCCTTTGGAGCCCCCAGACCCTGAGCTGTGCCGATCCCCTCGGGCCATCCCGGCTGCAGACCCCGCCTCTGGAGCACCCAGACTCTTGAGCTGTGCCGAGTCTCCCCGTCCTGCCCTGAGCCCCGCTCCCTTGGTAACCACAGCTCCGGCTGCTCAGGGGAACTTTCTAAAATAATCACTTCATCGAAACACTAAAAGTTCAGTTAGAAGAAAACCCTCTCCTGATTCTTCCTAAAAATACGGGAGAAAGGCTATAGAAGATAAAAATCCAAAAAGAACGAGATAAAGAGATTGGTCTATTTCCATTAAGAGAGGTTCTCAAAGGAGGGGACGGATCAGAGTTTGTAAATGCTCCTTTGACTTCGTCTGAGGTCTGAAATGTTAAGAAATAAATAAAAGGGATATTTGGAGAATCCCATAGGCATAGCTGAACAATTAGACCAACTTTTAGGTCCAAACATTTATACTTGAGAAGAGATGCGGTTGGTAATGAAAATAATATTTTTCTCAGGAAGAAAAGCAGTTAATGAGAGCAACTGAAATAAAAGCTTAAGAAAAAGATAATCTGCAGAGACCCCCAGAGAAGACAAAATGCCAACTGTACCTCCTGAGTGGGGTTAAAATAATGAGGAGGGGAGTAAACACATGAATTGTTATCGGAATTCCATAACCAAGATAATAAATGAGACGGCATATCAAAGGCGAAATGCCAAAAGAAAAGGTTTTTGAAGGGCAGCTTTTAAAGAGGAAAGAAGAAACTCCAACTAAATAGATAAACAAACCTGAGAGAAAAAGGAAAACGGTCCTAAGTAAGCAGAAGATCTGAAAATCTTTAAAGAAATGGGCACATAAAAATAATGAAGTCATAGGTTCTAATTTTTTTGGGGACAAATACCATCTGGAGCCTATGATAACTTTAAAAGTGGGAGAATTGGAATTTGTAATAGACACAGGGGCAAAGAGAACCTGCCTGTTCAATGTTCCAAAAGGTTTTAGTGTAAGCAAACATATAGTGAAAGTAACAGGGGCAAAAAGAGAAAGTTTGACATTTCTAGTCATTAAAGATGTGGTAATTGAAGGAAGAAACTAAAATTTAGATGGGAGATGTGTTATTGGTCCCAGGGGCAGGTAGCAATTTATTGGGAAGAGTCTTACAAGTGCAATCAAGAATAAGAGTTATATCAGAAAATAGGAAAATGACAGGTAGAGTTTTGAAATTAGGCCAAGAGGATGAAGGAAAAAAAAAAATCAACAAAGAAGACTGGGCAGAAGAAAGAAATAGGGGAAGATTAAATATCGACCCCATAAAGGTTAGAACTGAGAGAGAAGAAAGAGAGAAGTTGAAGTAGAGAGGTAGTTGAGAAACTCTGAGATGTTAGAATGTGAAGTGATGACATCTTGGTGCTAGAAGAGAGTAGAAGTGTGAATGAAGATTTTTGCATGAAAAGCAGAGAACTATCTAGTGTGAATGAAGATTTTTGCATGAAAAGCAGAGAACTATCTTAACACATGGTTGTTGGGAGGTTATTCAATGCCACACTGGGGTCCGGAAAAGCCTCAGCAGAACGGGCCCTGCTTGAAAGGAAAAGAGGATAAGTTGACTAGAGAAAGAAAAAGAAGGTCAGGAGCACCTGGGGACGCCAAGTTTGGGGCTGTCAGGGCTGGGAAGTGTCTGAGCGCTGCCTACGAGCGGCGGGGTCTCGGGGGCCGCGGCAGGGACCGATCCATGGAGGTGCCCCGGGCGGGGCTGGCAGCAGAGGACACAGGTTTGCGGCCAGGAGCGGGCTGGCTCCGGGGCAGAGCTGCCGGGGGGCTCCCAGACTGTCGGGGCCCCGAGCCCAGGACGGCAGCGTCGGCCCGGGAAGTGGGCCGGGAGGGAGAAGGGGAGAGAGAGAGAGAGAGGGCGAAAGAGACCCAGGGCAATCCCCAG
Source organism: Melospiza melodia melodia (assembly GCF_035770615.1). Taxonomy (NCBI): domain Eukaryota; kingdom Metazoa; phylum Chordata; class Aves; order Passeriformes; family Passerellidae; genus Melospiza; species Melospiza melodia. The sequence goes on along the minus strand of NC_086203.1, from coordinate 2,216,368 downwards.
GGTCCCCATGCCCGGGGCTGCTCTCCCCTGCTCCGGCCCTGCAGCCAAGGGGCCGCGCCGGGGGAAGGGCCAAGCACAGCGCTGACAGCAGGGCTGGGAAGAGAGGGGCAGGGGGACTAGCGCTAAAAGATAAAATCAAAGCAGAGACTGCTGACTCTCCAAACCTCACAAACCGGTTTGTTTTTCTTTAGTAAGAAGTTTTTTTGGTTTTTTTCTTTTGTGTGTTTTGTTTGCTGTTAACGAGAAGGTTTTTTTCCTGAAGAAGAAGAGGCGGCTGTAGAAAAAGCTTTGAGCTAAACCCAGAAAGTTTAGAAGGAAAGCGAATAGTAAAAGTTAATGCAGTATTATCTTTCTTTTATTACTATGCTATTAAGAAGTCCTTTCCAGGTACTACTGAAGCAGCGATCAGAATCACAGAAAGAAGGTGAATTTCATGCCAGCAGAATCAAAAGACTTGTCAAGAAACCTGAGAAATGGACTATCACATTTAAAACGGGTGATACCGAACTGACTTTCCAATGGGGACCGAGTGGTAATAGTTTGAGAAAACCCAAATGATCCAAGAAAAGTACAAAGAATAACACTGAATTAAGAAATAAGATAATGCTTATATCACTGGTTTTGAGCACTGCCTGAATAAAACATCTCCTTGGGGTAGGAATACTTCAGATAGAAGGATCAAGACTGTTTTTGTATTCTGACCTTAGCCTGAGAATTGTACAGGGGAGAAGGGGAATTGCCATTTTCGTTAGTAAACTTTATTTGATTCATTCCAATACTGGACATGCTAGCTGGGTTATAAGCAAATGCTTAAATTGTGAGAGTAATTAGTATTGTAATTCGCAAAATTTATGCTCTTATTGCAAAAAGTGTTAAACTTGGTTTTGTGGATGGGAATTATTAGTGCCTGTTGAATGAGAGATACCTGAGGAACAGTGAGACCACAGTTAAAGAGTGTCAAAAACAATTTGCCTAGAAATTAGTTAAGAGAAAGCGACAAGAAAATAGAGGGCAAGACCAGATTGGCCTCTGTATTTTGCCCCCGAGAAGATCAAATACACCTGCTGTGGGTTGCAACCTCACAGGCATGGGAGGTGGGAGTATAAGCCATACTGGCCCTCTGTTATTCCTGTTTCTGGCACTCACTTGTTGTCTTTTCCCTTTCGGGATAACAGCAAGATGGTGTCACAAATGCTACAAAAGCATCATATGGAAAGAAACCAAAGTTTCTCTTTTATTACACACACCTATGTCAACAGCCACTGTTATGACCCATCCAAATTAAGAACTTGTAGGCAAAATAGAGTAAATTATTAGACTACAAGAAACTTAAGAAAAAGTGGCAATAGATTTAGAACTGAATGTCCAAAAGGAGAGAGATGGATTTGTTTTAAATTTAATCTTGAAGATACAGTTCAAGATTTGGGGAAAAAAACCAAATAATAAACGAAAAGGTGAAACCAGCACAGCAATCTAACTCTGTATTGACTCCAAACTATCTGTTGAATTGTAATACAAGACTCCAAGCAGTTATAGAAATGATAGCAAAGAAGGCTGCCCAGGCATTAAAGTTAATATTAAGCCAGCTAAGCCAAACGAAAACTGTAGGGTATTAGAATAGGTTGGCTTTAGACTATTTATTGGCCAAAGAAGGGGGTGTTACTGGAAAGTTCAATATATCAGATCGTTGAAAATTGATGACCACAGAAAAGTCATTCTAGCAAAAGCAAAAGAAATCAAAAAGAAAAATATATATGCATATAATAACCCAGGTACCAGTCCAAAAATTAGAAAACAATGTTAAAATCTAGCTGGTGGTGTAATGCATTAGAAGAAATTAAGATCTTTCATTTTGTGTTACAACTGTTTTTATATTTCTTACTTGTGTAATCCCCTGTTTCACTTTGCCAGCATAGTCCAGAAGACGCGAGTAGAAAAAAATATTGCTCAAGCGAAATGATTTACAAAGAAAAAGAGTGGGGATTGTGAAAAATGCATGTATTTTATGATTGGCTTTTCACAAATATTAAAATGAATATTTTATGTGTTCTGCTAGAAAATAATGCTGTATTAATTTTCTTAAGTACTGTGTAAAATATAGTTTTAAGTTATAAAAATTGTTAAAATAGAAACGATGCTATGTAGGATGCTTTGTTTAACAGAAAGGGCTTGCAGCGAGATAGCAGCCACAGGACACCTAGATCTTTCAGAGAAAGGGAATTTATTGCCTTCTTATCAGAAGAAACGAACTTCTTCCCGCCTTGGAGGCGCTGTTAGGATTAGAAGGAAGAAGCTGACACACACCAGACAAAATCCTGTATTTGAATGGAATTTATGCCTCAGGTATGAAGTGCATGAATATGCAACAGGCTATTGTTCTTAAGGGTTAATCCTTTGTTAACGGGTGTCCTTTTTCGGGCTCGTGATGCCCAGATAAAGGTACCCGGAAGTCCGTAACTCTTTGTTTTTATTGTCTCATATTGTCGTAATTCAATTTGTCCAAATTGTTATTACTCTACTTGTGTTACTATTTTTATAACTATTTCATTACTATTAAACTTTTAAAAATTTTAAAAGCAAGTGATTGGCGTTTTTCACACACCCCCACCCTGTGAGGGCGCCCCGGGGTCCCACTAAGCCGCACGGGTAATACTCACCCCGCGCGGGGACGCGACAGGCTGGAGCAGCTGAAACCAAGTCCCCGTCCTGGAATCGGCCCGCTGTGGGTGCAGCGGGGTCCCGACTCTGCCCACACGCCTTCTCTGCCGGCAAAAACGCGATGAAGAAGACAGGAGAAGGTGGAAGTCCAATAGCTACTGTAAGCCACGCATGAAATTACCAGCTCCTTCGTGGCCGTCGTGGGAGAGGAACACGTGGGCGCCACCTGCAGTATCCCCGGTCTCTGGGCTTGTATGAGTCCAAACCCGGCTCACTCAGGACCCAAGCCCACACAGAACCACATGAACGAGATAAAAGACGAAGAGCTCTCCCTGCCACCTGGGTCAAAGTGTCCAGTTACTCGTGTAGGACAGATCACCTAGCGCAGACGACCACACAGGCAGCAAAGAGGGCGTGCCACAGCTTCGGTGGGCTTTTATGCGCCAGGTGGGGCGGGCGGGGAAAGAGGGCCACGGTCAGGGGGAGCGACATCCGAGAGGGCTGGGGGGAGGGACCATCCGTGGGACAGACCATAGGGGATACAGAGAGCAGGGGGGTGAGGGAGGAACCATGTGGGGGGGAATATACCATCCACGTGCTCAATAAGATTTTTTTCCCAACACCCAGTGCAACCAACTAAATACCGAGTGCAATACAACCCAGTGCAACCAACTAAGTACCGAGTGCAATACAACACCCCTCTGCCCTTTCCCCACCATGGGCACCCCGTGCAGCCGCTCCCAGGTTTCGGGACGTGTCTCCCACGGAGGGAGCCCAGCAGGACAGCTCAGTACCCGAGTGCCCTGAGCCTGCTCGGGACAATTCCTCTGGGCTGTGCCCGTCTTGTCCGGGCTGTGCCCGCAGTGCCAAGCAGCAGAGAGGGCAGCTCAAGCCTCAGCAGGGCTCAGGCCCAGAGGCACAGCAATTACCTCCTGTGGCTGTGCCTGGCATCGCCTGCCTTCCTGCACCAGAGGCTGGCACAGAATCACTGCTTCCTCCAGGGAACTCAGCTTCCAGCACAGGCTCTCCTTTCATTTCTGAAGAATGGAAAAGAGACAGCTGGATCAGATGGAAACACTCCTCATTGGGAATGGGGAAGATGACAGATTCAGGCGGCAATAGTTGCAAAAGGCATGGATAAGGATCAGAAAACACCCTGGATTTTGGCACTGTCCCAGACTGGTCCCTTCTCCAAACAGCCCCTACACCTGATGTGCCCGGAGACAGGGAAATTGCGGGGGATCTCAGGGTGTGCATGGCCTGTGGGGTATCCCGGGTTCCCTGCTGGGCTAATTTGCCCCCGAACAGGCAGCACTGGCTGGAGACCTCAGTCCTTCATGGGGACAGAGTGTCCGAGTACCCAGGCCGCACTCAGCCGCTGGCTACCTTAGCAAGCCCAGTGGATATCAGCTCCTTAGTGATTATCAGCTCTCTTATGGTTTCAGCTCTTTGCGTGCTAAGGCGCCTTGCAGGCTAGCCGGGAAGCAGACGCTGCCAGAGAGGAGAAGAAAGGTCCCGGTGTTCCACAGCGAGGCTTTTCTGGAGGGGTCTGTGGAGGGTTCTAGAGATGGCTTCTCTCCAGAATGGTCTAAAACAGCTCTATATATGGGGTGTAAGGGGATCCATACTTGTACAATAGTAGGGGATAAGGGGAATTGACCTATGGGGTTACAGAGAGATATGCTGGGGTCCAAAAGGAGGAAGGCAGGGGCTTCTTTTGCTACTTCATCACGACTTGGCAATTCCTGTCTTTAAGCCTCGGCCCTCCATGGGGCCCTAGCATGCTCGGAGCCTGCTACAGTGGTGCATTTTGGTCTGCCTGTCAGCTGATGGCCAATGCCTTCCTGCAGAGGCTGGGGAGAAGCTGCAGCCAGGCCAGGCTGGCAAACAGCCCTGCAGGGCGTGGAAGCAGCAGCGGGGCAGCGAGGCTGCCATCCACAGCAGGATCCCTTCCTGCTGTGCCGGGCACGGCGTGTCCAGATGTGCAGCCAAAGCCCCCGGCTGCTGAGCCCTGGGAGGAGGCTGAGGGAAATGAACCCCCCTTGACTTCTCTGAGGTATTTCCTTCTGCATTTGCTTCATGTGTTTGGATGGTTCCAGGGATATCTTGTCTGTTGTGTGTTTGATCTTCCCTGCCGGGGGCCCTTGGAGCACAATATTTCCATTTCCCAGGAATGGATGCCAGAGAAGCAGGGCTCAGCCTGTGGGGTCAGCAGGGACACCCAACTCACCCCTGCGACGGGAGCCTGGCTTCTGTGCAGGAATGATCACAGGGACAGAAAAAGCCCTCCCTGCAGACACATCTGCAACACATCAGGCATAAAAATTTCTGCCATCTCTGCTCAGCTGCACGGGCACCACTGAGCCGCAGGAGCGGTGAGGGGATCGTACAGGGCGAGGGCACACACGTGCATGGCTCTGTCCTGGCACCTGCAGCGATGCGCCCCTGGCCGAGCTTTGGGCTCTGAGCTGGCAGCTCTCCCAGGGGAAAGGCCTTGACCTACCCTCACCATCTCCCAGAGGCTCAATCGTGGTCGTGGCTTGGGAAGCCATTTCTCCTTCACCAACAGGTTCAGCTGCAAAGAAAGGCAGGACAGAACAGTACCCGTGGCACTGTAGGAGATCCTCAGGCTGCAGGAAAGGCTCAGCCCCGGGGCACAGCCCTGGACCCAGCACCTTCCCTCTCTGCTCTTCTCTGTGACTGCACAGACCGCACGGAAGGACACAGTGGCATTGCACATGGGAGGAAGATGGACGGCTAAATGCTCCTTCCTCCCACTGACAGTCATCCTGTGGGATCACTCAGGGCTCCAGAAAGGAGCAGGGCAAGGTTTTCAGAACCCTTCTGCCCTGACTTAACCGCTAATGGAAATGGCAGAGGCACGAGCTCTTGCCACTTGGATACTGATTAATATGTCACTAGAAAGGGAAATTCAGAACTTACCTCCAGCATTCTTCAAGACATTCGAAATATCATTCAACAACAATTCCAAATCATCAAAGTTGCGATCCAAATCTAGAAGGGAGCAAAGACCAGACCCATTTCCATGATGCCCTGGCATCCCCTTCTGCCTCCGGGAACTGGGCACTGCAAGGGGGTCGGGAAAGTCCACGGGGGCCAGATGTCAATGGACAAGGCCAATCCACGGCTGCTCCTGGCCATGGAGCTCAGCCTGTGCTGCTGCCGGGTGGGCTTTGCTGCTGCTGGCACCCGGACAGTGGGCTGACAGCTCCATCTCTTTATTGCAAGAGAAGAGCTCATTTGGGAAGTGCTGCAGTGCCCGATTTCTTCAGCCTGACTAGCTGCCAACACCAACACCCAGAGTGGGCCGCCCCCAGAAAACTGTCAGCTCTGGGGTTTGGCTGTAGGGCACAGCTGCTTTACAGCACAGGTGGACTGCGCTGGGGTAGAGACAAGGAACAGGGAGAGCTCTTCTGTATGTTTGTTCCCTGCCGACTCGGCGACAGAAAGACACTGAATTAAAGCCATACACTGATTTCCAAACTGGAGAGGTCCCTGGGGAGGATACAGTCTTTAGCCAATTGGGAGAAACTGAGGGTGGAACACAAGGCAGGGAATACATTGTTTAAACCAATAGGGGATTACAGGGGAGGAGGACAACTTAAAAAAACCAATAGGGTTTCAAAGGATACCAAATAGATAGGGAAGTTTCTAGGGAAAGGGGTAGGCTTGGGGAGGGATTGACATTGAATGGGAGGAGGAACAGGGAAAAAAAGGCAGGTCTTTGGGGAGATGGACAACTAGGGCAAAGCCAACAACACAGAGGGGAAAGGAGCAACCCATTGGCAATAAAATATGGTATAACAATACCAAATAAGGGGGTGTTATAAAACTGACTACTAGGACCGAATTACAATCAAAAACATGCACCGCAACAGGGAAGCTCTCAGTCAGGGCTCTGTTGAGCACTTCCAAATCTTTTCCTGGCATCAACAGAAGGCCAAACTTGCCCTTATCACAAGCAAACAGTGTTCCCCAACAGTAACCTCTTCCAAAGCCCTGTGAAACATGCTTGTTTTATGATTGGCTTTTTGCAAATATTAAAATGAAATTTATATGTGTTGTCTTAGAAACTAATGCTGTATTAATTTTCTCAAGTAGTCTTATAAATATAATTTTAGGTTATAACAGAATGTTAAAATATAAACGACACTATGTAAGATACTTGTTTGAAAGCAAGGGCTCATAGCGAGGTAGCAGCCATAGAACACTGCAATTTGTCAGAGAAAAAGAATTTATTGCTCTCCTATCAGAAGAAACTAAATTCTTCCTGCCTCGCTCAGCCCTCAGAAAGCTGGTTAGGACTAAGAGGGAGAGGTTGACGATGACCAGACAAAATCCTGTGCTTGAATGGAATTTATGCATCATGTATGAGATATATGAACATGCAACAGCTTATTCTTTTTAAGGGTTAATCCTCTGTTAACATGTGTTATTTTTCGACCTATATTGCCCAGAAAATAGGTACCCAGATGTCCGTAACTCTTTGTTTCTATTGTCTCCTATTCTCCTAATCCAAATTGTCCAAAAATTTTATCACTCTAATGATATTGCTATTTTTATAAACATTTTATTATTAATAAAATTTAAAATTTTAAAAACAAGTGATTGACATTTTTCACACCTCTTCTGGGAATCAGGAACACGTGTGGTGGGGCCAGTTGCACCTGTGGGAGCAATGGGGAGCGTCAGCCCGTGCTGTGCTGCGCTGCTGAGCTGGCAGCACGGTGGATGCGGGCAGGACGTTCTCTGTTTCCCCCAGAGCTGGGGCCTGCAGGCACCTTGCCGCCCCTTGGCACAGGCTGTGCCACCCAACAAAGCCCAGCAGGCCGGGAGGAGAGCCCGGGGGCAGCGCAGCTGCTTGGGCAGTGACTGCTTGGAGGGACACGGGCCAAAGCCATCCCTGAGCAGCCACTGCCAGCCCTGGCCCTCCCTGCCCCGTGACAGCTCCCCCAGCCCCAGGGAACTGACTGACACAAACTCCACGGCCAGCAAAGAGATTGTCCCAGTAATTGTCTGCTGCTCTTCTTCCCTGCAGTTGATCCCAGAAACATCCCTCACACTGCTCTAAATGCCCACCCATGGGCTGACCAGCCCCTATGCTTTTCCAGTCTGCTCTCTGAAATTTTGCAACAAATCCACCAATAAATTACAGGTTACCTCTGGGAATTGCACACTACAGTTTGCTTCATTTTTTCCCAATACCTGGAATGTCCTGTATATAGTAATGCTCTTAAGGATCTCTGGTACTTTACAGCAATTTTTTTGTACTGAGACAGATGAAACAGCCTTACTGGTTTTACTTTTGGCAGGTCTGGTTTCTTCCTTAGCGTGATGGTTTACTTATTATCTACATGTAAACTTATTTTTATTTATGTCTTTTTGTTCCCCAAGCAATTATTTTGACAATCTGTCATTCACTTCTTAGTCACTGTTACATGTATGAACAATTTTGAATCTCTTTCTATAGGAATAGAAAGCTGTATCTGTAATTTTGATCGCACTCTGGCTTCACACCACAGGCCTGATTTGTGGCTCAATGCCTGGATGCCTGTCTGAATTAAAACAATGTTTGTGAGGCAGCTGAAGAGCTTAGACCTCAGAGATTAAAATTCCTGGGAGGAGGAGAAAGAAGAAAGTATAAAATTGTGTTTCAAAGGCTGTTTTTTCACTTCTAGTATGCCAGAAGTGTGGTAGACTACACATGTCTTCAAGTGCCATTTAATTCCAGAACAACTCTCTACAGTGCCAGACACCAGGACAAATTACTCAAGACTTTGCCTCCCAATGCATCAGCTTTAGTTCTAGTGAGAGGTAGGCCTTAATTCCTGTCCGATTAGAGCAAATCCACAAAGCAACCTTGCCACTGTGTGAATGGCAAGAAGAATTTGCTTGTGAACAGGTGAATATGTCCCGCTCAATCATGACCAAAATTTGCCTTGACTTGGAAGCAAGTAGACAAGGAGCAATGCAGTATTTAGGTTTTATCTAGTGATAAATGGGGCAAGAAGCTGTACAACTTCCCTGTTTTACAGGACACAAGTACTGATACAGCCAATAATGTGCCCACATGAAGGGATCTTCAGGACATTGCTTTATTTCTTAACCAGGAATAGGCAGCAAAATGGTGGCACTTATCTGAGCTGGAAGCCGTGTTCCTCTCCTGTTTTTCCTTTATTGGAATTACCAATGTTATAAATGATCAAATCATGAGCCAAAATTGTCAAAAATTTAGCAAAGGTTTATTAATTTGTCTGTGAATTTTGGTCCTTGAAACCACCACAGCCAAAGAGACAGCATCAAGCCCAGGAAAGCTGCCGGGTGAACCTGTATCTGATCTCCCGAGTGTCAGAGTCTACCCAGTTCACGCACGCTGCTTCTTGCAACGAGGTTTTATGCAGTTTATTCTGCCCGAGGCAAAGATGACCAAATTTCCTTTGTATCTCTTCACGTGCATTGCTGTTTCTTTCCATGGGCAGAGCTGGACAAAGGCCGAGTCCAGGTGGGCCCTCGGCATTAATCGGGTCCAGGGATGCCGTGTATTCAGCTGCACCAATTTGGCACCACTGACTATCTTGATAGATGCAACTGGCAAGGTGATAATCACTCTTAGGTGGCTCCCCATGACTCAAGAAACCAGTGATCATCGCCATGGAAGCTTCTATTCTTACGTTAAGGTGTTGATTGTTATCTTAACTTGTGTCCAGGAGCTAGTTGAATCTAAATAGAGAGCTGCTCCGAGCCAAGATGGTCAAAGATATGATTTTGGATTTCACAATATTTTATACCATTCATTAACAGCATGAATTATCCCTACCATATATTACACCAATACTACTGATGGCACATGCCTTGGCTTGTCTGGCCCCTGCAGCTGAACCAAATAGCAGCAACTGTGATGTTCCACCCCAGAGACATTTTCGGCCAGCTGGATTTGCAGCTGGGCACGTGGGAACAAGTCCAGCCATGCCGGTACTCCGGTGCCGTTGGGATGGAGCTTCCTCCCCTGGAGGGTCTGCTCCTCAGGCTTCCCTCTGCCAGAGAAGCTTTAAGGCGGTAGTGAAGGAAAGGAGTCGGTTCTGATGGAGGGTTTTAATCCAGAGCTTTATTCTGGCCCACAGGCCACTGAATCCAGCAACTGCTCCAATGGAACTCCTGGACCGCATGGTTGCTCGTCCTTTTCCCCGAGGGAGGGGAGGAAGGAAGGGATAGGGAACCCATCAACCTGGGACAGGAGAGGAGATCTCAAGGGACAAATGACACCTAGATGGCCCAATGCCTGCCCTGCCCCCCAGGGTAGAGGGCATCTTCTGAATCTGCCAATCACTCAATGCCCTTCTGGAATTGCAGGATTGGCAGACAGTGCTCAGCAGGGGTCAGGGTGGGGAAAGGAGGGATGATGGACACACCTGGGAGGGAATCTTCAGGGGAGAAACCCGGAGTTCTGGGGTAAACCATGAAATCACACTGCAACACTCCTGGAGCACACTGTCTGTTATTTGCAGACTTCACTGCCTAGACCATGAATGCTCTCAGGGCCAATTACTAAAGGACACAAGTCCCAAAATACAGGTGCCACATAATCACCCCAGCACTAATCCAGCACTGCTTTGATGGTGCCCAGGAGCACAGAATGGCTTGGCTTGGAAGGGACATTTAAAGGCCATCTAGTCCAATGCCCTGCAGTGAGCAGGGACACCTTTAAGTAGGTCAGGTTGCTGAGAGCGTGAGCTTGAATGTCTGCAGGGATGGATGTCCACCTCTTTGGGAAACCTGTGCCAGGCTTTCAAAACCTACAGTAAAAAAAATGGGTTTCTTTTGTCCAGTCTGAATCGACCATCTTTTGGACTAAAAGCATTCCCTCTCGGTCTGCTCACAAAAGGCTCTACTAAAAGTGCTGTCCCATCTCTTTTACAAGCCTCCTTAAGGAACTGAAAGGAAGCAATGAAGTCTCCCTGGAGTCTGCTCTCTTCAAGGCTGAACGCCACCAGCTCTCCCAGCCTGTCTCCAAAGCAGAAGGGCTCCAGCCCTCAGAGCAATTTGTCCCTCCTCTGGACTAGATCCAACAGGACCATGGCCTTCCTGTGTGGGGAGCCCAGAGATGGATGCAGTAATCTGTCGCGGTACAGACAGAGACAGTACAAAGCAACACACTCCGTTTCCAGAAGGCTTCAAACACTGTTTTTATTCTAGCATGCATGCTTGTTCTACATTCTTACAAAGCTCATAATTTACACTTTACTCACTGATCACGAGAGGCAAGCAAAGTGCTTCTTGGAATAAGCAGTTACAAGTTTTCCTTATTTATCCTACTTTCTTTCTTGCTTTCAGTGTAAAAAAACTTGATAATAAATGCTTTGAGGGGTAAACCTGGATCCTCTTGCCAAAGTTCTCAATGGCTCACAGAGGTCACTGTAAAACCTCTTCCACAGTACTCCAGATTGGGTCTCACCAAAGCAGAGGGATGGAATCACCTCCTTCAAGCTGCTGGGAACTCTCCTTTGGATGCACATGGCTGGCTCATGTGCAGCCTCTCATCTTGCAGCACCCCCAAGTCCATCTTGACAGGGCTGCTCTCCATCCCTTCATGGCCCAGCCTGTGAGATCAGCTGGGCTGGGACTGTGTCACAGCCCTTGGACAGGGCAGCTGGGAACGATGAGCTCCCTACCAAAGAAGGCAGATCCCACTCCCCACACAACTCCACCCTGGCCATGAGGTCACAGCAGGCTCTGAGGTCACAGATGTCCCAGACCCGGTGGTTGCACAGCAGCACAAGGAGCGAGCAGTCAGTGCTTGAGCACAACTGTTGCGGCAGCAGCAGCGGCGGTGGCAGCAGTGGTGCTGACATTGGGACAGCGGTGTCAGGACAGCGGTGGCAGCAAGAGCTGCGGGACTGGCAGAGGGCAAGGCAGCATGGCCCTTGCTCTGCGCCCCTTCCTCCTGCTCCTCCTGGCCGTGGCCCTGCCTGCCAGGGCTGCCCAGGCTGCTCCGCTGCAAGCGCGGCGAGCAGGTGAGCCGGCAGCCTGGCTCCCCTTTCCCGGGACAGCGCTCCCTGCTCCCCGGGAAGCGCTGGGGATGGTTTTCCCCAGGCCTTCAGGGAGGGTTTCCTCTGGGGGAGGGAGAGAGCCCCCAGGGCCCTGGGCAGCCCCTGTTTCCTCTCCAGGGATGTGTCCCAGGCCTGCAAAGAGGGTGCAGAGTGACCAGGAGCCAGCCCAGAGCTCCCCAGGCCCGTGTGCAGCTCTGGCCTTGTCCATTGACATCTGGCTCCCACAGCCTTACCCGACCCCCTTGCAGTGCCCATGTCCCAAACGCAGAGGGGGAATCTCAGGACACCATGGAAATGGGTTTGGGTGTTTGCTTCCCTCTAGATGAGCTTGCTAGGAAGGTTTCTCCAGCAGCTTGGCTCCATGAAGATTTGAAGCCTCTAAAGCCTCCTGCAGGTATGTTGTCAATGTTCCCCTCAGAGGATAATCCTTGACAATCTGGCAGGAACCTGGTTACAGAAGTTGCTGTGGCTGTTGGGTTACAGGAGTGTCTGCAGGGAGGACTTATCAAGATCCTCTCCTGGTTGCTGCTCACAAGCCCAGTTCCCATCGCAGGGGTGAGTAGCGTGTCCCTGCTGACCCCATGGGCTGAGCCCCGCTTCTGTGGAATCATTTCATCTGACATGCAAACACTTCTCTTAAGGTCCTCTGAGAAGGAGGAACAAGCCTGGAGGAGACAGAAAGTCTCTAGAGGTATCCAGACCCATGGCCAGGATCCTGAGTGACCTGGAAAGACGCCATGGTGGGTTCATTTCCCTCAGCCTTGTCCTGGGGCTCAGCAGCTGGGGGCTTTGGCTGCACATCTGGACACGCCGTGCCCGGCACAGCAGGAAGGGATCCATGGCAGCCTCGCTGCCCCGCTGCTGCTTCCACGCCCTGCAGGGCTGTTTGCCAGCCTGGCCTGGCTGCAGCTTCTCCCCAGCCTCTGCAGGAAGGCATTTGGCATCTGCTGACAGGCAGCCGAAACAGCACCATGGGCCTGTGATCCCCTGCAATTTCCTGGTTTCTGAGCACATCTGGAGGGACAGCTCTTTGGAGGAGGGAGGACCCTGCAGCAGCCCCAATAACCTGATCTTTCTTCTGCATCTTATCCATTACTTGGACACGCAGTGCCTCCTGAAGATGCCACCTTCCCATTGGGGAACAGCCCCCCCTGATCCAGCTGCCCCTTTTCCTTTCAGCAGAGATGGAAGGAGAGGATGCGCTGAAGGCGCAGTTTCCCGGAGGAAGCAGGGGCTCATTGCCAGCCTCTGCTGCAGGAAGGGAGGCGATGGCAGGCACAGCCACAGGAGGTAATTGCTGTGCCTCTGGGCCTGAGCCCTGCTGAGGCTTGAGCTGCCCTCTCTGCTGCTTGGCACTCCTGGCACACAGCATTACCTGACTCCCTTCCAGTGCTGAGTTCCCTATAGAAGGGGATCCCAGCACAGCATGGAACGGTTCCCATCTGTGCTCCTTTCTAGACTGGGATCCTGACTTGAATCATTTCGAAATGGTGGTAAAGCAATACTTAAGGATGTTGGAGCTTGGTGAAGGTAGGCTACCAGCAATCCTTCCCTAACAGAGTAATCATTGTCCAAGTGAAATCCTCATTCAGAGTAATATTCCTGTGTCATTCCCCTCAAGATCCGCTGAAGTTTGATAAATTCTGGGAATCCTGGCCTCCAAATTTCTGCTCCTTTATCCAACAGGCATCCTACAGGATCCCACAGGATCACTGTCTGTTAGAGGAATGATCATTTATCTGTCCATCTTCCTCCCGTGTGCAATGCCACTGTGTCCTTCCATGTGCTCTGTGCAGCCACGGAGAAAAGCAGAGAGGGAAGGGGCTGGGCCCAGGGCTGTGCCTCGGGGCTGAGCCTTTCTCAGCTCCTTTACCGGCCCCAGGGAGCCTGAGCTGCTCCTGCTGTGACTGCCAAGCCCTGGCCCTGCCTGGGGCTGGGTTTGGAGCTGCAGCAGCTCCAGGGAGTCCTTTCTGCCCCGACTGCCCCGCAAGGGGCTCCTTACATCCCAGTATGGGGCCACTGCAGGCACGAGGTCGCCCTGGCCCTGCTCCTGAGTGGAAGGCAGAGCTGAGGGAGTGCCTTGGAGGGCACCAATCACCCAGGTGCCCTCACTGCCACTCCGGCAAGAATTAGAAATGGAACAATTTTCTATTAAGGTCCTCCTAGTTCGATGAACCAAGGGACAGGAGACAAGAAATCCCTGGAGGCAGCCAAACTTCTGGACCAGGTGATGAGTGACCTGGAGAGGCACCGTGGTGGGTGCATTTCTCTCAGCCTTGTCCTGGGGCTCAGCAGCCGGGAGCTTTGGCTGCACATCTGGACACGCCGTGCCCGGCACAGTGGGAAGGGATCCATGGCAGCCTCACTGCCCCGCTGCTGCTTCCACGCCCTGCAGGGCTGTTTGCCAGCCTGGCCTGGCTGCAGCTTCTCCCCAGCCTCTGCAGGATTGATTGAGGCATCTGCTGATGGGCAGAATAAACTACACCATGGGCATGAAATTCCCTGGGATTTCCCGGTCTCTTGGCAGATCCAGAGGGGCAGATGTTTGGAGGAGGGTTGAGCCCTGTGGCAGCCCCAAGAGCCTTGGCCTTTCCCTGGTCCTTATCCATGTCTTTCACAAGTGGTATCTCCTGAAGATGCCACCTCCCCAGTGGGGAGTGGCTCCACCTTATCTGGCTTTTCCTTTTCCTTTCTCCAGAGATGGACCAAAAGTCTTTGCGGAAGGCTGCACATCCTGGAGGACGCAATGTACCTGTGCTAGCCACAGATACAGGACGTGACGAGATGCCAGACAGTGCCACAGAAGGTGATTGCTGTGCCAGGCTCAGCCGGTCTGGGCAGTTCTGCTGGGGTCCCCCCGTGTGGGACATGTCCTGAAACCTGGGAGCGATTGCATGGGGTGCCCATGGTGGGGAAAGGGCAGAGGGGGAGAGCAAGGCTCCATTGTGTTTTTAGAGGGCCTGGGTGTGTGTCCCTGGCGCTGGGGGAGCTGTCACGGGGCAGGGAGGGCCAGGGCTGGCAGTGGCTGCTCAGGGATGGCTTTGGCCCGTGTCCCTCCAAGCAGCCACTGCCCAAGCAGCTGCGCTGCCCCCGGGCTCTCCTCCCGGCCTGCTGGGCTTTGTTGGGTGGCACAGCCTGTGCCAAGGGGCGGCAAGGTGCCTGCAGGCCCCAGCTCTGGGGGAAACGGAGAACGTCCTGCCCGCATCCACCGTGCTGCCAGCTCAGCAGTGCAGCACAGCACGGGCTCACGCTCCCCATTGCTCCCACAGACGTTGTCACTGAAACAGGAATATATGTCCCGGATCCAGTGCACCTCCCAGAAATTGTCTGTCCCCAGGATGTGCGCAGGAAATGCATGATAGGCACAGCGGTGATAGTGTTCACTGTGCCACTTGTGCTGCTAGGCTGCTATCTTGGCATTCGCAAGGTGCAGGAGAAAAGACGGTCAGTTGCTGATTTTTCTCCACGGTTTTCTTATAACTCTGCTCCATAGCATTGGTAGCCTGACTCGTTGTCGTGCTGCTGTGGAGTTGTGGCCAGTCTGATATTCCAAAGAGCTCTGCTGAGGGTTCTGCTGCTGCCCAGAGCTTTCATTGGCCTCCTCATTGCTGGGCCTTGTCCTGGGGGCCCGCTGGGGCTGCAGCCAGTGCTGGCTCCCACTGAGGCTGCCTGGCCAAGAGCAGCCCCAGGGGCACAGGGCAGAGGCACAGCAAGTTCTCAGCAGTGTTTGGGCAGCACAGTTCAGGACAGGACAGTGCTTATTTAGTAGCTCATATATAGTTTCATCGGATTTGCTCCAGTTCAGTGTTAAAACAAATCCAACCTGATGAAGGTTTGGCTTTGGCCGTGAAACTTTGCTCTTTGTGTGCGCCCTGTTCTGGATTGATTCCCAATCAGTCTTGGAGCCACTTTTGGGGGAAGGCTCATCCCAGCCCTGAGCCTTGGCAGTTCAGGCCTCAAAGGGACAGCTGAGGCTGCAGTGCATATGACTGGGCATCGGGGCTGCATTATCCAAGGGCTTGGGAAGTTTAAATTACTGTAATTTTTCTATATGTTTTTTTTCTATGAAATTTGTTCACTTTTTCTAATTTTAGTTAAAAAAAAAAATTTTCCAGTGCTTTTTGCAGTTATTTGATATTGTGAATGCTGCCATGATTATCCCATGGCTGAATTAGAAGACTGTAAGTATCATAAAATGGAATAATTTTTACACTCCTATGTCTTTCACAGGCTCATGAAACTTTTGTTGCTTTGATGTGACCAACAGAAGAGTTCTGCTCTGCTTTTAATTCAAACAAGCAGCAGGGCTGGAACCTGTTGAGAGGAGTCTCTTCACAGCTACAGCAGCCTGCAAGGTTTCTTTGTTGAGGAATATAAATCTTTATTTTATGAATATATTTGTCTTGGTTTGGAAAGACAGGTGCCTGCTAAGGAAGGCAGTAGCGTCCCCTGAAATGGAGAATGTACCCCCTTTGAATTGTTATAAATTTTAAATTAAGGGCCTCAGGCAAAAAAATGTGGGAGCAGGAAATAACAGTTCTTTAACAGGGAAGAAAATAAAAGTATAAAATAAACAATGCAGTAAACTAAAACAACTCTGACAGAGTCAGAACACAACCCGACACCCAGTGGGTCAGGGTGTTGGTAGCAGTCCAAGTGGAATTATGGCTGCAGTCCTCCTGGAGTGTCAGGTGTTGTTCTGCTGGAGCAGGAATCCTGTAGAAAAGGCTGTAGTCTTCCTCTGAAGATCCAGGGGAAGAAGAGGCAGCTGCTGTTTTTCTGGGAAAGCCAGTGGAGAAGCTGTCTTGGTGTTCCAGAATCTCCACATTATATCTCTGGCAGGAATTTCCTCTGGGGCAGAGCATCTCTGACTGGGATGCTGTAGTTCTTATCAGTCATGCAGTGACATTCAATAGCCTGTTATCAGCAGATGTTTGTGTCCCCGCCCCCTCCCCCAAGGCAGGAGTGGGTGTGGAAGAGATAAGGCAAACTGGCCACTTAACAGAAGACAGCTGCCATACAGATAGAAAACATATTGCTTTGCAGTCTGGGACACTATGCACCCCTTATTCTATTGCCATCTGCATCACAATGAAACTTGACACACAACTCTAACTTAATACCAGGTTTTTCTGTGGTACACAAGGATCTTCATCTTCCTGCATTACCCACCAAGTGTAACCATGTTCTTGAGCAAAAACAATTCCATGGATGGGTTTTTCTTTGCCTGAAGTGGGATTAATCCAAACAGTCTTTCCCAAAATACCTTTCATATGTACAACAGGGACATTATTTCCGTCCACTGTGTGCAGGGGTTCAGACTGGGCAGGACCAGCTCAATTGATGGACCCTTGGATGTTGATCATCCAGGTGACTTTTGCTAAGTTCATTTCCCTGTTTGTAAAAGTCTCCTCCCCAGGTGCCTTCAGGGTAGTCTTAAGAAGTCCATTGCACCATTCACCTTTCCTAGCAGCTGGTGCATCATAGAGGATATCCATTCAATGCCATGTTCCCTGGCCCAGGTGTTGATAAGGCCGTTCTTGAAATGGGTCCTGTTGTCCAACTCAATCCTTTAAGGGGTGCTGTGTCTCCACAGAACTTGCTTTTCAAGGCCCAGGATGGTGTTCCAGGCAGTTGCATGAGACACAGGGTAGGTCTCCAACCATCCAGTGGTGGCTTCCACCATGGTCAGCACGTAGCGCTTGCCCTGGCGTGTCTGGGACAGTGTGACGGAGTCAATCTGCCAAGCCTGCCCATACTTGGACCACCACCCCTACCCTACCATAGGGGCTTCACCTGCTTGGCCTGCTTGATGGCAGCACATGTCTTACAGTCATGGATAACCCTAGAAATACTGTCCATGGTTAAATCCACCCCTTGGTCTTGTGCCCACTTAGAGGTGGCATCTCTGCCCTGATGGCCTGAGGCATCATGGCCCCATCAAGCTAGGAACAACTCCCCCTTATGCTGCCAATCTAAGTCTGTCTTCAACACCTCTATTTTTGCTGCCTGATCTACCTGTTCATTGTTTCGGTGTTCCTCATTAGCCCGACTCTTGGGGACATGGGCATCTACATGATGGACTTTCACAGGTAGCTTCTCCAATCGAGCAGCAATTCATCTGCAGCCCAGACTGGTTTTCCCCTATGCTGCCAGTTGACCTTTTTCCACCTTTCCAGCCAGCTCCACAGAGCATTGGCTACCATCCACAAATCAGTATTAAGGCAGAGCTTTGGCCACTTTTCTCTCTCAGCAATGGCCAGGGCCAGCTGAACAGCTTTGAGTTCAGTAAGTTCCTTGAACCACCTTCTCCTTTAGCAGTTTGTGCAACCTGTTGTGGGGGGCTCCATATGGCTGCTTTCCACTTCCAGTTCATCCCTATGATGCGACAGGAACCGTCAGTGAAAAGAGCGTAGCGTGTTTCCTCTGCTGGTAGATGGTTGTATGGTGGAGCTTCTTCAGCACGTCTCACTTGCTCTTGTTCACCAGTGAGACCAAAGTTTTCACCTTCCGGCCAGTTTGTAATTATCTCCAAAATCCCACAGCAATTCAGGTTTCCATTATGGGCGTGCTGTGTGATAACAGCAATCCATTTGCTCCATGTGGTGTCAGTGGCATGGTGGGTAGTGGGAATCTTTGCTTTGAGCATCCACCCCAGCACTGATAGTCAGGGTGCCAGGAGGAGTTGTGCTTCCATGCCAATCACCTCCGAGGCAGCCTGGACTCCTTCATAGGCAGCCAAGATTTCTTCTGTTGGAGTGTAGTTGGCTTCAGACCCTCTGTAACTTTGACTCCAAAATCCCAGTGGTCGACCCCAAGTCTCCCCAGGCACCTTCTGCCAAAGGCTCCAGGACAAGCCATGGTTCCTGGCTGCAGAGTAGAGCACATTCTTCACCTCTGGTCCTGTCCTGACTGGGCCAAAGGCTACTGCATGAGCGATTTCCTGCTTAATCTGGGCAAAAGCTTGTTGCTGCTCAGGGCCACAGTGGAAATCATTCTCTTGCAGGTGACAAGGTAAAGAGGGCTCATGATCTGAACTGTACTCAGGAATTGGCATTCTCCAAAAACCGATGGTGCCTAGAAAGCTTGTGTTTCTTTCTTGCTGGTTGGTGGAGACATTGCTGTGATCTTACTGATGACCTCAGTGAGAATCTGACACTGTCCATCTTGCAACTTTACTCCCAGGAACTGGATCTCTCGGGCACGTCCCTTGACTTTACTCTTCTTGATAATGAAGCTGGCTTCCAGGGGAATCTAGAGGATCCTCTCTCCTTTCTCAAATACTTCCATTGCTGTGTTCCCCCACACAATGATGTCATCAATATATTGCAGATGTTCTGGAGCCTCACCCTTTTCCAGTGCAACCTGGATCAGTCCATGGCAGATGGTGGGGCTGTGCTTCCACCCCTGGGGCAGTCGGTTCCAGGTGTACTGCACTCCCCTCCATGTGAAGGCAAACTGAGGCCTGCATTCTGCTGCCAGAGGAATGGAGAGAAACGCGTTAGCAATGTCTATAGTGGTGCACCACTTTGCTGCCTTGAACTCCAGCTCGTACTGGAACTCCAGCATGTCCAGCCCAGCAGCGCTCAGCCGTGGAGTCCCTTCATTCAAGGCACAATATTCCACAGTCAATCTCCATTCTCTGTCAGACTTGCACACAGGCCAGATGAGACTGTCGAAGGGTGAGTGGGTTTTGCTGACCACCTCCTGGCTGTCCAGCTCACGGATCATTTTGTGGATGGGGATCACAGCATCTTGATTCGTCCGATACAGCCGGCGGTGCACTGTCGAGGTGGCAATTGGCACTCGTTGCTCTTCTACCTTCAGGAGTCCTACTGCAGATGGGCTTTCTGATAGTCAGGGCAAGGTGTTCAACTGCTTAATGTTCTCTGCCTCTACAGCAGCTATTCCAAATGCCCATCTGAGTCCCTCTGGGTCTTTGTAATAGCCATTCTGGAGAAAGTCTATGCCCAGAACACAGGGGGCCTCTGGGCCAGTCACAATACGATCTTTTTTCCACTCTTTCCCAGTCAGGCTCACCTCGGGTCCCAACAGGATCAATTGCAGTGATCCCCCATCACCCCGGCAATGGAAACAGGTTTTGCCCCCCACATGTCCTGATGGTATCAGGGCACACTGTGCACCAGTATCAACTAAGGCATCGTATTTTTGTGACTCTGATGTGCCAGGCCAGTGGATCCACAACATCCAGAAGATCCTGTTTTCCCATGCCTTTCCCTGGCTAGAGGCAGGGCCCCTCTAACCCTGGGTATAAATGGTAGAGATATCTTCAAGAGGATCTGACAGATCATACTCAGCAGCTCGGTCATGGGAGGTTGAGGCTACCTTTACTGGAATTCCCTCAGTTAGTGTTTCCCTCCTTGAGTTGACTCACCCGTACTGCCAGGACAGAAGTGGGTTTCCCATCCCACCTTCCCATATCTCTCCCATGGTTACACAGAAGGAACCACAGGTCAGCCCGTGGGGTGTACCCTCTCTATCTAGCTGGGGAATGTTGGGCTCTGACTCTGGGGCCTGTGAGTGGTACTGGTGCTATGTGGGAACTGTTCCTCCTCACCTCCTCCCTCATCTCCTCTCTGAGTTCTTGGACAATGGCAGAGACATGAGCCTGCATTGGGCCATTGATCATACTCACACAATTTCTAAGCTTGGTGGCCACAGAACCCACTGTCTCTTGGTTGGTGTTGGCATTAATTGTTGCAATGAAGGTGGTGTATTGAGATGGCCCCAGATTTGCCAGACTCCACAACATTTGGCCTGCGCACCTGACCTTGTTGGGGTCATTTTCATGCTGTCCATCCCTCCCAAAGAGTACCTCCAATACTGCCACTTCTCTCACCTGTTGGATCCCCCCCTCAAGGGTCTTTCAGCACATTCTATGGTGGTGCTCCTGCACTGTCTCCCTGTGGACAAACCTGTGGAATCCCAGGGCACCAGGAATATTTCTCTGTCTGCTCTGGAGTGCCCTGACCCCCAGGGAAGCTCTGACTTTGAGGGCACTCTCTCTAGCTGGCGAAAGGCTCATGTGGTGTCTTTTGTCTACTGGAGATTTCAGTTTCCATTGGCAATAAGAGCATAGAGGGGTCTGGCGATCAGTCCATAATTATAAACCCACAGCTGGCACTACCCTACCATGCCTAAGAAGGTTCAGAGTTCCTTCGTTGTCTGGGGTTTCAGGGTTTGGCATACGGCTTCTTTGCCTTAAAGTCTGCTGCTCAGCACTCACTTCTTACTCTAGGTAGATTACCTTCTGTTTCACTACCTGTGCCTTTTTTTTTGAGACTCTGCGTCCTTGGAGTCCTAGGAAATTCGAAAGGCTTACTGTCCAGGCTTCTCCTGCTTCCCTTGTCCGAGTGGCTACTAGAAGATCGTCTATGTACTGCAACAGCCTCCTTTCCTCTTGTGGAGCTTCCCGGGACTCTGGGTCTTTGCAAGCTGTTCTCTAATCGGAGTGTGGAATCTTGAAGCCTTCAGGCACATGGACTATGTGAGCTTGAGTTTGAATGCAAAAAATTTTCTGGCTGGCTTCGTGGATAGGGAGGAAAAGAAGGCATCTCTTAGGCCTAAAACAGGGAACTAGGTTAGCTCAGGTGTTAAACAAGTTAGTAAGGTATATGGATTTGCTACCACAGGGTATAAATTCTGTGTTATCTTATTAACAGTCCTTAATCTAGTACTATCAATTATTGGGCTGATTCTTTCCTTATCTTCTTTTTGAGGGTACTACTCAGTTCTCACTAGTTGTGTTCTTTCTTTAAGCTTGATGCTCATGGGGGAGCATCTTTCACTCTCCCTGGTACACCAGAGGCTTATACCCTTGAAAACACTTATTTACTTATTCTAATATCTCTTTACTAATGTCTTTCTTAATTTCAGTGTCTGTTAATGTTAAGCCTAACATCTTTATATCATTTGCTTCTAGAGTAACCTTTCTCATTTGAGAATGTTTAGTAAATTGAGCAAATTGTACAAAAGCTTTTAGGTACGCATAGTACACATGTTACTTTAAAGGTTTGCACAAGTATGCTTTCTCAGACTGGCCAGTTGTTCATTCCCCACACTACAACATAAACATTCTCCACAGGTACTAAAGCTTTATTAAAACTGAATATACGACCCTTGTGTCGACAAAAATTCTTCCCTTTTTGGGAGGTCATCTTTACTCTTCCTCCCTTACCTTGGGAGGAGCTTTTAGCAAATCATATGTACTCATTTTGTGAACTGTGATTGATTTGCATTTCAGCATGATAATCTTTGCCTGATTTCATACGTTGCTATCTTATGCTGCATGCTGAACAACATGTTTGATTTGCTTTCTCTTTGCCTTGTTTCCTTTTTCAAGGGCCAAGACTGGATGGAGGTCTGATCTTACAGTCTCGTTGCCATTCTGGGTGATTTCTTAAAACAAAAAGACATTTCAGCATACAAAAACTCTATCTCATTTATCTTCTTATTTTAAAACAGTACTAACAGCAATGAAGTATTATAAATCTTTTTATTTTCTGAGCTGCTCTTACTGGCAGCTTTCTCTTAGTGAGCCCCTCCCAAAAGGGGCGAATTTAGGAACCTCTTTGCTCTGGTCAGTTCTCATTATTTATTTCTCCTTGCTTTATCTCGCTTCCACTCAAACTTTTTTACAGACCTTCACAGTAGTTTCTCAACTTTCTTCTTATACACACAGCTCTAGGTGGCAGGTATCAGATGTGGTTCCCACACACAAGCTCTAAGACCTTAGGTTCTGAATCTGCTTGACTAGAAACTTCTAATTTACACTCGGGGCATGTGTCCTGACAGCAAAACAGCAATACCAGTGTTTTTCATAAACACCACACTGCAATAATACCTGCACATCTAGCTTTTGCTCACAGGTCATTCCCGTGTTCCCTGGGGAGACGGGGCAGCCAGAGCTGTCCCTGTGCCCAGGGGACAGCCACTGTCACCTCACACAGCATGCTAATCAAAAACATGACATAGACACTATGTTCTGATCAAACAAAATATGTCTTTTCTAGTTCTCTTCTTGCACAATCTAATTAAGTACTGTGCCTACTTACACTTCTTTTACTGCTTTGCAAAAAGGCTGTGCTAGTCACAGCCAAAACTCTGATATGCTCACAGACACGGACACATGCACCCACACCCCCCCTTTATCTCAAATTCGCTAGAGCCAAGGCTTGAATTGCTGTGAGGGGGGGAATTCTTGGAAGTCCTTTAACTCGCTTTATCGTAGTTAAGCATAAATCACTGTACTATAGTTCTCCTATGTAAAATGCTACTCCTGTTGCAACAAAAGCTTAAAATCTCACCAACACTACTATACAATCTGAGAATCAAATTACCACAATGCAGCGGAAGAAAATCACCACACAAAATCACTGGGAAAGGGCATATCTCTCAAAGTGCTCACTTTTCTCAACACAACAGAGCATACCATAATTCAGCATTTACTCACATCAATTTTTCTTGGACACAATCAAAATAACAGCACACAGTCTAGAGATCAAATACAAACATCCAAGGCAAAGGAACTCTCTGAGCTCATACTCACGGTTAAAATGTACTAAATCTACACAAATCACTACATTTAAACACAATAAATACCATCACTGACATTCCTCCACTCGCTTCTCCGCAGGGCACTTCTCTCCCTGCCCCCGCAGCCCGCTGCAGCCGGCGCCTCAGGCTTTACTCAGCTGCTTCAAACACGGGTAGTACTCACCCCCCCACACTGTACAGCACTGTAGATCTACTCTCTTTTATACACCATACACTTATACACTTGCACGATTAGAAACACAGTGCACTGACCACACAATGCACACATTAACCATACAGCAACACAGTGTCCGGACATCACACACACACATACAAAGCACACACGGGCTCAACAGTTCCGCTCTATCAGAACTATGAACTCCCAACACACATACACGGGTTCACCCGGCTCACCCCTAGAGCCTCTAGCACTTCTGCTCTATCAGAACAATGAACCCCCAACACACACATACACGGGTTCACCCGGCTCACCTCCAGAACTGCTTGCGGTCTGCTCTATCAGAACGATGAACCCCGTCTCTAATACAGCTGCTCTATCAGCTGAATCCAGATGTCTCTGGGTGGTTTATTCCCTTGCTCTCCTTTCCCTCCCCCGGGGCCCCTCAGTACATACCGTATCTTCCTCCGCAGGCCAGCAGGTCCTTGTCTGTCCTCGCAGGTGGCAAGTTGAGACGAGCGGAGCCCCACAGGAAAAAATCCTAGGGCGCGCCTTGGAGGTCCGTCTATCCCCCCTGCCCCTGCGGGGACAGAGAACTCCTGCCTGGCTTGCCATAATGTTTTGCGGAGAAAAGAAGAAACATCACAACTTTATAAAAGTTGTAGAGCCCGGTATGCTTTTATTATGATGCGCGCCGGACGCAAGCCCCCAAAAAGGCATGCGTACCTCTGAAGACCTCAGGTCTTCTTTTATCCCCCTTCCAAATGCATATGCATACAGTTTCACAATAAGTTCATACATATTCATTCAGCGTGAAATTTAGCACCAGTTCTTCTTTATCAAAGGAATTTCTAAGTCGGGGGCAAATCGACCTTGTGGTCTTTTCTGTTTTTCTTTCTCTGTCTCCTTGCTGTCTCTGCATGCGAGATTTTCCTTCAGTTTTGGTCTCACAGACTTTTCATCTTTCTTAGACACTTCACCTAATTCAGAATGGATCTTTACTCTGTCTCATTGTAACCAACAGAAGAGTTTTTCTCTGCTTTTAATTCAAACAAGCAGCACAGACGGAACCTGTTGAGAAGAGTCTCTTCACTTCATTGCTAAAGCAAACAGCCTGGGTTCTTTATTGAGCAATATAAAATCTATATTTTATGTGTAGACTCCTGTCAAGTGACTGATAGATATGAGGGATTTGGACTCTTTGGGATGTACTGACCAGCTGTGCATTGGCTCTGCGAATCTCAGTCTGTAATAATCAATCTCTTTCAGAAGACAATGTTCAGTTTCTTCCTGGCACTCACTCTTGCATTTGTACTCAAAACCACTTCTTGAAAGAAATTTACAATGGCTCTTTATGCTCCCTTAGATGACTTTTCTCTCTTTCTCCGGAGATGCCGATGAAAACCGGGATGATTGCATTAAAAAAGCTGCAAAGCAGATCCTGGAGAAGAGGGCATACATCTGCTCCCACCCTCTGGACAGGACCTTCTGATCCCTCCCTGACAGCAGGCACTCATCACTGTCAGTCAGGGAGGAATTTGCTGCAGTTTCCATATTTGACAGCTTAAAATGATCTGTTATTTACTGTCTTTAATCAATGTAATTGTACAAAAGAAAACTTCTTTCTAAACACTACTTCATAGGATAAGGATAAATAAAGAGATTTAATTTAAAGCTGAAATTATTTTGTCAGATAGATAGATGGGTAGATATATCGGAAGATAGGTAGATACTTAGATCGCTAGATAGTTAAATAACTAAGACAGACATAGATAGATAGATAGATAGATAGATAGATAGATAGATAGATAGATAGATAGATAGATAGATGGATGTATATACATGTCTGTTCCTCTTGGAGTGGGATAAAGAAAGGGAGAGGAAGTTTGGATGGGGAGACGTTTCTTCCCAGGGAAGGGACTGTGTGGTTTCTCAGTATCTTTTCACTTTAGTGAGCTCCTCATTCCCTGAGCAAGTCTGAAAGACTTGGGCAATCAGAACAGTTCTGTTTTGGACGTCCCTCCAGCTCTCTTGTCTGGCGGCACCACCAGGACACTGAGTCCCCAGTGTCCAGGGAGCTTCTGCTGTCACCCTGAGGGACACCACTGGTCACTGACGTCCATCGGGCCTCTGAGCCATTGACCACAACCCCCTGGATGTGACCAGCCAGGCAATTGCTCATTCTGCAAACTGTGCCTCCATCAGATCCAGAGCTCACCAAAGGAGGGACAAGGATGCTGGGCAGGGCTGATGTGTCCAGGGCATGGCAGAAGTCCAGAGTGGTGCCATCTCTAGCTCTTCCTTTGTGCACTGGGGTGTAACTTCGCGGCTGGGTCACAGGCAATATGTTCTCTGGCCAGCTCACTGCCTGAGTCCCATGGACAGTCACAAGAGAGGCTGCCCCTGGATCCCTACAGGGACCTTCCTGGCTGGCGGTGCGTACAGGGGCTCACAGCTCCCTGCAGCCGACACCTGTGGCACGGGTGACACAGCAGCAACCCAGTACGAGGGACCAAGGTGAAGGAACCGAGAGAGTTCACTTGTTTGAGTTCTAAGGAAGGTTTATGTCCCCAGAGGAGTCAGGGACAAGTGACAATAACTGAGGGCAAAACACTGATTTTTAAGGAAGGGAGGGAAGAAGGGGAGTGACACAACCTTTTACCAACGGGAAGGCATTGGGGAAGGAGTGCAGGGCAAGGGCTATCCAATAGAAACCAACAAGGGGAAGGAGCAAACCTTGAAATCCAATCTTGCTTTGAGGGAGGGATGAACTACAGGGTACACACCAGAACAAAAGGCTGTGCTGTCTTTGATGGACAGGGGCATTGACATATACTTGGTGAATAAACAACTAAGGACTGAACCACCAGAGAAACCAAGTGGGATAAGTGGAATGAAACATTACAAACATATAACAAGGAATATTTAAAACTTACTACAGAGAACAAACTGTAAAATAACAGACCAGCACACTGGGGTGTTGCAGTGTGTCTCTATTGTGTTTTCAACTGCAATTCAGTTTCAATGGTCAGTTCTAAAATCCCCCCCCCCCCCCAGTCTCTTCTATTGTTATACCATATTTTATCCTTAATGGATTGTTCCTTTGCACCTCTCTTGTTGGTTTTGCCCTGGGTTTCCATCTTCCCAAAGACCTGTTCTTTGTTCCTCAACGTTCCCTGTTCCTTCTCCTAGGAGGAGCAATGTCAATCCCTCGTCATGCCTGCCCCTTTCTCCAGAAACTTCCCTGTCATTTTTGTATCCCTTGAGGTCTCATTGGTTTGTTTACCCTCTTCCCCTCCCCTGTAATTCCCAATTGGTTTAAACACTGTATTCCCTGCCTTATGCTTCTCCCTGTCGACGGAAGGAGACCAGGACATCAATTAGATCATCACAGGCCCAATTTTATTGATCAGTACAGCAGGTTAAATACAGTTCATAATGAGCTTCATACATATTGCAAAAGTTGAGCTCAGGATTGGTTAGTTACATATCAGCAACTACGTCTACTTCTGCAATCTTATGGTTCTACTTTTGATACTTTCTACATATTCTCAGGGAGAATCTCTCTTCCCTATCCTCATGTTGCGGCAAGGGCATTGTGTCCTTGCCTGTCATTGGTCACCGACTGCTGACTTCTCCTTTCAGCTTACTGACTGCTGACTTCCCTCTCTCAGCTTAACCAGTGGCATTATGTCAGTATGGCCTTTCTCAGCTAACCAACTATTAATAAAACTCTCCACATTTTCCCCATTTTCTTCTTGAGCAAGGAGATTAGTCTGCCAGGTTTTTGCTATTTTACGGCTGACCATGTTTTGAATACAGTTAAAGATACAAGGCAAAATAAGCAAGAACAGTAAAATTACACCCAGTAGTCCTATAGCATAGATCACAAGGTTCCTCAGCCATGGTCCAAGTCCTAAGCCTTTAAGCCATTTGTCAATTCCTAAACCTTCTTCTTCCTTGAGATTGTGAAGTCCCTGTTGCAGTTCTTTTATCTTAGTGTGAATGGACACCGAATAATCAGACAGATTCATGGAACACATTCCCTCGAACTCTTCACATCCATGCCCTTGTGCTAAGAGCAAAAAATCTACAGCAGCTCTATTTTGCAAAACAGCATGGTTAACACTTTGCACATCTGCGGTTAGCATATCTAGAATTTGTGATGTCTTGTTCAGCTCATCCTTTGCCCAGCATCCTAATTGTTTTGCTAAATTCATGGCTTTACTGGCAGATCGTCCTGGTAAGATAGTTGAAACCACCACTTGTTTGAATGTACCCCAAAACTGTGGATCTCCTATCTGGCTGCAGTCTAAGTCATATATGCTGCGTCTTTTCCTGTTTGAATTTTGACTCAGTTGCATTAGCAAGGATACATTAGGGTGAAACAATGACAATTTTCCCAAAAAACAGGGTCCACCCTGTGGTTTAGCTGGTATACCATTCCACACCCTGTCTCCACAAATCAAAAATATTCCTGTGGGTAATTTCATTGGTGCCGTGATATTTGTGCCGTTACATTGACTGTAGTGCTGTGGAGAGAATTCACTCACATTCAGGGATGAATCTAGGGTGGCCCATGTTTCTTTAGGTTGGTTTAAATTCTGAGCATCCGAAAATTTGAAGATAAACCATCCGCCAGCTGTAGTGTTAGACATACCCTGCAATCCAGAAAACTGTGAAAATCCAAAAAAATACCAGGGGAAGTTTCTGAATTCTTTCATATTTCTCTCAAAGACTTTCTTGACGTAAATACAAGGGACTGGTCGGATAACATACAGAGAAGCAGTGGTTTCCCTCACTGGACATTACAAGACAACGTTATAGACTCCACGTTACTAAAACACTTGTGTTGCCTGGTCATTACAAAGCCTGAAGCTCTTCTAGAGGCTTTTCCCAGTGCAACTTCATTAGGTTCCTCTCTGCTCAACTCTCGAGCCTGTCCAGGTCTCACTGAAGGGCAGCCTCAGGCCCTGCTCCCAGTTCTGTCCCATCAGTAACTGCTGAGGGAGCGCTCCGTCCCTTCTGCCAGGACCCTGGGGAATAAGGCAAACAAGGCTGGGCCCAGCACGGCCCCCTGAGATCACAGCTACCTGAGTTTGGAGCTCCCCTGTCCACTTCTCTGCCCCACTGTCCCTGAGCTGCCTCAGGGGCCTGTTATGGGAGGCAGGGACAAAGCCTTGCTGAAGTCCCAGCTGACAACAACCACTGCTCTCCCCTCACAAGCCCAACCAGGCACTGCAGCACAGGTGCCTAGGGGATTGGTCAAGCATGGTTTCCATTCCTGTTATTCCACAGGCTTAGAGATGGCATCCAAGAGGAGCTGTTCTGTCTCCTTTCTGGGGATGGAGCTGAGGCTGATGGGTCTGCAGTTTCCTGGCTCCTTCTTGGTGCCCTTTTGCAAGACTGCAGTGATGTTGGCTTTCCTCCACTGCTCATGGCTCTCTCTGGGGCTGTCTCCTTCCTTGACCTGCTGGCAGAGCGCCCTGTGCCAGAGGCAGGAGCAGAGATTTCCCTTGGCCCCAAAAGGGAAGGCTGGGCTCAGGCCGAGTGTCAGTGCGACCTGACAACGGGAGGAGAAGGCGGGAAGGAGCAGGGCTGACACAGGGCTGAGCAGGGAGTAGAGCCCTCGTGTCTCTGGGCCTACTCTGCAAGCTCCCTGGCCTGTACTTTCTCCACAGAGAGAGAGCAACAGGACCTCGAAGTGAGCAGGAAACCCGGCCATGGAGCGGGGCTGGGGCTGTCAGCCCTCAGGGACACCGGCCATGGAGCGGGACTGGGGCCGTGACACCTCAGGGAAACTGACCATGGAGCGGGGCTGGGGCCGTGACACGTCAGGGACACTGGCCATGGAGCGGGGCTGGGGCTGTGACACCTCAGGGAAACCGGCCATGGAGCGGGGCTGGGGCCGTGACACCTCAGGGACACCGGCCATGGAGCGGGACTGGGGCCGTGACACCTCAGGGAACTCACCATGGCAGCCACCTCCCGAGATTTTGAAGTACTTGTTTCTTGGTTTAATGCCCTTCCAAGATCAATCAAGCATCTTTGCAAATGAGCAGGACATACAAGGGTATTTAAAATTGAGTCTGATCCAATCATCAAAGACAATGGATGTTACCTCTAAACTTACCTTTTCATGATTGTCAAACAATATGGAACTTTTCTTATGTCTGACTTAAAATATCCAGAATGCAAAATTCATTCTCAAGACAGGAAAAAAGAAAACAATGAAAATAGGATATAGGCAGTCGTCAAAAGGCCCAGAGAAGAAAATAAACATTAGAAAACCTTAGAAAAATTAGATTTTCTTCTTCATCTTCTCAGTATGTGTTGTTTGAACATTGGTTGTCTTACTTGTCCCTCGCAAAACAAGGCATGTTACAGCTTTATTGTCTCAGTGCTGCATTTCCCCAATCGCTGACTTGCCATTTAGGCTGCGCTTTGTTGGAAATATACAACAAGGGACTCTCTATGGAAGAGAGTTGCACAAGCCTCTGGATTCCTGACCGTTCACCTCTGCCAATGCTCACAGTATTCTCCTAACACACCTGAACTTCCTGTCTTTCAGAGAGAGAAAGATTCAGCTAAAGTCAAGCAAACAGGGCAGGGCAGATGGAAACCTTCCCTTGAGATGCTTTTTGGGAAGGCCTGCAAGCACCCTGCCTTCCCTTGGAACAGAGGTGGTCACCATGCATGGTGTTGCCTGACTTGCCCGAGGTGCCCCTCTATTCCAGAAGGACTTTTGCCCGCTTCATCACTTGTCTGTCCCTCCAGTTCCAGGGCCTCAAACCTGCTCTGTAAGGCACTAAACCTTTTAGTCAGCTATAAGTTTTCAGAATAAGGCACTGACCGTGGCTCGAACTAGTTTTTTTAGTCAGGTTGACAATATATTTTGAGAAGAAGAAGGAGCAGAGAAGGTGTGGAAAATGCATATTATATGATTGGCTTTTCGCAAATATTAAAATTAATACTATATGTGTTCTGTTGGAAAGTTATGTTGTATTCATCCTTTTTTGTAGTGCTATCCTAAACTTTTAAAGTAGTGTGGTGAACATAGTTTTAGGCTACAGAAACTCTGTGATGTAAGATACTTTTTCTAAATAGCTCATGGAGAG
Source organism: Melospiza melodia melodia (assembly GCF_035770615.1). Classification (NCBI taxonomy): domain Eukaryota; kingdom Metazoa; phylum Chordata; class Aves; order Passeriformes; family Passerellidae; genus Melospiza; species Melospiza melodia. Next base: position 2,185,790 of record NC_086203.1, on the reverse strand, counting down.
ATAACAGTAACAAGACACCAAAACTCTGAGAAAAGAAATATTGCCTCCTTATTGGGAAGAACCAGACTTTGAGGGACCAAGACAATTGATTTACAAGATGAAGGAGGGGTTGACAAGAACAAGAAAACACCCATTGTTTGAAAAGAATTTTGGCATCATGTATGAGATATATGAATATGCAACAGGCTATTACTTTTAAGGGTTAATCCTTTGTTAGCAAAGTGGTGTCTTCTGAGGCAGAGCAGAGCACCCAGACATCTGCAATTCTTTGCTTTTTTAATTGCCCTTTATTGTCCTACCTCTAATTGTCCAAATTATTTTTTCTCTAATTTTTATTCTTATTTTTATAACTAATTTATTACTATTAAACTTTTAAAATTTTAAAGCAAGTGAAATTCTGCATCCTTTGTGTCCACTATCAGTGGGCATCCTTCTTCCCAAGCTTTGTCAACCTCCCTCTGGGTTTGAGATCAGTGAAACGTGCCCAGCCTGGAGTCTTGGAAGACAATTCTAGCAACAAGTACTTTGCTTTTCTAACCCCTGGCCATCACTTCGAGCTTGTAGGCTGCTATGTGTGTCACAGGTTAAACATCTCTTCCTGTTGATCAGGCTTGGAAGTGTGTAAAGGCCAGGCATGACAGGACATGTTTTCTTCAGGAAATGGGACGTGGGCCCAGTTTGCAACGGGTCCCGGCCCGCGCCTTCCAGAGCGCCAGAAGGTTGGCGGCGCCGTTGCAGGGCTCAGGGCGCCGCCTTGTGGGCGAGAGCCGCCATGACAGCGCGGGCGCCGCGCGGCAGGGCCGGAGGGCGGGAAGGGGCGGGCGGGTGTGAGGGGCGGGGCGGTTCGTGCCCAGAGCCGCGCCCACGCTGTTCCTGGGCGCATTCCCGGCTCGGTGTTGGGAGCGTGCAGGCGCTGCTCGGGCTCTGGGAGAAGCGTGCGGCCGCTGCGGGGTCCCAGCCCTCAGAGCTGGCTGCCGGCCGAGGCTGCAGTGCCAGATCTGCCGTGCGCCGTGGCAGTGCCAGAGTCCCTGGCAGAGCCGGGCTGGCACTGCCAGCTCCTGAGGGAAGCCCTGCCATGGCCGTGCCGGGGCCGCTCGGCAGAGCCAGGCTGGCAGTGCCGACAGCTGAGGGGAGCCCGGCCATGGCAGCGCCGGGGCCGCTCCTGCCCCGGGGCTGCCCGAAGGAGCGACCTCTGGGACCTGCCGGCAGACTGGCACTGCTTGGCCCTCTTCAGTAGATCGACGGAGTGGCAGCACAGATAGCAAAATATTAAAACATCTGATTTAAAACACCGGAGGGAAACCATTGAATTGAAAAGAAAATGAAGGTGTACCAAAATACTCAGGGCATGAATGGGAAAACTGAAAAGATACAGATTCTAATTATTTATATAATCTCAACTATATCATCAGAAACATGAGGGTGAAAATACCTTCTAAAAGTTTTGACAATAGAATGCTTCAGCTGTGTAGTTTTGCTAGTACATTAAAGTCTTAAAAAGCAGTCAGGTATTCCTTTGTCCAGTGCTATGAATTTAATAATGGGATTTGTTACATTTGTCCCTCAAATACCCCTCATAAAGAGAGTTGAGTGCTTAGATTCGATGGAAGCCATCCGTTAGTAAATGCAGTGTTGTGGTTTTTAGTAGTTCTGTAGTAAGTAGTTAGTTAAAGAAGTGATCGTTCTGCCAATGGACGCTGATCCCTGATGCGTTCGTGCTGGTTCAATGGAAAGGCAAATTTTTGGTAATAGGCTATTGGAAAACATGTCTTTTCTGCTGGTAGCAGGTACAAACACATTGCTTTTACTGGTAGAAACTGAAGCAACTTGAGATGCCTGCTCCTTCTTCTCCACCTATGTTTAAAGGAGATCCATGCAGGTTAAAACATGAACCAAACCTCGAGGCTCTGGGCCTGTCCTGCAGGCTCACCTGCCTCTCCCCACAATCAGCAGAGGAACAGCCAGAGGACACTGCAGTGTTCCTCAATGCAACAAGGGGAGGAGAAGGTGGGCAGGAGCAGGGCTCACATAGACAGAGAGTATCAGCACCTCAAAGTGACCACATCATTCAAGGGACAGGGACTGACTGCTGACAGCTGCCCTGTGAGACAGCAAGCAGGAGGGCGCTGGTGCCAGGGAGCCAGGTGAGGGCAAAGCAGCCCTGTGACAGCCTGGCCCAGGGGCTCTTGTGGCAGCAGGCAGCGTGGGGATGAGAGCAGAGGCAGGGGGAGGCAGGAGCTGCTCGGCCATGCCGGGGCTGGGAGCCTCCTTCCTGCCCAAGTGGGGCCCAGCTGGGCCAGGGGGCAGCTCCTGGGACAGCCGTGCCCACAATGGCCCCTGCTCTGCAAGGCCTCCAGCCCTGCCCATCAGCCAGGCAGGGACAGAGCAGCCTCGGGGCCGAAGCTGCTGCAGGCTCTGAGCCCCACAGAGCTGCTCATGCCCCGTGCCATTGGCTCTGTCCCCTGCAGCCTGCATGCTGTGTCGCCGTGCCGAGGCTGAGCCCTGTGCCTCCCCAGGCCCTGGCCACTGCTCCTGTGCTGCTCCTGCACAGCCCAGAGCACCCACGGGCCCTGCTCAGGCCTCACGCAGACCAGAACCAGCTGGGGCTGTGACAGCTCTGCTGCTCTGGGCCCAGCCCTCGGACAAAGCACCCGCCTGTCCCTGGGCTGGGGGCAGTGCCCAGGCTGGGCTTGGCAGAGCCCGTCCGCTCCTGGAGGGCTGTGGGCACTGCTCTGGCCTGGCCTGGCCTGGCCCTGGGCTCCCTTGGCATTCCTGCTTGCCCTTGCCTCCACCAGGGATGGGCTGCAGCTCAATGGCCCCGGCCTGGCCGCACACTCAGGCCTGGAGCCTTCCCGTGGCTCCCCAGGGCACGAGAGCCTCAGCCCCAGCTCCCAAACACGGCCTAACAGGCTTTGCTGATATTGATCCCTGTCAGAGCTTTGAAAGCATTTTCAAAGTAACCTTGTCTGGCAACACTTTCAAGGAAGAAACGGGACTCGCTTCTAATCGGTAAAAACTTTATTGGTTTGCTTGCACTTCCTATAGGGTATCCTAATGCTTCCTTTGGCGTTCCAGAAAATAATGAAAATCTAACAAATTCTAAAGAGAAGTTCCTGAATCCACTATGAGGAGAAGTCTCTACATTCACTATCCTTACATACAGTTAAGAAGCTGCTCCTGTAACACTGGACCACACAACATGATGTTTTATACACACCGCTACACTACAAAACTTCTCGTCCCTGTTCATTACAAATTTGAAGCTCTTCTCGAGGTCCTGACTTAATTTTGCATGCACATTGATACCTGCAATCCCTCCCCATGCTCAGCTTTCACCTAGACTTACCAGGGAACAGATGTTCCATACTCACCTCAAGCAATAATCTACGTCTGTCTTCCTAACCCTCCTTTTCTTCACTGACTTCTACTAATCTACAAAATAACTGCGGACCCTCTGCACAAAAGAAACATCCAATTAATAGCCTAAACACGTGTGATTGTGCAGCTACTTCCAACAATCATGTCCAACACAGCACTAAAATCAGAAATCAATTCTCACACCCTTCCTATTCTCCTGCCCCCACCACACCTTGGCTCCAGCAGAAATGTTCCCTACTGCAGCCTGGTGTGCTAAGAACAATCAAAGGCAGCAGCACTTTCCCTCAACATGCTGCAATCTGAATTGCACTGAAATTGCAGCTGTTGCATTAGAAGCTCAGCACCAGCACCCGCAGAACTGAGGCCTGAGCTCTCCATTTCAACACACCCTGTAAATCAGGCTGCCTGGAAGATTGTAGGCCGGGAACTGTGTGAACACAGCAGTGCATTTCAGCAGAGTTATGGAATCAATCTCGTGGAAGGCACATCCTTTATGCTTGTCTTAAGATTCTATTCTACAAAATCTAACCAGCAATTGTTTTGGTGGCCTGTGCAGGTTTTGGGGACTGTGCATGTTTCCTTTGGATGTTGTTTTTTTTGTTTCTAAATACAAAATTGACTGCATTCAGAAGAGAAAGCCCCAGATTCATTAGGACAAAGAACCACAGGGACATATGTGGCTGACAAGAACACTCAACATTCCGAACGGTAACACCAGAAAGAGAGGAAAAAGACAAAGATGATTTAAATACCTGAAAGGATCCAAACTGTCTATGTAAGCTATCAAGTGACTAAGTTTTTGGTAAACTCTAAAAGTCCAGATTCCTATTCAGTAATTGTCTGAAAGAAAAGAAAGCCAGAAATTTGCTTGACCTTCATTTTGCCAGGACTTTCTCACAGGATTCTGCCACAACTTGGATCACAAGTGAGGGTGGCAAATTTTGACTAGAAAACTTGGATAACTAGGCAGCATTTTTTCCTCCTCACTGAATTACAGGAAGGGTTTAAAAGGGAAAAAAAAATATAAAAAATGGTAAAGAAATTCTGTCATACCTCTAAGGCGTTCATCATCTTTGGAGAAGAAAAAAAAAACTCTAGCACTTCCTGTGCGTGGTAAAAAAAAGAAACCTAGAAAAGGACAAAGGGATTTGAGCATCCTAAATTGTACTATCAAATTCCATGAACACAAGTTAAACCTCTAGTGCTTCAGAGAAATGGCATCCATTGAAAAGCTTTATTCCCTAGGAACTGAGTAGAGCTTTTTATTTTAATAAACCCTCTTTTAAAGAGAAAACTGACTGTGTCTTGGCTTTTGACCAAACTCAGTTTGGAGTTGGTCAAACCAAAATGACCCTGTTAGTTTCTTGTGCTCTACTCTTTCTTTCCATATTCACATTCACATCCAATGGGCTGCTGGGAGTTTTGACTCTGTGCAGCATGAACGGTTTTCCAAGACCACTTTCATTGCTCAGAGGTGTGCAATGTCAGTTTCCCATTCCCTGAGTGCTGCTATTAATATTCCCACAGCATCCAACTACTACAGCCAAGTAGACAACAAAGAGGAATGCAACTTGCATTTCTTGGTCCTGTTCCATTTCTGTCATCTCAGGCTCATCGTCACCCTCAGAACTGCTGTCCTGGAAACGTGGATCCTCTTGCCACGTGGCTTTTACCGGCTTTATTGTCCCAAGCGCGTGAGGCTCTGCAATGACAGCACCAATAGAGAAAAAAAGCCAAAACCAGATTATTCCTCTACCCGTCAGGAAAAATTCTTCCTTTCACGTGAAATACTTACAGTGGAGAAGAGAGATTTAGGAAGGACACAATCTGACCCTGCCAGATTTTCTAAGCTACATCTCTGCTCCAGTATTTTCCACTTTGTTCCAGGGATCCCTTATGTATTCTTAAACATTTCTCATTGCATTCAGAAGACACTGAATACCTTCTCAGTTCAGCACAAGTCTGGGGGGCTCGTTGCTTTGTGCTGTTGCGTTGGGTTTTTTAATATTTTGGATAACTTCACGGGGTTTCTTTTCTCTCCTACATGACTGGGACTCGAGTTAATGTTGTTTCATCTTCATTTCAGACGGCCCCAATTTACCTAAGGTTAGGACACCCCAATGATCATGTGTCATTCCATTTGCATTTTCTAAAGGTCCAAGAGTAGAATTCAGTAACAAACAGAATGTTCATGGATCTTGGGGCCAGCTCTCGGACTTTGCTCCTGCCTCTACATTAGCGCACATTTCCTTAAAAGCCTTGTGAGGTCCTATGAAACTTGATATGACTGGTGTGTCACCTTTTTCCCTGTTTGAGGAATTCAGGGCATGAGAACAAGCTTTTTCACCACTCGGCCAAAACCCCAATGCCTTCTCAAAGCATGCCTTTCAGAATTCCTGAGATGCAAGCATGAGGCACCTCTCATTAATCTACCACAGCCCCGGCAAGCAGAAATGAAGATCAAAATGCTTCTGCCTAATTACTGACTTCTGTTGCTGAAAATCCCCTGCATCCTGACCTTCTTTACACCATATTGCCCTACAGTGCCTGCCAGAAGCTCTTCCTTAGCAATGGCACTGTTAGAAGGGTTCTGCTGTTACCTTCTTTGATGCCCAACTCCTCTGTGCCTCCAAAGAAGGAAAACTTGAAAGAACTCGTCTCCTGAGTTGCGTCGTCCTCAGGCAAAGGTCCCAAATGGTCGTCTGGGGCAGAGTCCTGTGCATCCTCTTTGTCCCAGGGTTTTTCCTCAGTCTGTTCTGGTTTGTTCTTCGAAGGTCTTTCAAAGAACAAACCAGAATAGACGGAGGAAATACCGTCTATTCTGGTTTGTTCCTTGAAAGGCCTCTTTCAAATCCGCAGCAATGCTGTAGAAGTTGTCTTCAGACACTTGAGGCAGTGTCTCACTCTCTTTCTTCTTTTTTTGGCTTTACTGAAATGAGATTGTTCAAGGATAGCAACACAGCACACGTCCTTTTCAGACACAGATTCCCTAAGAGCCACCTTGCTCTGAATGTCTCCCTAAGCATATCCAAGCCCATTAAGGAGTGCTTCATTATCAAGGGTAAGCACTGGGGAGACATCTGAGGTTGGAGTGTAAAGGCAGGACCAAGTGTCCTTTTTAATTAGCCACATCCTTAAGTGACTTATCACTTACTACACGGTTACACAGAAATCAAGGTATTTAGCACAGACTTCTTCTTGCCAGTAGAAACATCAAGAGCTAATCGGGTTTGCTCACAGAGCTGCACATCTCAGGGTCCCCGCACTGACCGTTCTCACCTTCACTTCCGGCAAGGAACACACGGCCTAGAAAGAAAAGATGACGGCGCTATGTGCTGCTGTTGGAGGTCCCAGTTGAGGTCCGACGTCGCTGGTGGGAGCGGCTGCTCCTGCGCGATGTCCCCGACCACGTCCCCCTACGCCTGGGCCTCTCAGCACTGGCTGCTGTCCTCCTGCTCCTGTCCTGGCGACTCCTGGACCGCAGAGTTTGAGTCGAGGCCCGGCGCTGCTGGCGGGAGCGGCTGCGTCTGGGGGGCGTCCCCGATGATGTGTCCCTTCGCCTGGGCCTCTCAGCCCTTGGCCTTGTCCTGCTGCTGCTGCCACGGCGACTCCTGGAGCGGACAGGTGGACTCTGGGCCCAGCCTTGCTGGCGGGAGCGCCTGCGTCTGGGGGATGGCCCTGGCCATGTCCCCCTACGCCTGGGCCTCTCAGACCTTGGCCCTGTCCCACTGCTCCTGTCACAGACACTCCTGGAGCGGACAGGTGGACTCTGGGCCCAGCCCTGCTGGCGGGAGCGCCTGCGTCTGGGGGATGGCCCTGGCCATGTCTCCCTTCGCCTGGGCCTCTCAGCCCTTGGCCCTGTCCCACTGCTCCTGTCACAGACACTCCTGGAGCGGACAGGTGGACTCTGGGCCCAGCCTTGCTGGCGCGAGCGCCTGCGTCTGGGGGATGGCCCTGACCATGTCTCCCTTCGCCTGGGCCTCTCAGCCCTTGGCCCTGTCCCACTGCTCCTGTCACAGACACTCCTGGAGCAGACAGGTGGACTCTGGGCCCAGCCCTGCTGGCAGGAGCGCCTGCGTCTGGGGGATGTCGGTGATGTTGTCTCCCTCCGCCTGGGCCTCTCAGCCCTTGGCCCTGTCCCACTGCTCCTGTCACGGCGACTCCTGGACCGGACAGGTGGACTCTGGGCACGACTTTGCCGGCGAGAGCAGCTTCGCCTGCGGCTGGGCCCAGCATGTCTGGAATGGACCCTGTCCTCAGGGTCAGGGGACGTGCTGCGTGTTGCCCTTGATCTGCTGATGCTGCTGGTGTCCAGTGAGGAAGATGGCAGCGCCTGCTGCCATGCTGCGTGGTGGGGCCTGCTGTGGCTGCCCGTCTCTGGAGATGGAGACGGGGCAACCAGCACCAATGGCACAGGGCTGTGGGAGCTGGGGCTGATGGCCTCAGATTCTGACCAGCCACGAGCAGATTGTCGTCCTGACTGTCTGGCTGGCCTGGGGCCATTGAGCTCTGTCTCATCCCTGGAGGCTGTAAGGGCAAGCAGGAATGTCAAAGATCGCCCAGGCCCCGGCCAGGCCAGGCCAGAGCAGTGCCCCCAGCCCTCCAGCAGCGGATGCTGCGCTCTGCCAAGCCCGGCCTGGGCACTGCCCCCAGCCCAGGGACACCGGGGACTTTGACTCATACATGTTCCGAGCCCAGCACAGCTGTCACACTCCCAACTCTGTGTTCTGTTCCTCAGGCCAGAGCAGCGCCTGTGGGTGCCCTCAGCAGCACAGGAGGAGCACAGGAGCAATTGCCAGGGCCTGGGGAGGCAAACAGGCTCATAGCTCTGGAACAAAGTGTACCAGCACGTTGTTGTCTGGCCAAGCGCTTCTGGTTCTTCCCGCTTTGAGCCCTTGCTGAGACACAGGTTCCCTGCAGAGCCCCAGGTGCAGCTTCCCAACTTACCCCTGTTCCTCTGCCTCCTCCCTGCCTCCAGGGTAAAGGCAATCCCTGGCGTTGCACTGGCCGTGCCTCACTCCTAGATCTTCAAAGGCATCGTCGTCCTCCCATGTTGCGTCTCTGATGGAGAAAGGAAGAGATGATGAATTTTTGCTGCTCTCCCTCACGGAGGTCCAGGGTGCCCCAGCTCTTTCTCCAGAGCTTTTCCAAGTTGGGGGTGAAGCTGAAGCCCAGACTGACGGGACAGGGCAGGGCCAGGGCTCCTGGGGCAGGGCCTGGCACAGCACGGTACTTGCACCCTCCTGCCTGGTGGGCCAGGCAGAAGGACACCAACCTGAAGGGGACTCGGATCCCCAAGATGAGCATTTCAAAAGGGAATTCCTCACTATCTCTGCACAGGGGGCACTGGAAATACAAAGCACCAGCGCACAAGGCCTGTCCCTGCAGGGCAAACAGAGGCAGGGTGAGCGAGGCCCTGCTGCTGCTGCTGAGCACCTGCTGTGCCCCGGGGCTGAGGGGAGGGCTCCTACCTGGATGCAGTCCCTGTGGAACCAGGCCCTTTTGCACGTTGGGCACACCAGGGTTGTGAAGGTCTTTCTGTCCTCCACAGGCTCCAGGCAGATGAGGCAAACGGTGTCCGGCTCAGGAGTCGCCTCCACCTCCTGCTCTGGACGGTGCTCAGGGCAGAAGGACCTGGAGGAAAATGGATGGGGAAAGTGAGAAATGCTGGATCATTCCCCAGGGGTGGCCATAAAGAGAGATGAGGTACCTGAACGGAGTAATGTACACATTGACACAGCCGCCCTCCTTGGCACAGGGCAGGTGGAACCATCTGTCACAGTCCAGCACACAGCACATGATGGTTGCCCCGCTCTGGCCGCAGACGCAGCAGTGCTGGAAAGAGCCAAGCAGCCGCGTCAGCAGCAGCAGCAGCAGCCTCGAGGCCTCCCCGGGCAGCCGCAGGGCTCCGGGCAGGGCACAGGACGTGGCCGCTGCCGGCTCCCAGCCCACAGAGCCGCCTGCTGGAGGAGGGAGGCTCCTGTGCCAGGGCCTCTGTGCCACAGCTGCTGGGAGCCAGACTTTGTCCCGGCTGCTGGGCCGGCCTTTCTTTCCTGCTGTCTGGGCTAAGCTCTGGCAAACCTCGCCAGGCACAAAGCTCCCTGCTCTTGTCAGGCTCTCACCTTCTGTGCTGCCCGACAGGCCGCAATTTGGAGATCTCGTGCGAGAAAGCCTATGAGTCCATCGTAGCAGTTCTCTTGCCGAAATAGAAGAGTGGCGAAAAACTGCAGGCAAGGGGAGGAGCTGATGAGGAGAGGGCGGCAGGAGCTGCCCATTGCAAAGGTGGAGGGAGCGCCCGGAGCCACTCACCATGCAGAATCTGTGAGCACAGAACGCACCCATCTGCAGTTTGTCACCGCACATGTCCGGGTCAGCCTCGGCACGGCGACACAGCATGCAGGCTGCAGGGGACAGAGCCAATGGCATGGGGCACGAGCAGCTCTGCGGGGCTCAGAGCCTGCAGCAGCATCAGCCCCGAGGCTCCTCTGTCCCTGCCTGGCTGATGGGCAGGGCTGGAGGCCTTGCAGAGCAGGGGCCATTGTGGGCACGGCTGTCCCAGGAGCTGCCCCCTGGCCCAGCTGGGCCCCACTTGGGCAGGAAGGGGGCTACCAGCCCCGGCATGGCCGAGCAGCTCCTGCCTCCCCCTGCCTCTGCTCTCATCCCCACGCTGCCTGCTGCCACAAGAGCCCCTGGGCCAGGCTGTCACAGGGCTGCTTTGCCCTCACCTGGCTCCCTGGCACCAGGGCCCTCCTGCTTGCTGTCAGACATGGCGGCTGTCTCTCCCGCGTCGCAGTCCTCGAGGGACGTTGTCGCTGCGAGGTGCAGATACTCTCTTTCTAGGGGAGAAAGAAGGGGGGGGGAGTTTGCAGAACAGGCCCAGAACCACGAGGCTCTACTCCCTGCTCAGGCCTGCGTGAGCCCTGCTCCTGTCCGCTTTCTCCTCCCGTCGTCGCGCTGAGGAACACCGCAGTGTCCTGGCTGTTCCTCCGCTGATTCTGGGAAGGGAGAGGCAGGTGAGGCTGCAGCACAGGCCCAGAGCCCCGAGGTGTGGGGCCCCTCTGGTCCCTGGGCAGCCACGTCCCCACCCTACCTTCTCCTCCCGGTGTCAGGTCGCACTGACGCTCGACCTGATCCCAGCGTCCCCTTTTGTGGCCTTGGTGGCACAGGTCACAATGGCCACTCTGACGTCAGAGCCGTGTACCCAAAATCGGGGCAGCCATGGCCTCAGGTCCCTGGCAACCACTTGTGGCGGCCCCCTCGGGCACCGAGCTTCTGAGATGGGTCCGAGCGTTTGCTCAGGGTGGAAGCACGGCCGGGAATCCGGCAGCAAGTGCAGGGTCAAATGCCAGGCCCAGGGGCAGCCAGCCAGGGTGGCACTGTGGGCAGGGAGGTGCTGTTCAGGCACTGCCACGCCAGGGCTCTGGCCCCGGCCAAGGGCAATCTCTGCTCCTGCCCCTGGCCGGCGGTGGCCCAGAGAGCCCGTGCGGAGTCAGCTGCACTGCAGGGATTCAAACCCTGCTCTAGGTGAACTGATGTTCTCCTCAACACCTGTCTGCAGAAAACTAAGATGAACCTGATTTGATGCTGCTGCTGATCACCCTTGGGTACTGGAGATAAACCTGGACACCACCACAGCTGCCTCCAGACCTCAGTTATCTGGCATCCTATGAACTAACAACTTTCACATTTCATATAAATGGAAAAATTAGTATTAAGCTTCTGAAAAAGGTCATCTTTTATACTGACTCAGTGGAAAGACAATCAATGCACTGAGAATTTTGTGTGTACATTTGACAGGAGAGCTTGCAACTGTCCTCCACTCAAGTCAAATACAGGAGGATGCTTTTCCTACATTATATAAACTTTGCCAGTTTGGTCCGTGCTTTCCTACTAGAAAATACATTGGAAAAATTCAGCAAGAGAAGCACAAACAATTCTTGTCAGTTTTTCTCTTTCGTGTCTTTGCAAACATGCTCCTGGAAATCCAGATCCATGACTTCTAGAACAATCAGTGGCATCTCTGGGAAGCAGGGCAGGGGCTGACAGGCAGGCACACCCTGCAGCTGCCTGATGCTGGGGCAGCAGGAGTTTGTCCATTTTCCTGTCTCCATGGCAGAGCCACCTTGGCTGGGAAACGATCCCTTCACTGCTCTAGGAGGGAGGCACAGCCAGTGCAATGCCAGGGAGTGCCTTTACCCTGGAGGCAGGGAGGAGGCAGAGGGGGAAGTTGGGAAGCTGCACCCGGGGCTCTGCAGGGCTCCCGGCCAGGGCTCGAAGCACAAGGAGCCAGAAGAGCTTGGCCGGACAATCCTGAGCTCTGGACACCTTGTTCCACCAGGAACCCGTTTGCTTCTCCAGGCCCTGGGCACTGCTCCTGTGCTGCTCATGCAAGTTACACACAGACACAGAGCTACCTGCTCTGTCGCAACCCTCTTCAGCACTGGACAGCACAACACAGTAACATGTTCTCTTCAGTACATGGTCTAATTATTAATAGTCCTGCAAAGACTCTCATTCAAAGCATACACACACAAAAACCCAAGCCCTGGTACAGACCTTGCATCAACACAAAATGCTTGTTGCTGTTCAGAAACTCAGGGCAGCACTTTTGGCCAATGTTTTTTCCTGTAAGATCTTTCAAAGGATTGTAAAAGTGGCTTTGTTTGGCAACTTCTTCAAGGAACAAACAGGAGAGGTTTCTGAGTTTTTAAAGATTTATTGATTTGCTTTCACTTTACTTTTGGCATCCTTACACTTCATCCAGCATTCCAGAAAATCATGAAAATCCAAAATAATATCAGGGGAATTTTCTGAATTTTTTCATGTTTCTCTCAAAGACTTTCTTGACGTACATACAAGGGACTGGTTGGATAACATACAGAGAAGCAGTGGTTTCCCTCACTGGACATTACAAGACAACGTTATAGACTCCACGTTACTAAAACACTTGTGTTGCCTGGTCATTACAAAGCCTGAAGCTCTTCTAGAGGCTTTTCCCAGTGCAACTTCATTAGGTTCCTCTCTGCTCAACTCTCGAGCATGTCCAGGTCTCACTGAAGGGCAGCAGAGCCTTGTGGTGCCTCAGGCCCTGCTCCCAGTCCTGTCCCATCAGCAAATGCTGAGGGAGCGCTCCGTCCCTTCTGCCAGGACCCTGGGGAATAAGGCAAACAAGGCTGGTCCCAGCACGGTCCCCTGAGATCACAGCTACGTGAATGTGGAGCTCCCCTGTCCACTTCTCTGCCCCACTGTCCCTGAGCTGCCTCAGGGGCCTGTTATGGGAGGCAGGGACAAAGCCTTGCTGAAGTCCCAGCTGACAACAACCACTGCTCTCCCCTCACAAGCCCAACCAGGCACAGCAGCACAGGTGGCTATGGGATTGGTCAAGCATGGTTTCCATTCCTGTTATTCCACAGGCTTAGAGATGGCATCCAAGAGGAGCTGTTCTGTCTCCTTTCTGGGGATGGAGCTGAGGCTGATGGGCCTGCAGTTTCCTGGCTCCTTCTTGGTGCCCTTTTGCAAGACTGCAGTGATGTTGGCTTTCCTCCACTGCTCATGGCTCTCTCTGGGGCTGTCTCCTTCCCTGACCTGCTGGCAGAGCGCCCTGTGCCAGAGGCAGGAGCAGAGATTTCCCTTGGCCCCAAAAGGGAAGGCTGGGCTCAGGCCGAGTGTCAGTGCGACCTGACAACGGGAGGAGAAGGCGGGAAGGAGCAGGGCTGACACAGGGCTGAGCAGGGAGTAGAGCCCTCGTGTCTCTGGGCCTACTCTGCAAGCTCCCTGGCCTGTACTTTCTCCACAGAGAGAGAGCAACAGCACCTCGAAGTGAGCAGGAAACCCGGCCATGGAGCGGGGCTGGGGCTGTCAGCCCTCAGGGACACCGGCCATGGAGCGGGGCTGGGGCCGTGACACCTCAGGGACACCGGCCATGGAGCGGGGCTGGGACTGTGACACCTCAGGGAAACTGACCATGGAGCGGGGCTGGGGCCGTGACACCTCAGGGAACTCACCATGGCAGCCACCTCCCGAGATTTTGAAGTACTTGTTTCTTGGTTTAATGCCCTTCCAAGATCAATCTAGCATCTTTGCATATGAGCAGGACATACAAGGGTATTTAAAATTGAGTCTGATCCAATCATCAAAGACAATGGATGTTACCTCTAAACTTACCTTTTCATGATTGTCAAACAATATGGAACTTTTCTTATGTCTGACTTAAAATATCCAGAATGCAAAATTCATTCTCAAGACAGGAAAAAAGAAAACAATGAAAATAGGATATAGGCAGTCTTCAAAAGGCACAGAGAAGAAAATAAACATTAGAAAACCTTAGAAAAATTAGGTTTTCTTCTTCATCTTCTCAGTATGTGTTGTTTGAACATTGGTTGTCTTACTTGTCCCTCGCAAAACAAGGCATGTTACAGCTTTATTGTCTCAGTGCTGCATTTCCCCAATCGCTGACTTGCCATTTAGGCTCTGCTTTATTGGAAATATACAAGGGACTCTCTATGGAAGAGAGTTGCACAAGCCTCTGGATTCCTGACCGTTCACCTCTGCCAATGCTCACAGTATTCTCCTAACACACCTGAACTTCCTGTCTTTCAGAGAGAGAAAGATTCAGCTAAAGTCAAGCAAACAGGGCAGGGCAGATGGAAACCTTCCCTTGAGATGCTTTTGGGAAGGCCTGCAAGCACCCTGCCTTCCCTTGGAACAGAGGTGGTCACCATGCATGGTGTTGCCTGACTTGCCCGAGGTGCCCCTCTATTCCAGAAGGACTTTTGCCCGCTTCATCACTTGCCTGTCCCTCCAGTTCCAGGGCCTCAAACCTGCTCTGTAAGGCACTAAACCTTTTAGTCAGCTGTAAGTTTTCAGAGTAAGGCACTGACCGTGGCTCGAACTAGTTTTTTTAGTCAGGTTGACAATATATTTTGAGAAGAAGAAGGAGCAGAGAAGGTGTGGAAAATGCATATTATATGATTGGCTTTTCGCAAATATTAAAATTAATACTATATGTGTTGTGTTGGAAAGTTATGTTGTATTCATCCTTTTTTGTAGTGCTATCCTAAACTTTTAAAGTAGTGTGGTGAATATAGTTTTAGGCTACAGAAACTCTGTGATGTAAGATACTTTTTCTAAATAGCTCGTGAAGAGATAACAGTAACAAGACACCAAAACTCTGAGAAAAGAAATATTGCCTCCTTATTGGGAAGAACCAGACTTTGAGGGACCAAGACAATTGATTTACAAGATGAAGGAGGGGTTGACAAGAACAAGAAAACACCCATTGTTTGAAAAGAATTTTGGCATCATGTATGAGATATATGAATATGCAACAGGCTATTACTTTTAAGGGTTAATCCTTTGTTAGCAAAGTGTCTTCTGAGGCAGAGCAGAGCACCCAGACATCTGCAAGTCTTTGCTTTTTTAATTGCCCTTTATTGTCCTACCTCTAACTGTCCAAATTATTTTTTCTCTAAGTTTTATTCTTATTTTTATAACTAATTTATTACTATTAAACTTTTAAAATTTTAAAGCAAGTGAAATTCTGCATCCTTTGTGTCCACTATCAGTGGGCATCCTTCTTCCCAAGCTTTGTCAACCTCCCTCTGGGTTTGAGATCAGTGAAACGTGCCCAGCCTGGAGTCTTGGAAGACAATTCTAGCAACAAGTACTTTGCTTTTCTAACCCCTGGCCATCACTTCGAGCTTGTAGGCTGCTATGTGTGTCACATAGGTGGTTAAACATCTCTTCCTGTTGATCAGGCTTGGAAGTGTGTAAAGGCCAGGCATGAGAGGACATGTTTTCTTCAGGAAATGGGACGTAGGGCCCAGTTTGCAACGGGTCCCGGCCCGCGCCTTCCAGAGCGCCAGAAGGTTGGCGGCGCCGTTGCAGGGCTCAGGGCGCCGCCTTGTGGGCGAGAGCCGCCATGACAGCGCGGGCGCCGCGCGGCGGGGCCGGAGGGCGGGAAGGGGCGGGCGGGTGTGAGGGGCGGGGCGGTTCGTGCCCAGAGCCGAGCCCACGCTGTTCCTGGGCGCATTCCCGGCTCGGTGTTGGGAGCGTGCAGGCGCTGCTCGGGCTCTGGGAGAAGCGTGCGGCCGCTGCGGGGTCCCAGCCCTCAGAGCTGGCTGCCGGCCGAGGCTGCCATGCCAGAGCTGCCGTGCGCCGTGGCAGTGCCAGAGTGCCTGGCAGAGCCGGGCTGGCACTGCCAGCTCCTGAGGGAAGCCCTG
Organism: Melospiza melodia melodia; assembly: GCF_035770615.1. NCBI lineage: Eukaryota > Metazoa > Chordata > Aves > Passeriformes > Passerellidae > Melospiza > Melospiza melodia. The sequence goes on along the minus strand of NC_086203.1, from coordinate 2,170,191 downwards.
CCATGGCCGTGCCGGGGCCGCTCGGCAGAGCCAGGCTGGCAGTGCCGACAGCTGAGGGGAGCCCGGCCATGGCAGCGCCGGGGCCGCTCCTGCCCCGGGGCTGCCCGAAGGAGCGACCTCTGGGACCTGCCGGCAGACTGGCACTGCTTGGCCCTCTTCAGTAGATCGACGGAGTGGCAGCACAGATAGCAAAATATTAAAACATCTGATTTAAAACACCGGAGGGAAACCATTGAATTGAAAAGAAAATGAAGGTGTACCAAAATACTCAGGGCATGAATGGGAAAACTGAAAAGATACAGATTCTAATTATTTATATAATCTCAACTATATCATCAGAAACATGAGGGTGAAAATACCTTCTAAAAGTTTTGACAATAGAATGCTTCAGCTGTGTAGTTTTGCTAGTACATTAAAGTCTTAAAAAGCAGTCAGGTATTCCTTTGTCCAGTGCTATGAATTTAATAATGGGATTTGTTACATTTGTCCCTCAAATACCCCTCATAAAGAGAGTTGAGTGCTTAGATTCGATGGAAGCCATCCGTTAGTAAATGCAGTGTTGTGGTTTTTAGTAGTTCTGTAGTAAGTAGTTAGTTAAAGAAGTGATCGTTCTGCCAATGGACGCTGATCCCTGATGCGTTCGTGCTGGTTCAATGGAAAGGCAAATTTTTGGTAATAGGCTATTGGAAAACATGTCTTTTCTGCTGGTAGCAGGTACAAACACATTGCTTTTACTGGTAGAAACTGAAGCAACTTGAGATGCCTGCTCCTTCTTCTCCACCTATGTTTAAAGGAGATCCATGCAGGTTAAAACATGAACCAAACCTCGAGGCTCTGGGCCTGTCCTGCAGGCTCACCTGCCTCTCCCCACAATCAGCAGAGGAACAGCCAGAGGACACTGCAGTGTTCCTCAATGCAACAAGGGGAGGAGAAGGTGGGCAGGAGCAGGGCTCACATAGACAGAGAGTATCAGCACCTCAAAGTGACCACATCATTCAAGGGACAGGGACTGACTGCTGACAGCTGCCCTGTGAGACAGCAAGCAGGAGGGCGCTGGTGCCAGGGAGCCAGGTGAGGGCAAAGCAGCCCTGTGACAGCCTGGCCCAGGGGCTCTTGTGGCAGCAGGCAGCGTGGGGATGAGAGCAGAGGCAGGGGGAGGCAGGAGCTGCTCGGCCATGCCGGGGCTGGGAGCCTCCTTCCTGCCCAAGTGGGGCCCAGCTGGGCCAGGGGGCAGCTCCTGGGACAGCCGTGCCCACAATGGCCCCTGCTCTGCAAGGCCTCCAGCCCTGCCCATCAGCCAGGCAGGGACAGAGCAGCCTCGGGGCCGAAGCTGCTGCAGGCTCTGAGCCCCACAGAGCTGCTCATGCCCCGTGCCATTGGCTCTGTCCCCTGCAGCCTGCATGCTGTGTCGCCGTGCCGAGGCTGAGCCCTGTGCCTCCCCAGGCCCTGGCCACTGCTCCTGTGCTGCTCCTGCACAGCCCAGAGCACCCACGGGCCCTGCTCAGGCCTCACGCAGACCAGAACCAGCTGGGGCTGTGACAGCTCTGCTGCTCTGGGCCCAGCCCTCGGACAAAGCACCCGCCTGTCCCTGGGCTGGGGGCAGTGCCCAGGCTGGGCTTGGCAGAGCCCGTCCGCTCCTGGAGGGCTGTGGGCACTGCTCTGGCCTGGCCTGGCCTGGCCCTGGGCTCCCTTGGCATTCCTGCTTGCCCTTGCCTCCACCAGGGATGGGCTGCAGCTCAATGGCCCCGGCCTGGCCGCACACTCAGGCCTGGAGCCTTCCCGTGGCTCCCCAGGGCACGAGAGCCTCAGCCCCAGCTCCCAAACACGGCCTAACAGGCTTTGCTGATATTGATCCCTGTCAGAGCTTTGAAAGCATTTTCAAAGTAACCTTGTCTGGCAACACTTTCAAGGAAGAAACGGGACTCGCTTCTAATCGGTAAAAACTTTATTGGTTTGCTTGCACTTCCTATAGGGTATCCTAATGCTTCCTTTGGCGTTCCAGAAAATAATGAAAATCTAACAAATTCTAAAGAGAAGTTCCTGAATCCACTATGAGGAGAAGTCTCTACATTCACTATCCTTACATACAGTTAAGAAGCTGCTCCTGTAACACTGGACCACACAACATGATGTTTTATACACACCGCTACACTACAAAACTTCTCGTCCCTGTTCATTACAAATTTGAAGCTCTTCTCGAGGTCCTGACTTAATTTTGCATGCACATTGATACCTGCAATCCCTCCCCATGCTCAGCTTTCACCTAGACTTACCAGGGAACAGATGTTCCATACTCACCTCAAGCAATAATCTACGTCTGTCTTCCTAACCCTCCTTTTCTTCACTGACTTCTACTAATCTACAAAATAACTGCGGACCCTCTGCACAAAAGAAACATCCAATTAATAGCCTAAACACGTGTGATTGTGCAGCTACTTCCAACAATCATGTCCAACACAGCACTAAAATCAGAAATCAATTCTCACACCCTTCCTATTCTCCTGCCCCCACCACACCTTGGCTCCAGCAGAAATGTTCCCTACTGCAGCCTGGTGTGCTAAGAACAATCAAAGGCAGCAGCACTTTCCCTCAACATGCTGCAATCTGAATTGCACTGAAATTGCAGCTGTTGCATTAGAAGCTCAGCACCAGCACCCGCAGAACTGAGGCCTGAGCTCTCCATTTCAACACACCCTGTAAACCAGGCTGCCTGGAAGATTGTAGGCCGGGAACTGTGTGAACACAGCAGTGCATTTCAGCAGAGTTATGGAATCAATCTCGTGGAAGGCACATCCTTTATGCTTGTCTTAAGATTCTATTCTACAAAATCTAACCAGCAATTGTTTTGGTGGCCTGTGCAGGTTTTGGGGACTGTGCATGTTTCCTTTGGATGTTGTTTTTTTTGTTTCTAAATACAAAATTGACTGCATTCAGAAGAGAAAGCCCCAGATTCATTAGGACAAAAAACCACAGGGACATATGTGGCTGACAAGAACACTCAACATTCCGAACGGTAACACCAGAAAGAGAGGAAAAAGACAAAGATGATTTAAATACCTGAAAGGATCCAAACTGTCTATGTAAGCTATCAAGTGACTAAGTTTTTGGTAAACTCTAAAAGTCCAGATTCCTATTCAGTAATTGTCTGAAAGAAAAGAAAGCCAGAAATTTGCTTGACCTTCATTTTGCCAGGACTTTCTCACAGGATTCTGCCACAACTTGGATCACAAGTGAGGGTGGCAAATTTTGACTAGAAAACTTGGATAACTAGGCAGCATTTTTTCCTCCTCACTGAATTACAGGAAGGGTTTAAAAGGGAAAAAAAAATATAAAAAATGGTAAAGAAATTCTGTCATACCTCTAAGGCGTTCATCATCTTTGGAGAAGAAAAAAAAAACTCTAGCACTTCCTGTGCGTGGTAAAAAAAAGAAACCTAGAAAAGGACAAAGGGATTTGAGCATCCTAAATTGTACTATCAAATTCCATGAACACAAGTTAAACCTCTAGTGCTTCAGAGAAATGGCATCCATTGAAAAGCTTTATTCCCTAGGAACTGAGTAGAGCTTTTTATTTTAATAAACCCTCTTTTAAAGGGGAAACTGACTGTGTCTTGGCTTTTGACCAAACTCAGTTTGGAGTTGGTCAAACCAAAATGACCCTGTTAGTTTCTTGTGCTCTACTCTTTCTTTCCATATTCACATTCACATCCAATGGGCTGCTGGGAGTTTTGACTCTGTGCAGCATGAACGGTTTTCCAAGACCACTTTCATTGCTCAGAGGTGTGCAATGTCAGTTTCCCATTCCCTGAGTGCTGCTATTAATATTCCCACAGCATCCAACTACTACAGCCAAGTAGACAACAAAGAGGAATGCAACTTGCATTTCTTGGTCCTGTTCCATTTCTGTCATCTCAGGCTCATCGTCACCCTCAGAACTGCTGTCCTGGAAACGTGGATCCTCTTGCCACGTGGCTTTTACCGGCTTTATTGTCCCAAGCGCGTGAGGCTCTGCAATGACAGCACCAATAGAGAAAAAAAGCCAAAACCAGATTATTCCTCTACCCGTCAGGAAAAATTCTTCCTTTCACGTGAAATACTTACAGTGGAGAAGAGAGATTTAGGAAGGACACAATCTGACCCTGCCAGATTTTCTAAGCTACATCTCTGCTCCAGTATTTTCCACTTTGTTCCAGGGATCCCTTATGTATTCTTAAACATTTCTCATTGCATTCAGAAGACACTGAATACCTTCTCAGTTCAGCACAAGTCTGGGGGGCTCGTTGCTTTGTGCTGTTGCGTTGGGTTTTTTAATATTTTGGATAACTTCACGGGGTTTCTTTTCTCTCCTACATGACTGGGACTCGAGTTAATGTTGTTTCATCTTCATTTCAGACGGCCCCAATTTACCTAAGGTTAGGACACCCCAATGATCATGTGTCATTCCATTTGCATTTTCTAAAGGTCCAAGAGTAGAATTCAGTAACAAACAGAATGTTCATGGATCTTGGGGCCAGCTCTCGGACTTTGCTCCTGCCTCTACATTAGCGCACATTTCCTTAAAAGCCTTGTGAGGTCCTATGAAACTTGATATGACTGGTGTGTCACCTTTTTCCCTGTTTGAGGAATTCAGGGCATGAGAACAAGCTTTTTCACCACTCGGCCAAAACCCCAATGCCTTCTCAAAGCATGCCTTTCAGAATTCCTGAGATGCAAGCATGAGGCACCTCTCATTAATCTACCACAGCCCCGGCAAGCAGAAATGAAGATCAAAATGCTTCTGCCTAATTACTGACTTCTGTTGCTGAAAATCCCCTGCATCCTGACCTTCTTTACACCATATTGCCCTACAGTGCCTGCCAGAAGCTCTTCCTTAGCAATGGCACTGTTAGAAGGGTTCTGCTGTTACCTTCTTTGATGCCCAACTCCTCTGTGCCTCCAAAGAAGGAAAACTTGAAAGAACTCGTCTCCTGAGTTGCGTCGTCCTCAGGCAAAGGTCCCAAATGGTCGTCTGGGGCAGAGTCCTGTGCATCCTCTTTGTCCCAGGGTTTTTCCTCAGTCTGTTCTGGTTTGTTCTTCGAAGGTCTTTCAAAGAACAAACCAGAATAGACGGAGGAAATACCGTCTATTCTGGTTTGTTCCTTGAAAGGCCTCTTTCAAATCCGCAGCAATGCTGTAGAAGTTGTCTTCAGACACTTGAGGCAGTGTCTCACTCTCTTTCTTCTTTTTTTGGCTTTACTGAAATGAGATTGTTCAAGGATAGCAACACAGCACACGTCCTTTTCAGACACAGATTCCCTAAGAGCCACCTTGCTCTGAATGTCTCCCTAAGCATATCCAAGCCCATTAAGGAGTGCTTCATTATCAAGGGTAAGCACTGGGGAGACATCTGAGGTTGGAGTGTAAAGGCAGGACCAAGTGTCCTTTTTAATTAGCCACATCCTTAAGTGACTTATCACTTACTACACGGTTACACAGAAATCAAGGTATTTAGCACAGACTTCTTCTTGCCAGTAGAAACATCAAGAGCTAATCGGGTTTGCTCACAGAGCTGCACATCTCAGGGTCCCCGCACTGACCGTTCTCACCTTCACTTCCGGCAAGGAACACACGGCCTAGAAAGAAAAGATGACGGCGCTATGTGCTGCTGTTGGAGGTCCCAGTTGAGGTCCGACGTCGCTGGTGGGAGCGGCTGCTCCTGCGCGATGTCCCCGACCACGTCCCCCTACGCCTGGGCCTCTCAGCACTGGCTGCTGTCCTCCTGCTCCTGTCCTGGCGACTCCTGGACCGCAGAGTTTGAGTCGAGGCCCGGCGCTGCTGGCGGGAGCGGCTGCGTCTGGGGGGCGTCCCCGATGATGTGTCCCTTCGCCTGGGCCTCTCAGCCCTTGGCCTTGTCCTGCTGCTGCTGCCACGGCGACTCCTGGAGCGGACAGGTGGACTCTGGGCCCAGCCTTGCTGGCGGGAGCGCCTGCGTCTGGGGGATGGCCCTGGCCATGTCCCCCTACGCCTGGGCCTCTCAGACCTTGGCCCTGTCCCACTGCTCCTGTCACAGACACTCCTGGAGCGGACAGGTGGACTCTGGGCCCAGCCCTGCTGGCGGGAGCGCCTGCGTCTGGGGGATGGCCCTGGCCATGTCTCCCTTCGCCTGGGCCTCTCAGCCCTTGGCCCTGTCCCACTGCTCCTGTCACAGACACTCCTGGAGCGGACAGGTGGACTCTGGGCCCAGCCTTGCTGGCGCGAGCGCCTGCGTCTGGGGGATGGCCCTGACCATGTCTCCCTTCGCCTGGGCCTCTCAGCCCTTGGCCCTGTCCCACTGCTCCTGTCACAGACACTCCTGGAGCAGACAGGTGGACTCTGGGCCCAGCCCTGCTGGCAGGAGCGCCTGCGTCTGGGGGATGTCGGTGATGTTGTCTCCCTCCGCCTGGGCCTCTCAGCCCTTGGCCCTGTCCCACTGCTCCTGTCACGGCGACTCCTGGACCGGACAGGTGGACTCTGGGCACGACTTTGCCGGCGAGAGCAGCTTCGCCTGCGGCTGGGCCCAGCATGTCTGGAATGGACCCTGTCCTCAGGGTCAGGGGACGTGCTGCGTGTTGCCCTTGATCTGCTGATGCTGCTGGTGTCCAGTGAGGAAGATGGCAGCGCCTGCTGCCATGCTGCGTGGTGGGGCCTGCTGTGGCTGCCCGTCTCTGGAGATGGAGACGGGGCAACCAGCACCAATGGCACAGGGCTGTGGGAGCTGGGGCTGATGGCCTCAGATTCTGACCAGCCACGAGCAGATTGTCGTCCTGACTGTCTGGCTGGCCTGGGGCCATTGAGCTCTGTCTCATCCCTGGAGGCTGTAAGGGCAAGCAGGAATGTCAAAGATCGCCCAGGCCCCGGCCAGGCCAGGCCAGAGCAGTGCCCCCAGCCCTCCAGCAGTGGATGCTGCGCTCTGCCAAGCCCGGCCTGGGCACTGCCCCCAGCCCAGGGACACCGGGGACTTTGACTCATACATGTTCCGAGCCCAGCACAGCTGTCACACTCCCAACTCTGTGTGCTGTTCCTCAGGCCAGAGCAGCGCCTGTGGGTGCCCTCAGCAGCACAGGAGGAGCACAGGAGCAATTGCCAGGGCCTGGGGAGGCAAACAGGCTCATAGCTCTGGAACAAAGTGTACCAGCACGTGGTTGTCTGGCCAAGCGCTTCTGGTTCTTCCCGCTTTGAGCCCTTGCTGAGACACAGGTTCCCTGCAGAGCCCCAGGTGCAGCTTCCCAACTTACCCCTGTTCCTCTGCCTCCTCCCTGCCTCCAGGGTAAAGGCAATCCCTGGCGTTGCACTGGCCGTGCCTCACTCCTAGATCTTCAAAGGCATCGTCGTCCTCCCATGTTGCGTCTCTGATGGAGAAAGGAAGAGATGATGAATTTTTGCTGCTCTCCCTCACGGAGGTCCAGGGTGCCCCAGCTCTTTCTCCAGAGCTTTTCCAAGTTGGGGGTGAAGCTGAAGCCCAGACTGACGGGACAGGGCAGGGCCAGGGCTCCTGGGGCAGGGCCTGGCACAGCACGGTACTTGCACCCTCCTGCCTGGTGGGCCAGGCAGAAGGACACCAACCTGAAGGGGACTCGGATCCCCAAGATGAGCATTTCAAAAGGGAATTCCTCACTATCTCTGCACAGGGGGCACTGGAAATACAAAGCACCAGCGCACAAGGCCTGTCCCTGCAGGGCAAACAGAGGCAGGGTGAGCGAGGCCCTGCTGCTGCTGCTGAGCACCTGCTGTGCCCCGGGGCTGAGGGGAGGGCTCCTACCTGGATGCAGTCCCTGTGGAACCAGGCCCTTTTGCACGTTGGGCACACCAGGGTTGTGAAGGTCTTTCTGTCCTCCACAGGCTCCAGGCAGATGAGGCAAACGGTGTCCGGCTCAGGAGTCGCCTCCACCTCCTGCTCTGGACGGTGCTCAGGGCAGAAGGACCTGGAGGAAAATGGATGGGGAAAGTGAGAAATGCTGGATCATTCCCCAGGGGTGGCCATAAAGAGAGATGAGGTACCTGAACGGAGTAATGTACACATTGACACAGCCGCCCTCCTTGGCACAGGGCAGGTGGAACCATCTGTCACAGTCCAGCACACAGCACATGATGGTTGCCCCGCTCTGGCCGCAGACGCAGCAGTGCTGGAAAGAGCCAAGCAGCCGCGTCAGCAGCAGCAGCAGCAGCCTCGAGGCCTCCCCGGGCAGCCGCAGGGCTCCGGGCAGGGCACAGGACGTGGCCGCTGCCGGCTCCCAGCCCACAGAGCCGCTTGCTGGAGGAGGGAGGCTCCTGTGCCAGGGCCTCTGTGCCACAGCTGCTGGGAGCCAGACTTTGTCCCGGCTGCTGGGCCGGCCTTTCTTTCCTGCTGTCTGGGCTAAGCTCTGGCAAACCTCGCCAGGCACAAAGCTCCCTGCTCTTGTCAGGCTCTCACCTTCTGTGCTGCCCGACAGGCCGCAATTTGGAGATCTCGTGCGAGAAAGCCTATGAGTCCATCGTAGCAGTTCTCTTGCCGAAATAGAAGAGTGGCGAAAAACTGCAGGCAAGGGGAGGAGCTGATGAGGAGAGGGCGGCAGGAGCTGCCCATTGCAAAGGTGGAGGGAGCGCCCGGAGCCACTCACCATGCAGAATCTGTGAGCACAGAACGCACCCATCTGCAGTTTGTCACCGCACATGTCCGGGTCAGCCTCGGCACGGCGACACAGCATGCAGGCTGCAGGGGACAGAGCCAATGGCATGGGGCATGAGCAGCTCTGCGGGGCTCAGAGCCTGCAGCAGCATCAGCCCCGAGGCTCCTCTGTCCCTGCCTGGCTGATGGGCAGGGCTGGAGGCCTTGCAGAGCAGGGGCCATTGTGGGCACGGCTGTCCCAGGAGCTGCCCCCTGGCCCAGCTGGGCCCCACTTGGGCAGGAAGGGGGCTACCAGCCCCGGCATGGCCGAGCAGCTCCTGCCTCCCCCTGCCTCTGCTCTCATCCCCACGCTGCCTGCTGCCACAAGAGCCCCTGGGCCAGGCTGTCACAGGGCTGCTTTGCCCTCACCTGGCTCCCTGGCACCAGGGCCCTCCTGCTTGCTGTCAGACATGGCGGCTGTCTCTCCCGCGTCGCAGTCCTCGAGGGACGTTGTCGCTGCGAGGTGCAGATACTCTCTTTCTAGGGGAGAAAGAAGGGGGGGGGAGTTTGCAGAACAGGCCCAGAACCACGAGGCTCTACTCCCTGCTCAGGCCTGCGTGAGCCCTGCTCCTGTCCGCTTTCTCCTCCCGTCGTCGCGCTGAGGAACACCGCAGTGTCCTGGCTGTTCCTCCGCTGATTCTGGGAAGGGAGAGGCAGGTGAGGCTGCAGCACAGGCCCAGAGCCCCGAGGTGTGGGGCCCCTCTGGTCCCTGGGCAGCCACGTCCCCACCCTACCTTCTCCTCCCGGTGTCAGGTCGCACTGACGCTCGACCTGATCCCAGCGTCCCCTTTTGTGGCCTTGGTGGCACAGGTCACAATGGCCACTCTGACGTCAGAGCCGTGTACCCAAAATCGGGGCAGCCATGGCCTCAGGTCCCTGGCAACCACTTGTGGCGGCCCCCTCGGGCACCGAGCTTCTGAGATGGGTCCGAGCGTTTGCTCAGGGTGGAAGCACGGCCGGGAATCCGGCAGCAAGTGCAGGGTCAAATGCCAGGCCCAGGGGCAGCCAGCCAGGGTGGCACTGTGGGCAGGGAGGTGCTGTTCAGGCACTGCCACGCCAGGGCTCTGGCCCCGGCCAAGGGCAATCTCTGCTCCTGCCCCTGGCCGGCGGTGGCCCAGAGAGCCCGTGCGGAGTCAGCTGCACTGCAGGGATTCAAACCCTGCTCTAGGTGAACTGATGTTCTCCTCAACACCTGTCTGCAGAAAACTAAGATGAACCTGATTTGATGCTGCTGCTGATCACCCTTGGGTACTGGAGATAAACCTGGACACCACCACAGCTGCCTCCAGACCTCAGTTATCTGGCATCCTATGAACTAACAACTTTCACATTTCATATAAATGGAAAAATTAGTATTAAGCTTCTGAAAAAGGTCATCTTTGATACTGACTCAGTGGAAAGACACAAAATGCACTGAGAATTTTGTGTGTACATTTGACAGGAGAGCTTGCAACTGTCCTCCACTCAAGTCAAATACAGGAGGATGCTTTTCCTACATTATATAAACTTTGCCAGTTTGGTCCGTGCTTTCCTACTAGAAAATACATTGGAAAAATTCAGCAAGAGAAGCACAAACAATTCTTGTCAGTTTTTCTCTTTCGTGTCTTTGCAAACATGCTCCTGGAAATCCAGATCCATGACTTCTAGAACAATCAGTGGCATCTCTGGGAAGCAGGGCAGGGGCTGACAGGCAGGCACACCCTGCAGCTGCCTGATGCTGGGGCAGCAGGAGTTTGTCCATTTTCCTGTCTCCATGGCAGAGCCACCTTGGCTGGGAAACGATCCCTTCACTGCTCTAGGAGGGAGGCACAGCCAGTGCAATGCCAGGGAGTGCCTTTACCCTGGAGGCAGGGAGGAGGCAGAGGGGGAAGTTGGGAAGCTGCACCCGGGGCTCTGCAGGGCTCCCGGCCAGGGCTCGAAGCACAAGGAGCCAGAAGAGCTTGGCCGGACAATCCTGAGCTCTGGACACCTTGTTCCACCAGGAACCCGTTTGCTTCTCCAGGCCCTGGGCACTGCTCCTGTGCTGCTCATGCAAGTTACACACAGACACAGAGCTACCTGCTCTGTCGCAACCCTCTTCAGCACTGGACAGCACAACACAGTAACATGTTCTCTTCAGTACATGGTCTAATTATTAATAGTCCTGCAAAGACTCTCATTCAAAGCATACACACACAAAAACCCAAGCCCTGGTACAGACCTTGCATCAACACAAAATGCTTGTTGCTGTTCAGAAACTCAGGGCAGCACTTTTGGCCAATGTTTTTTCCTGTAAGATCTTTCAAAGGATTGTAAAAGTGGCTTTGTTTGGCAACTTCTTCAAGGAACAAACAGGAGAGGTTTCTGAGTTTTTAAAGATTTATTGATTTGCTTTCACTTTACTTTTGGCATCCTTACACTTCATCCAGCATTCCAGAAAATCATGAAAATCCAAAATAATATCAGGGGAATTTTCTGAATTTTTTCATGTTTCTCTCAAAGACTTTCTTGACGTACATACAAGGGACTGGTTGGATAACATACAGAGAAGCAGTGGTTTCCCTCACTGGACATTACAAGACAACGTTATAGACTCCACGTTACTAAAACACTTGTGTTGCCTGGTCATTACAAAGCCTGAAGCTCTTCTAGAGGCTTTTCCCAGTGCAACTTCATTAGGTTCCTCTCTGCTCAACTCTCGAGCATGTCCAGGTCTCACTGAAGGGCAGCAGAGCCTTGTGGTGCCTCAGGCCCTGCTCCCAGTCCTGTCCCATCAGCAAATGCTGAGGGAGCGCTCCGTCCCTTCTGCCAGGACCCTGGGGAATAAGGCAAACAAGGCTGGTCCCAGCACGGTCCCCTGAGATCACAGCTACGTGAATGTGGAGCTCCCCTGTCCACTTCTCTGCCCCACTGTCCCTGAGCTGCCTCAGGGGCCTGTTATGGGAGGCAGGGACAAAGCCTTGCTGAAGTCCCAGCTGACAACAACCACTGCTCTCCCCTCACAAGCCCAACCAGGCACAGCAGCACAGGTGGCTATGGGATTGGTCAAGCATGGTTTCCATTCCTGTTATTCCACAGGCTTAGAGATGGCATCCAAGAGGAGCTGTTCTGTCTCCTTTCTGGGGATGGAGCTGAGGCTGATGGGCCTGCAGTTTCCTGGCTCCTTCTTGGTGCCCTTTTGCAAGACTGCAGTGATGTTGGCTTTCCTCCACTGCTCATGCCTCTCTCCGGGGCTGTCTCCTTCCCTGACCTGCTGGCAGAGCGCCCTGTGCCAGAGGCAGGAGCAGAGATTTCCCTTGGCCCCAAAAGGGAAGGCTGGGCTCAGGCCGAGTGTCAGTGCGACCTGACAACGGGAGGAGAAGGCGGGAAGGAGCAGGGCTGACACAGGGCTGAGCAGGGAGTAGAGCCCTCGTGTCTCTGGGCCTACTCTGCAAGCTCCCTGGCCTGTACTTTCTCCACAGAGAGAGAGCAACAGCACCTCGAAGTGAGCAGGAAACCCGGCCATGGAGCGGGGCTGGGGCTGTCAGCCCTCAGGGACACCGGCCATGGAGCGGGGCTGGGGCCGTGACACCTCAGGGACACCGGCCATGGAGCGGGGCTGGGACTGTGACACCTCAGGGAAACTGACCATGGAGCGGGGCTGGGGCCGTGACACCTCAGGGAACTCACCATGGCAGCCACCTCCCGAGATTTTGAAGTACTTGTTTCTTGGTTTAATGCCCTTCCAAGATCAATCTAGCATCTTTGCATATGAGCAGGACATACAAGGGTATTTAAAATTGAGTCTGATCCAATCATCAAAGACAATGGATGTTACCTCTAAACTTACCTTTTCATGATTGTCAAACAATATGGAACTTTTCTTATGTCTGACTTAAAATATCCAGAATGCAAAATTCATTCTCAAGACAGGAAAAAAGAAAACAATGAAAATAGGATATAGGCAGTCTTCAAAAGGCACAGAGAAGAAAATAAACATTAGAAAACCTTAGAAAAATTAGGTTTTCTTCTTCATCTTCTCAGTATGTGTTGTTTGAACATTGGTTGTCTTACTTGTCCCTCGCAAAACAAGGCATGTTACAGCTTTATTGTCTCAGTGCTGCATTTCCCCAATCGCTGACTTGCCATTTAGGCTCTGCTTTATTGGAAATATACAAGGGACTCTCTATGGAAGAGAGTTGCACAAGCCTCTGGATTCCTGACCGTTCACCTCTGCCAATGCTCACAGTATTCTCCTAACACACCTGAACTTCCTGTCTTTCAGAGAGAGAAAGATTCAGCTAAAGTCAAGCAAACAGGGCAGGGCAGATGGAAACCTTCCCTTGAGATGCTTTTGGGAAGGCCTGCAAGCACCCTGCCTTCCCTTGGAACAGAGGTGGTCACCATGCATGGTGTTGCCTGACTTGCCCGAGGTGCCCCTCTATTCCAGAAGGACTTTTGCCCGCTTCATCACTTGCCTGTCCCTCCAGTTCCAGGGCCTCAAACCTGCTCTGTAAGGCACTAAACCTTTTAGTCAGCTGTAAGTTTTCAGAGTAAGGCACTGACCGTGGCTCGAACTAGTTTTTTTAGTCAGGTTGACAATATATTTTGAGAAGAAGAAGGAGCAGAGAAGGTGTGGAAAATGCATATTATATGATTGGCTTTTCGCAAATATTAAAATTAATACTATATGTGTTGTGTTGGAAAGTTATGTTGTATTCATCCTTTTTTGTAGTGCTATCCTAAACTTTTAAAGTAGTGTGGTGAATATAGTTTTAGGCTACAGAAACTCTGTGATGTAAGATACTTTTTCTAAATAGCTCGTGAAGAGATAACAGTAACAAGACACCAAAACTCTGAGAAAAGAAATATTGCCTCCTTATTGGGAAGAACCAGACTTTGAGGGACCAAGACAATTGATTTACAAGATGAAGGAGGGGTTGACAAGAACAAGAAAACACCCATTGTTTGAAAAGAATTTTGGCATCATGTATGAGATATATGAATATGCAACAGGCTATTACTTTTAAGGGTTAATCCTTTGTTAGCAAAGTGTCTTCTGAGGCAGAGCAGAGCACCCAGACATCTGCAAGTCTTTGCTTTTTTAATTGCCCTTTATTGTCCTACCTCTAACTGTCCAAATTATTTTTTCTCTAAGTTTTATTCTTATTTTTATAACTAATTTATTACTATTAAACTTTTAAAATTTTAAAGCAAGTGAAATTCTGCATCCTTTGTGTCCACTATCAGTGGGCATCCTTCTTCCCAAGCTTTGTCAACCTCCCTCTGGGTTTGAGATCAGTGAAACGTGCCCAGCCTGGAGTCTTGGAAGACAATTCTAGCAACAAGTACTTTGCTTTTCTAACCCCTGGCCATCACTTCGAGCTTGTAGGCTGCTATGTGTGTCACATAGGTGGTTAAACATCTCTTCCTGTTGATCAGGCTTGGAAGTGTGTAAAGGCCAGGCATGAGAGGACATGTTTTCTTCAGGAAATGGGACGTAGGGCCCAGTTTGCAACGGGTCCCGGCCCGCGCCTTCCAGAGCGCCAGAAGGTTGGCGGCGCCGTTGCAGGGCTCAGGGCGCCGCCTTGTGGGCGAGAGCCGCCATGACAGCGCGGGCGCCGCGCGGCGGGGCCGGAGGGCGGGAAGGGGCGGGCGGGTGTGAGGGGCGGGGCGGTTCGTGCCCAGAGCCGAGCCCACGCTGTTCCTGGGCGCATTCCCGGCTCGGTGTTGGGAGCGTGCAGGCGCTGCTCGGGCTCTGGGAGAAGCGTGCGGCCGCTGCGGGGTCCCAGCCCTCAGAGCTGGCTGCCGGCCGAGGCTGCCATGCCAGAGCTGCCGTGCGCCGTGGCAGTGCCAGAGTGCCTGGCAGAGCCGGGCTGGCACTGCCAGCTCCTGAGGGAAGCCCTGCCATGGCCGTGCCGGGGCCGCTCGGCAGAGCCAGGCTGGCAGTGCCGACAGCTGAGGGGAGCCCGGCCATGGCAGCGCCGGGGCCGCTCCTGCCCCGGGGCTGCCCGAAGGAGCGACCTCTGGGACCTGCCGGCAGACTGGCACTGCTTGGCCCTCTTCAGTAGATCGACGGAGTGGCAGCACAGATAGCAAAATATTAAAACATCTGATTTAAAACACCGGAGGGAAACCATTGAATTGCAAAGAAAATGAAGGTGTACCAAAATACTCAGGGCATGAATGGGAAAACTGAAAAGATACAGATTCTAATTATTTATATAATCTCAACTATATCATCAGAAACATGAGGGTGAAAATACCTTCTAAAAGTTTTGACAATAGAATGCTTCAGCTGTGTAGTTTTGCTAGTACATTAAAGTCTTAAAAAGCAGTCAGGTATTCCTTTGTCCAGTGCTATGAATTTAATAATGGGATTTGTTACATTTGTCCCTCAAATACCCCTCATAAAGAGAGTTGAGTGCTTAGATTTGATGGAAGCCATCCGTTAGTAAATGCAGTGTTGTGGTTTTTAGTAGTTCTGTAGTAAGTAGTTAGTTAAAGAAGTGATCGTTCTGCCAATGGACGTTGATCCCTGATGCGTTCGTGCTGGTTCAATGGAAAGGCAAATTTTTGGTAATAGGCTATTGGAAAATATGTCTTTTCTGCTGGTAGGAGGTAAAAATACATTGCTTTTACTGGTAGAAACTGAAGCAACTTGAGATGCCTGCTCCTTCTTCTCCACCTATGTTTAAAGGAGATCCATGCAGGTTAAAACATGAACCAAACCTCGAGGCTCTGGGCCTGTCCTGCAGGCTCACCTGCCTCTCCCCACAATCAGCAGAGGAACAGCCAGAGGACCCTGCAGTGTTCCTCAATGCAACAAGGGGAGGAGAAGGTGGGCAGGAGCAGGGCTGACATAGAGAATATCAGCACCTCAAAGTGACCACATCATTCAAGGGACAGGGACTGACTGCTGACAGCTGCCCTGTGAGACAGCAAGCAGGAGGGCGCTGGTGCCAGGGAGCCAGGTGAGGGTAAAGCAGCCCTGTGACAGCCTGGCCCAGGGGCTCTTGTGGCAGCAGGCAGCGTGGGGATGAGAGCAGAGGCAGGGGGAGGCAGGAGCTGCTCGGCCATGCCGGGGCTGGGAGCCTCCTTCCTGCCCAAGTGGGGCCCAGCTGGGCCAGGGGGCAGCTCCTGGGACAGCCGTGCCCACAATGGCCCCTGCTCTGCAAGGCCTCCAGCCCTGCCCATCAGCCAGGCAGGGACAGAGCAGCCTCGGGGCTGAAGCTGCTGCAGGCCCAGAGCCCCGCAGAGCTGCTTGTGCCCCGTGCCATTGGCTCTGTCCCATGCAGCCTGCATGCTGTGTCGCCGTGCCGAGGCTGAGCCCTGTGCCTCCCCAGGCCCTGGCCCATGCTCCTGTGCTCCTCCTGCACAGCCCAGAGCACCCACGGGCCCTGCTCAGGCCTCACGCAGACCAGAACCAGCTGGGGCTGTGACAGCTCTGCTGCCCTGGGCCCAGCCCTCGGACAAAGCACCCGCCTGTCCCTGGGCTGGGGGCAGTGCCCAGGCTGGGCTTGGCAGAGCCCGTCCGCTCCCGGAGGGCTGTGGGCACTGCTCTGGCCTGGCCTGGCCTGGCCCTGGGCTCCCTTGGCATTCCTGCTTGCCCTTGCCTCCACCAGGGATGGGCTGCAGCTCAATGGCCCCGGCCTGGCCGCACACTCAGGCCTGGAGCCTTCCCGTGGCTCCCCAGGGCACGAGAGCCTCAGCCCCAGCTCCCAAACACGGCCTAACAGGCTTTGCTGATATTGATCCCTGTCAGAGCTTTGAAAGCATTTTCAAAGTAACCTTGTCTGGCAACACTTTCAAGGAAGAAACGGGACTCGCTTCTAATCGGTAAAAACTTTATTGGTTTGCTTGCACTTCCTATAGGGTATCCTAATGCTTCCTTTGGCGTTCCAGAAAATAATGAAAATCTAACAAATTCTAAAGAGAAGTTCCTGAATCCACTATGAGGAGAAGTCTCTACATTCACTATCCTTACATACAGTTAAGAAGCTGCTCCTGTAACACACAAAGATGGAGTGGTTAACCTGACTGGACCACACAACATGATGTTTTATACACACCGCTACACTACAAAACTTCTCGTCCCTGTTCATTACAAATTTGAAGCTCTTCTCGAGGTCCTGACTTAATTTGGCATGCACATTCATACCTGCAATCCCTCCCCATGCTCAGCTTTCACCTAGACTTACCAGGGAACAGATGTTCCATACTCACCTCAAGCAATAATCTACGTCTGTCTTCCTAACCCTCCTTTTCTTCACTGACTTCTACTAATCTACAAAATAACTGCGGACCCTCTGCACAAAAGAAACATCCAATTAATAGCCTTAAACACTTGTGATTGTGCTGCTGCTTCTAACAATCATGTCCAACACAGCACTAAAATCAGAAATCAATTCTCACACCCTTCCTATTCTCCTGCCCCCACCACACCTTGGCTCCAGCAGAAATGTTCCCTACTGCAGCCTGGTGTGCTAAGAACAATCAAAGGCAGCAGCACTTTCCCTCAACATGCTGCAATCTGAATTGCACTGAAATTGCAGCTGTTGCATTAGAAGCTCAGCACCAGCACCCGCAGAACTGAGGCCTGAGCTCTCCATTTCAACACACCCTGTAAATCAGGCTGCCTGGAAGATTGTAGGCCGGGAACTGTGTGAACACAGCAGTGCATTTCAGCAGAGTTATGGAATCAATCTCGTGGAAGGCACATCCTTTATGCTTGTCTTAAGATTCTATTCTACAAAATCTAACCAGCAATTGTTTTGGTGGCCTGTGCAGGTTTTGGGGACTGTGCATGTTTCCTTTGGATGTTGTTTTCTTTGTTTCTAAATACAAAATTCACTGCATTCAGAAGAGAAAGCCCCAGATTCATTAGGACAAAGAACCACAGGGACATATGTGGCTGACAAGAACACTCAACATTCCGAACGGTAACACCAGAAAGAGAGGAAAAAGACAAAGATGATTTAAATACCTGAAAGGATCCAAACTGTCTATGTAAGCTGTCAAGTGACTAATTTTTTGGTAAACTCTACAAGTCCAGATTCCTATTCGGTAATTGTCTGAAAGAAAAGAAAGCCAGAAATCTGCTTGACCTTCATTTTGCCAGGACTTTCTCACAGGATTCTGCCACAACTTGGATCACAAGTGAGGGTGGCAAATTTTGACTAGAAAACTTGGATAACTAGGCAGCATTTTTTCCTCCTCACTGAATTACAGGAAGGGTTTAAAAGGGAAAAAAAATATAAAAAATGGTAAAGAAATTCTGTCATACCTCTAAGGCGTTCATCATCTTTGGAGAAGAAAAAAAAAACTCTAGCACTTCCTGTGCGTGGTAAAAAAAAGAAACCTAGAAAAGGACAAAGGGATTTGAACATCCTAAATTGTACTATCAAATTCCATGAACACAAGTTAAACCTCTAGTGCTTCAGAGAAATGGCATCCATTGAAAAGCTTTATTCCCTAGGAACTGAGTAGAGCTTTTTATTTTAATAAACCCTCTTTTAAAGGGGAAACTGACTGTGTCTTGGCTTTTGACCAAACTCAGTTTGGAGTTGGTCAAACCAAAATGACCCTGTTAGTTTCTTGTGCTCTACTCTTTCTTTCCATATTCACATTCACATCCAATGGGCTGCTGGGAGTTTTGACTCTGTGCAGCATGAACGGTTTTCCAAGACCACTTTCATTGCTCAGAGGTGTGCAATGTCAGTTTCCCATTCCCTGAGTGCTGCTATTAATATTCCCACAGCATCCAACTACTACAGCCAAGTAGACAACAAAGAGGAATGCAACTTGCATTTCTTGGTCCTGTTCCATTTCTGTCATCTCAGGCTCATCGTCACCCTCAGAACTGCTGTCCTGGAAACGTGGATCCTCTTGCCACGTGGCTTTTACCGGTCTTATTGTCCCAAGCGCGTGAGGCTCTGCAATGACAGCACCAATAGAGAAAAAAAGCCAAAACCAGATTATTCCTCTACCCGTCAGGAAAAATTCTTCCTTTCACGTGAAATACTTACAGTGGAGAAGAGAGATTTAGGAAGGACACAATCTGACCCTGCCAGATTTTCTAAGCTACATCTCTGCTCCAGTATTTTCCACTTTGTTCCAGGGATCCCTTATGTATTCTTAAACATTTCTCATTGCATTCAGAAGACACTGAATACCTTCTCAGTTCAGCACAAGTCTGGGGGGCTCGTTGCTTTGTGCTGTTGCGTTGGGTTTTTTAATATTTTGGATAACTTCACGGGATTTCTTTTCTCTCCTACATGACTGGGACTCGAGTTAATGTTGTTTCATCTTCATTTCAGACGGCCCCAATTTACCTAAGGTTAGGACACCCCAATGATCATGTGTCATTCCATTTGCATTTTCTAAAGGTCCAAGAGTAGAATTCAGTAACAAACAGAATGTTCATGGATCTTGGGGCCAGCTCTCGGACTTTGCTCCTGCCTCTACATTAGCGCACATTTCCTTAAAAGCCTTGTGAGGTCCTATGAAACTTGATATGACTGGTGTGTCACCTTTTTCCCTGTTTGAGGAATTCAGGGCATGAGAACAAGCTTTTTCACCACTCAGCCAAAACCCCAATGCCTTCTCAAAGCATGCCTTTCAGAATTCCTGAGATGCAAGCATGAGGCACCTCTCATTAATCTACCACAGCCCCGGCAAGCAGAAATGAAGATCAAAATGCTTCTGCCTAATTACTGACTTCTGTTGCTGAAAATCCCCTGCATCCTGACCTTCTTTACACCATATTGCCCTACAGTGCCTGCCAGAAGCTCTTCCTTAGCAATGGCACTGTTAGAAGGGTTCTGCTGTTACCTTCTTTGATGCCCAACTCCTCTGTGCCTCCAAAGAAGGAAAACTTGAAAGAACTCGTCTCCTGAGTTGCGTCGTCCTCAGGCAAAGGTCCCAAATGGTCGTCTGGGGCAGAGTCCTGTGCATCCTCTTTGTCCCAGGGTATTTCCTCAGTCTGTTCTGGTTTGTTCTTCGAAGGTCTTTCAAAGAACAAACCTGAATAGACAGAGGAAATACCATCTATTCTGGTTTGTCCCTTGAAAGGCCTCTTTCAAATCCGCAGCAATGCTGTAGAAGTTGTCTTCAGACACTTGAGGCAGTGTCTCACTCTCTTTCTTCTTTTTTTGGCTTTACTGAAATGAGATTGTTCAAGGATAGCAACACAGCACACGTCCTTTTCAGACACAGCTTCCCTAAGAGCCACCTTGCTCTGAATGTCTCCCTAAGCATATCCAAGCCCATTAAGGAGTGCTTCATTATCAAGGGTAAGCACTGGGGAGACATCTGAGGTTGGAGTGTAAAGGCAGGACCAAGAGTCCTTTTTAATTAGCCACATCCTTAAGTGACTTTTCACTGGCTACACGGTTACACAGAAATCAAGGTATTTAGCACAGACTTCTTCCTGCCAGTAGAAACATCAAGAGCTAATCGGGTTTGCTCACAGAGCTGCACAGCTCAGGGTCCCTGCACTGACCGTTCTCACCTTCACTTCCGGCAAGGAACACACGGCCTAGAAAGAAAAGATGACGGCGCTATGTGCTGCTGTTGGAGGTCCCAGTTGAGGTCCGACGTCGCTGGTGGGAGCGGCTGCTCCTGCGCGATGTCCCCGACCACGTCCCCCTGCGCCTGGGCCTCTCAGCACTGGCTGCTGTCCTCCTGCTCCTGTCCTGGCGACTCCTGGACCGCAGAGTTTGAGTCGAGGCCCGGCGCTGCTGGCGGGAGCGGCTGCGTGTCGGGGACGTTCCCGATGAAGTGTCCCTTCGCCTGGGCCTCTCAGCCCTTGGCCTTGTCCTGCTGCTGCTGCCACGGCGACTCCTGGAGCGGACAGGTGGACTCTGGGCCCAGCCTTGCTGGCGGGAGCGCCTGCGTCTGGGGGATGGCCCTGGCCATGTCCCCCTACGCCTGGGCCTCTCAGACCTTGGCCCTGTCCCACTGCTCCTGTCACAGACACTCCTGGAGCGGACAGGTGGACTCTGGGCCCAGCCTTGCTGGCGGGAGCGCCTGCGTCTGGGGGATGGCCCTGGCCATGTCCCCCTACGCCTGGGCCTCTCAGACCTTGGCCCTGTCCCACTGCTCCTGTCACAGACACTCCTGGAGCGGACAGGTGGACTCTGGGCCCAGCCTTGCTGGCGGGAGCGCCTGCGTCTGGAGGATGGCCCTGACCATGTCTCCCTTCGCCTGGGCCCCTCAGTTGTTGGCCCTGTCCCTCTGTTCCTGTCATGGCAACTCCTGGAGCGGACAGGTGGACTCTGGGCCCAGCCTTGCTGGCGGGAGCACCTGCGTCTGGGGGATGTCGGTGATGGTGTCTCCCTCCGCCTGGGCCTCTCAGCCCTTGGCCCTGTCCCACTGCTCCTGTCACGGCGACTCCTGGACCGGACAGGTGGACTCTGGGCATGACTTTGCCGGCAAGAGCAGCTTCGCCTGCGGCTGGGCCCAGCACGTCTGGAATGGACCCTGTCCTCAGGGTCGGGGGACGTGCTGCGTGTTGCCCTTGATCTGCTGATGCTGCTGGTGTCCAGTGAGGAAGATGGCAGCGCCTGCTGCCATGCTGCGTGGTGGGGCCTGCTGTGGCTGCCCGTCTCTGGAGATGGAGACGGGGAAACCAGCACCAATGGCACAGGGCTGTGGGAGCTGGGGCTGATGGCCTCAGATTCTGACCAACCACGAGCAGATTGTCGTCCTGACTGTCTGGCCGGCCTGGGACCATTGAGCTCTGTCTCATCCCTGGAGGCTGTAAGGGCAAGCAGGAATGTCAAAGATCGCCCAGGCCCCGGCCAGGCCAGGCCAGAGCAGTGCCCCCAGCCCTCCAGCAGTGGATGCTGCGCTCTGCCAAGCCCAGCCTGGGCACTGCCGCCAGCCCAGGGACACCGGGGACTTTGACTCATACATGTTCCGAGCCCAGCACAGCTGTCACACTCCCATCTCTGTGTGCTGTTCGTCAGGCCAGAGCAGTGCCTGTGGGTGCCCTCAGCAGCACAGGAGGAGCACAGGAGCAATTGCCAGGGCCTGTGGAGGCAAACAGGCTCATAGCACTGAGAACAAATTGTACCAGCACGTGGTTGTCTGGCCAAGCGCTTCCGGTTCTTCCCGCTTTGAGCCCTCGCCGAGACACAGGTTCCCTGCAGAGCCCCAGGTGCAGCTTCCCAACTTACCCCTGTTCCTCTGCCTCCTCCCTGCCCCCAGGGTAAAGGCAATCCCTGGCATTGCACTGGCCGTGCCTCACTCCTAGATCTGCAAAGGCATCGTTGTCCTCCCATGTTGGGTCTCTGATGGAGAAAGGAAGAGATGATGAATTTCTGCTGCTCTCCCTCACGGAGGTCCAGGGTTCCCCAGCTCTTTCTCCAGAGCTTTTCCAGGTTGGGGGTGAAGCTGAAGCCCAGACTCATGGGCCAGGGCAGGACCAGGGCTCCTGGGGCAGGGCCTGGCACAGCACAGCACTTGCACCCTCCTGCCTGGTGGGCCAGGCAGAAGGACACCAACCTGAAGGGGACTCGGATCCCCATGATGAACATTTCAATAGGGAATTCCCTGCTGTCTCTGCACAGGGGGCACTGGAAATACAAAGCACCAGCGCACAAGGCCTGTCCCTGCAGGGCAAACACAGGCAGGGTGAGCGAGGCCCTGCTGCTGCTGCTGAGCACCAGCTGTGCCCCGGGGCTGAGGGGGAGGCTCCTACCTGGATGCAGTCCCTGTGGAACCAGGCCCTTTTGCACGTTGGGCACACCAGGGTTGTGAAGGTCTTTCTGTCCTCCACAGGCTCCAGGCAGATGAGGCAAACGGTGTCCGGCTCAGGAGTCGCCTCCACCATCTGCTCTGGACGGTGCTCAGGGCAGAAGGACCTGGAGGAAAATGGATGGGGAAAGTGAGAAATGCTGGATCATTCCCCAGGGGTGGCCATAAAGAGAGATGAGGTACCTGAACGGAATAAGGTATACATTGACACAGCCGCCCTCCTTGGCACAGGGCAGGTGGAACCATCTGTCACAGTCCGGCACACAGCACATGATGGTTGCCCCGCTCTGGCCGCAGACACAGCAGCGCTGGAAAGAGCCAAGCAGCCGCGTCAGCAGCAGCAGCAGCAGCCTCGAGGCCTCCCCGGGCAGCCGCAGGGCTCCGGGCAGGGCACAGGACGTGGCCACTGCTGGCTCCCAGCCCACAGAGCCGCCTGCAGGAGGAGGGAGGCTCCTGTGCCAGGGCCTCTGTAGCACAGCTGCTGGGAGCCAGACTTTGTCCCGGCTGCTGGGCCAGCCTTTCTTTCCTGCTGTCTGGGCTAAGCTCTGGCAAACCTTGCCAGGCACAAAGCTCCCTGCTCTTGTCAGGCTCTCACCTTCTGTGCTGCCCGCCGCACTGCAATTAGCAGATCTCGTGGGAGAAAGTCCATCACTCCAACGTGGCGTTTCTCTTGCCGAAATAGAAGACTGGCAAAGAGCTGCAGGCAAGGGGAGGAGCTGATGAGGAGAGGGCGGCAGGAGCTGCCCATTGCAAAGGTGGAGGGAGCGCCCGGAGCCACTCACCAGGCAGAACACGTGGGCACAGAGCCCACCCTTCTGCAGTTTGTCACCGCACATGTCCGGGTCAGCCTCGGCACGGCGACACAGCATGCAGGCTGCAGGGGACAGAGCCAATGGCACGGGGCATGAGCAGCTCTGCGGGGCTCAGAGCCTGCAGCAGCATCAGCCCCGAGGCTGCTCTGTCCCTGCCTGGCTGATGGGCAGGGCTGGAGGCCTTGCAGAGCAGGGGCCATTGTGGGCACGGCTGTCCCAGGAGCTGCCCCCTGGCCCAGCTGGGCCCCACTTGGGCAGGAAGGAGGCTCTCAGCCCCGGCATGGCCGAGCAGCTCCTGCCTCCCCCTGCCTCTGCTCTCATCCCCACGCTGCCTGCTGCCACAAGAGCCCCTGGGCCAGGCTGTCACAGGGCTGCTTTGCCCTCACCTGGCTCCCTGGCACCAGGGCCCTCCTGCTTGCTCTCAGACATGGCAGCTGTCTCTCCTGCGTCGCAGTCCTCGAGGGAGGTTGTCGCTGCGAGGTGCAGATACTCTCTGTCTAGGGGAGAAAGAAGGGGGGGGAGTTTGCAGAACAGGCCCAGAACCACGAGGCTCTACTCCCTGCTCAGGCCTGCGTGAGCCCTGCTCCTGTCCGCTTTCTCCTCCCGTCGTCGCGCTGAGGAACACCGCAGTGTCCTGGCTGTTCCTCCGCTGATTCTGGGAAGGGAAAGGCAGGTGAGGCTGCAGCACAGGCCCAGAGGCCTGAGGTGTGGGGCCCCTCTGGTCCCTGGGCAGCCACGTCCCCACCCTACCTTCTCCTCCCGGTGTCAGGTCGCACTGACCCTCGACCTGATCCCAGCGTCCCCTTTTGTGGCCTTGGTGGCACAGGTCACAATGGCCACTCTGACGTCAGAGCCGTGTACCCAAAATCGGGGCAGCCATGGCCTCAGGTCCCTGGCAACCACTTGTGGCGGCCCCCTCGGGCACCGAGCTTCTGAGATGGGTCCGAGCGTTTGCTCAGGGTGGAAGCACGGCCGGGAATCCGGCAGCAAGTGCAGGGTCAAATGCCAGGCCCAGGGGCAGCCAGCCAGGGTGGCACTGTGGGCAGGGAGGTGCTGTTCAGGCACTGCCACGCCAGGGCTCTGGCCCCGGCCAAGGGCAATCTCTGCTCCTGCCCCTGGCAGGCGGTGGCCCAGAGAGCCCGTGCGGAGTCAGCTGCACTGCAGGGATTCAAACCCTGCTCTAGGTGAACTGATGTTCTCCTCAACACCTGTCTGCAGAAAACTAAGATGAACCTGATTTGATGCTGCTGCTGATCACCATTGGGTACTGGAGATAAACCTGGACACCACCACAGCTGCCTCCAGACCTCAGTTATCTGTCATCCTATGAACTAACAACTTTCACATTTCATATAAATGGAAAAATTATTATTAAGCTTCTGAAGAAGGTCATCTTTGATACTGACTCAGTGGAAAGACACAAAATGCACTGAGAATTTTCTGTGTACATTTGACAGGAGAGCTTGCAACTGTCCTCCACTCAAGTCAAATACAGGAGGATGCTTTTCCTACGTTTTAGGAACTTTGCCAGTTTGGTCCGTGCTTTCCTACTAGAAAATACATTGGAAAAATTCAGCAAGAGAAGCACAAACAATTCTTGTCAGTTTTTCTCTTTCGTGTCTTTGCAAACATGCTCCTGGAAATCCAGATCCATGACTTCTAGAACAATCAGTGGCATCTCTGGGAAGCAGGGCAGGGGCTGACAGGCAGGCACACCCTGCAGCTGCCTGATGCTGGGGCAGCAGGAGTTTGTCCATTTTCCTGTCTCCATGGCAGAGCCACCTTGGCTGGGAAACGATCCCTTCACTGCTCTAGGAGGGAGGCACAGCCAGTGCAATGCCAGGGAGTGCCTTTCCCCTGGAGGCAGGGAGGAGGCAGAGGGGGAAGTTGGGAAGCTGCACCCGGGGCTCTGCAGGGCTCCCGGCCAGGGCTCGAAGCACAAGGAGCCAGAAGAGCTTGGCCGGACAATCCTGAGCTCTGGACACCTTGTCCTCAGCACCGGGAACCCGTTTGCTTCTCCAGGCCCTGGGCACTGCTCCCGTGCTGCTCATGCAAGTTACACACAGACACAGAGCTACCTGCTCTGTCGCAACCCTCTTCAGCACTGGACAGCACAACACAGTAACATGTTCTCTTCAGTACATGGTCTAATTATTAATAGTCCTGCAAAGACTCTCATTCAAAGCATACACACACAAAAACCCAAGCCCTGGTACAGACCTTGCCTCAAGCCCTGGTACAGACCTTGCATCAACATAAAATGCCAGTTGCTGTTCAGAAACACAGGGCAGCATTTTGGCCAATGCTTTTTCCTGCAAGATCTTTCAAAGGATTGCAAAAGTGACTTTGTTTGGCAACTTCTTCAAGGAACAAACAGGAGAGGCTGCTGAGTTTTTAAAGATTTATTGATTTGCTTTCACTTCCCTTTCTTTGGCATCCTTACACTTATCCCTGCATTCCAGAAAACTGTGAAAATCCAAAAAACTACCAGGGGAAGTTTCTGAATTCTTTCATATTTCTCTCAAAGACTTTCTTGACGTACATACAAGGGACTGGTCGGATAACATACAGAGAAGCAGTGGTTTCCCTCACTGGATATTACAAGACAACGTTATAGACTCCACGTTACTAAAACACTTGTGTTGCCTGGTCATTACAAAGCCTGAAGCTCTTCTAGAGGCTTTTCCCAGTGCAACTTCATTAGGTTCCTCTCTGCTCAACTCTCGAGCCTGTCCAGGTCTCACTGAAGGGCAGCAGAGCCTTGTGGTGCCTCAGGCCCTGCTCCCAGTTCTGTCCCATCAGCAAATGCTGAGGGAGCACTCCGTCCCTTCTGCCAGGACCCTGGGGAATAAGGCAAACAAGGCTGGACCCAGCACGGCCCCCTGAGATCACAGCTACCTGAGTTTGGAGCTCCCCTGTCCACCTCTCTGCCCCACTGTCCCTGAGCTGCCTCAGGGGCCTGTTATGGGAGGCAGGGACAAAGCCTTGCTGAAGTCCCAGCTGACAACAACCACTGCTCTCCCCTCACAAGCCCAACCAGGCACTGCAGCACAGGTGGCTATGGGATTGGTCAAGCATGGTTTCCATTCCTGTTATTCCACAGGCTTAGAGATGGCATCCAAGAGGAGCTGTTCTGTCTCCTTTCTGGGGATGGAGCTGAGGCTGATGGGCCTGCAGTTTCCTGGCTCCTTCTTGGTGCCCTTTTGCAAGACTGCAGTGATGTTGGCTTTCCTCCACTGCTCATGGCTCTCTCTGGGGCTGTCTCCTTCCCTGACCTGCTGGCAGAGCGCCCTGTGCCAGAGGCAGGAGCAGAGATTTCCCTTGGCCCCAAAAGGGAAGGCTGGGCTCAGGCCGAGTGTCAGTGCGACCTGACAACGGGAGGAGAAGGCGGGAAGGAGCAGGACTGACACAGGGCTGAGCAGGGAGTAGAGCCCTCGTGTCTCTGGGCCTACTCTGCAAGCTCCCTGGCCTGTACTTTCTCCACAGAGAGAGAGCAACAGCACCTCGAAGTGAGCAGGAAACCCGGCCATGGAGCGGGGCTGGGGCTGTCAGCCCTCAGGGACACCGGCCATGGAGCGGGGCTGGGGCCGTGACACCTCAGGGACACCGGCCATGGAGCGGGGCTGGGGCCGTGACACCTCAGGGAACTCACCATGGCAGCCACCTCCCGAGATTTTGAAGTACTTGTTTCTTGGTTTAATGCCCTTCCAAGATCAATCTAGCATCTTTGCATATGAGCAGGACATACAAAGGTATTTAAAATTGAGTCTGATCCAATCATCAAAGACAATGGATGTTAGCTCTAAACTTACCTTTTCATGATTGTCAAACAATATGGAACTTTTCTTATGTCTGACTTAAAATATCCAGAATGCAAAATTCATTCTCAAGACAGGAAAAAAGAAAACAATGAAAATAGGATATAGGCAGTCTTCAAAAGGCACAGAGAAGAAAATAAACATTAGAAAACCTTAGAAAAATTAGGTTTTCTTCTTCATCTTCTCAGTATGTGTTGTTTGAACATTGGTTGTCTTACTTGTCGCTCGCAAAACAAGGCATGTTACAGCTTTATTGTCTCAGTGCTGCATTTCCCCAATCGCTGACTTGCCATTTAGGCTCTGCTTTATTGGAAATATACAACAAGGGACTCTCTATGGAAGAGAGTTGCACAAGCCTCCGGATTCCTGACTGTTCACCTCTGCCAATGCTCACAGTGTTCTCCTAACACACCTGAGCTTCCTGTCTTTCAGAGAGAGAAAGATTCAGCTAAAGTCAAGCAAACAGGGCAGGGCAGATGGAAACCTTCCCTTGAGATGCTTTTGGGAAGGCCTGCAAGCACCCTGCCTTCCCTTGGAACAGAGGTGGTCACCATGCATGGTGTTGCCTGACTTGCCCGAGGTGCCCCTCTATTCCAGAAGGACTTTTGCCCGCTTCATCACTTGCCTGTCCCTCCAGTTCCAGGGCCTCAAACCTGCTCTGTAAGGCACTAAACCTTTTAGTCAGCTGTAAGTTTTCAGAGTAAGGCACTGACCGTGGCTCGAACTAGTTTTTTTAGTCAGGTTGACAATATATTTTGAGAAGAAGAAGGAGCAGAGAAGGTGTGGAAAATGCATATTATATGATTGGCTTTTCGCAAATATTAAAATTAATACTATATGTGTTCTGTTGGAAAGTTATGTTGTATTCATCCTTTTTTGTAGTGCTATCCTAAACTTTTAAAGTAGTGTGGTGAATATAGTTTTAGGCTACAGAAACTCTGTGATGTAAGATACTTTTTCTAAATAGCTCGTGGAGAGATAACAGTAACAAGACACCAAAACTCTGAGAAAAGAAATATTGCCTCCTTATTGGGAAGAACCAGACTTTGAGGGACCAAGACAATTGATTTACAAGATGAAGGAGGGGTTGACAAGAACAAGAAAACACCCATTGTTTGAAAAGAATTTTGGCATCATGTATGAGATATATGAATATGCAACAGGCTATTACTTTTAAGGGTTAATCCTTTGTTAGCAAAGTGTCTTCTGAGGCAGAGCAGAGCACCCAGACATCTTCAAGTCTTTGCTTTTTTAATTGCCCTTTATTGTCCTACCTCTAATTGTCCAAATTATTTTTTCTCTAATTTTTATTCTTATTTTTATAACTAATTTATTACTATTAAACTTTTAAAATTTTAAAGCAAGTGAAATTCTGCATCCTTTGTGTCCACTATCAGTGGGCATCCTTCTTCCCAAGCTTTGTCAACCTCCCTCTGGGTTTGAGATCAGTGAAACGTGCCCAGCCTGGAGTCTTGGAAGACAATTCTAGCAACAAGTACTTTGCTTTTCTAACCCCTGGCCATCACTTCGAGCTTGTAGGCTGCTCTGTGTGTCACAGGTTAAACGTCTCTTCCTGTTGATCAGGCTTGGAAGTGTGTAAAGGCCAGGCATGACAGGACATGTTTTCTTCAGGAAATGGGACGTAGGGCCCAGTTTGCAACGAGTCCCGGCCCGCGCCTTCCAGAGCGCCAGAAGGTTGGCGGCGCCGTTGCAGGGCTCAGGGCGCCGCCTTGTGGGCGAGAGCCGCCATGACAGCGCGGGCGCCGCGCGGCGGGGCCGGCGGGCGGGAAGGGGCGGGCGGGTGTGAGGGGCGGGGCGGTTCGTGCCCAGAGCCGAGCCCACGCTGTTCCTGGGCGCATTCCCGGCTCGGTGTTGGGAGCGTGCAGGCGCTGCTCGGGCTCTGGGAGAAGCGTGCGGCCGCTGCGGGGTCCCAGCCCTCAGAGCTGGCTGCCGGCCGAGGCTGCAGTGCCAGAGGTGCCGTGCGCCGTGGCAGTGCCAGAGTCCCTGGCAGAGCCGGGCTGGCACTGCCAGCTCCTGAGGGAAGCCCTGCCATGGCCGCGCCGGGGCCACTCGGCAGAGCCGGGCTGGCAGTGCCGACAGCTGAGGGGAGCCCGGCCATGGCAGCGCCGGGCTGGCAGTGCCGACAGCTGAGGGGAGCCCGGCCATGGCAGCGCCGGGCTGGCAGTGCCGACAGCTGAGGGGAGCCCGGCCATGGCAGCGCCGGGGCCGCTCCTGCCTTGGGGCCGCCCGAAGGAGCGACCTCTGGGACCTGCCGGCAGACTGGCACTGCTTGGCCCTCTTCAGTAGATCGACGGAGTGGCAGCACAGATAGCAAAATATTAAAACATCTGATTTAAAACACCGGAGGGAAACCATTGAATTGCAAAGAAAATGAAGGTGTACCAAAATACTCAGGGCATGAATGGGAAAACTGAAAAGATACAGATTCTAATTATTTATATAATCTCAACTATATCATAAGAAACATGAGGGTGAAAATACCTTCTAAAAGTTTTGACAATTGAATATTTCAGCTGTGTAATTTTGCTAGTACATTAAAGTCTTAAAAGGCAGTCAGGTATTCCTTTGTCCAGTGCTATGAATTTAATAATGGGATTTGTTACAGTTGTCCCTCAAGTACCCCTCATAAAGAGAGTTGAGTGCTTAGATTCGATGGAAGCCATCCGTTAGTAAATGCAGTGTTTTGGTTTTTAGTAGTTCTGTAGTAAGTAGTTAGTTAAAGAAGTGATCGTTCTGCCAATGGATGCTGATCCCTGATGCGTTTGTGCTGGTTCAATGGACAGGCAAATTTTTAGTAATAGGCTATTGGAAAACATGTCTTTTCTGCTGGTAGCAGGTACAAACACATTGCTTTTACTGGTAGAAACTGAAGCAACTTGAGATGCCTGCTCCTTCTTCTCCACCTATGTTTAAAGGAGATCCATGCAGGTTAAAACACGAACCAAACCTCGAGGCTCTGGGCCTGTCCTGCAGGCTCACCTGCCTCACTCCACAATCAGCAGAGGAACAGCCAGAGGACCCTGCAGTGTTCCTCAATGCAACAAGGGGAGGAGAAGGTGGGCAGGAGAAGGGCTCACATAGACAGAGAGTATCAGCACCTCAAAGTGACCACATCATTCAAGGGACAGGGACTGACTGCTGACAGCTGCCCTTTGAGACAGCAAGCAGGAGGGCGCTGGTGCCAGGGAGCCAGGTGAGGGCAAAGCAGCCCTGTGACAGCCTGGCCCAGGGGCTCTTGTGGCAGCAGGCAGCGTGGGGATGAGAGCAGAGGCAGGGGGAGGCAGGAGCTGCTCGGCCGTGCCGGGGCTGGGAGCCTCCTTCCTGCCCAAGTGGGGCCCAGCTGGGCCAGGGGGCAGCTCCTGGGACAGCCGTGCCCGCAATGGCCCCTGCTCTGCAAGGCCTCCAGCCCTGCCCATCAGCCAGGCAGGGACAGAGCAGCCTCGGGGCCGAAGCTGCTGCAGGCCCAGAGCCCCACAGAGCTGCTCGTGCCCCGTGCCATTGGCTCTGTCCCCTGCAGCCTGCATGCTGTGTCGCCGTGCCGAGGCTGAGCCCTGTGCCTCCCCAGGCCCTGGCCACTGCTCCTGTGCTGCTCCTGCGCAGCCCAGAGCACCCACGGGCCCTGCTCAGGCCTCACGCAGACCAGAACCAGCTGGGGTGTGACAGCTCTGCTGCCCTGGGCCCAGCCCTCGGACAAAGCACCCGCCTGTCCCTGGGCTGGGGGCAGTGCCCAGGCTGGGCTTGGCAGAGCCCGTCCGCTCCTGGAGGGCTGTGGGCACTGCTCTGGCCTGGCCTGGCCTGGCCCTGGGCTCCCTTGGCATTCCTGCTTGCCCTTGCCTCCACCAGGGATGGTCTGCAGCTCAATGGCCCCGGCCTGGCCGCACACTCAGGCCTGGAGCCTTCCCGTGGCTCCCCAGGGCACGAGAGCCTCAGCCCCAGCTCCCAAACACGGCCTAACAGGCTTTGCTGATATTGATCCCTGTCAGAGCTTTGAAAGCATTTTCAAAGTAACCTTGTCTGGCAACACTTTCAAGGAAGAAACGGGACTCGCTTCTAATCGGTCAAAACTTTATTGGTTTGCTTGCACTTCCTATAGGGTATCCTAATGCTTCCTTTGGCGTTCCAGAAAATAATGAAAATCTAACAAATTCTAAAGAGAAGTTCCTGAATCCACTATGAGGAGAAGTCTCTACATTCACTATCCTTACATACAGTTAAGAAGCTGCTCCTGTAACACACAAAGATGGAGTGGTTAACCTGACTGGACCACACAACATGATGTTTTATACACACCGCTACACTACAAAACTTCTCGTCCCTGTTCATTACAAATTTGAAGCTCTTCTCGAGGTCCTGACTTAATTTTGCATGCACATTCATACCTGCAATCCCTCCCCATGCTCAGCTTTCACCTAGACTTACCAGGGAACAGATGTTCCATACTCACCTCAAGCAATAATCTACGTCTGTCTTCCTAACCCTCTTTTTCCTCACTGAGTTCTACTAATCTACAAAATAACTGCGGACCCTCTGCACAAAAGAAACATCCAATTAATAGCCTAAACACGTGTGATTGTGCTGCTGCTTCTAACAATCATGTCCAACACAGCACTAAAATCAGAAATCAATTCTCACACCCTTCCTATTCTCCTGCCCCCACCACACCTTGGCTCCAGCAGAAATGTTCCCTACTGCAGCCTGGTGTGCTAAGAACAATCAAAGGCAGCAGCACTTTCCCTCAACATGCTGCAATCTGAATTGCACTGAAATTGCAGCTGTTGCATTAGAAGCTCAGCACCAGCACCCCCAGAACTGAGGCCTGAGCTCTCCATTTCAACACACCCTGTAAATCAGGCTGCCTGGAAGATTGTAGGCCGGGAACTGTGTGAACACAGCAGTGCATTTCAGCAGAGTTATGGAATCAATCTCATGGAAGGCACATCCTTTATGCTTGTCTTAAGATTCTATTCTACAAAATCTAGCCAGCAATTGTTTTGGTGGCCTGTGCAGGTTTTGGGGACTGTGCATGTTTCCTTTGGATGTTGTTTTCTTTGTTTCTAAATACAAAATTCACTGCATTCAGAAGAGAAAGCCCCAGATTCATTAGGACAAAGAACCACAGGGATACGTGTGGCTGACAAGAACACTCAACATTCCGAACGGTAACACCAGAAAGAGAGGAAAAAGACAAAGATGATTTAAATACCTGAAAGGATCCAAACTGTCTATGTAAGCTATCAAGTGACTAAGTTTTTGGTAAACTCTAAAAGTCCAGATTCCTATTTGGTAATTGTCTGAAAGAAAAGAAAGCCAGAAATCTGCTTGACCTTCATTTTGCCAGGACTTTCTCACAGGATTCTGCCACAACTTGGATCACAAGTGAGGGTGGCAAATTTTGACTAGAAAACTTGGATAACTAGGCAGCATTTTTTCCTCCTCACTGAATTACAGGAAGGGTTTAAAAGGAAAAAAAATATAAAAAATGGTAAAGAAATTCTGTCATACCTATAAGGCGTTGATCGTCTTTGGAGAAGAAAAAAAAATCTCTAGCACTTCCTGTGCGTGGTAAAAAAAAGAAAGCTAGAAAAGGAAAAAAGGGATTTGAGCATCCTAAATTGTACTATCAAATTCCATGAACACAATTTAAACCTCTAGTGCTTCAGAGAAATGGCATCCATTGGAAAGCTTTATTCCCTAGGAACCGAATAGAGCTTTTAATTTTACAAAACCCTCTTTTAAAGAGAAAACTGACTGTGTCTTGGGCTTTTGGCCAAACTCAGTTTGGAGTTGGTCAAACCAAAATGACCCTGTTAGTTTCTTGTGCTCTACTCTTTCTTTCCATATTCACATTCACATCCAATGGGCTGCTGGGAGTTTTGACTCTGTGCAGCATGAACGGTTTTCCAAGACCACTTTCATTGCTCAGAGGTGTGCAATGTCAGTTTCCCATTCCCTGAGTGCTGCTATTAATATTCCCACAGCATCCAACTACTACAGCCATGTAGACAACAAAGAGGAATGCAACTTGCATTTCTTGGTCCTGTTCCATTTCTGTCATCTCAGGCTCATCGTCACCCTCAGAACTGCTGTCCTGGAAACGTGGATCCTCTTGCCACGTGGCTTTTACCGGCTTTATTGTCCCAAGCGCGTGAGGCTCTGCAATGACAGCACCAATAGAGAAAAAAAGCCAAAACCAGATTATTCCTCTACCCGTCAGGAAAAATTCCTCCTTTCACGTGAAATACTTACAGTGGAGAAGAGAGATTTAGGAAGGACAGAATCTGACCCTGCCAGATTTTCTAAGCTACATTTCTGCTCCAGTATTTTCCACTTTGTTCCAGGGATCCCTTATGTATTCTTAAACATTTCTCATTGCATTCAGAAGACACTGAATACCTTCTCAGTTCAGCACAAGTCTGGGGGGCTCGTTGCTTTGTGCTGTTGCATTGGGTTTTTTATTATTTTGGATAACTTCACGGGATTTCTTTTCTCTCCTACATGACTGGGACTCGAGTTAATGCTGTTTCATCCTCATTTCAGACGGCCCCAATTTACCTAAGGTTAGGACACCCCAATGATCATGTGTCATTCCATTTCCATTTTCTAAAGGTCCAAGAGTAGAATTCAGTAACAAACAGAATGTTCATGGATCTTGGGGCCAGCTCTCGGACTTTGCTCCTCCCTCTACATTAGCGCACATTTCCTTAAAAGCCTTGTGAGGTCCTATGAAACTTGATATGACTGGTGTGTCACCTTTTTCCCTGTTTGAGGAATTCAGGGCATGAGAACAAGCTTTTTCACCACTCAGCCAAAACCCCAATGCCTTCTCAAAGCATGCCTTTCAGAATTCCTGAGATGCAAGCATGAGGCACCTCTCATTAATCTACCACAGCCCCGGCAAGCAGAAATGAAGATCAAAATGCTTCTGCCTAATTACTGACTTCTGTTGCTGAAAATCCCCTGCATCCTGACCTTCTTTACACCATATTGCCCTACAGTGCCTGCCAGAAGCTCTTCCTTAGCAATGGCACTGTTAGAAGGGTTCTGCTGTTACCTTCTTTGATGCCCAACTCCTCTGTGCCTCCAAAGAAGGAAAACTTGAAAGAACTCGTCTCCTGAGTTGCGTCGTCCTCAGGCAAAGGTCCCAAATGGTCGTCTGGGGCAGAGTCCTGTGCATCCTCTTTGTCCCAGGGTATTTCCTCAGTCTGTTCTGGTTTGTTCTTCGAAGGTCTTTCAAAGAACAAACCTGAATAGACAGAGGAAATACCATCTATTCTGGTTTGTTCCTTGAAAGGCCTCTTTCAAATCCGCAGCAATGCTGTAGAAGTTGTCTTCAGACACTTGAGGCAGTGTCTCACTCTCTTTCTTCTTTTTTTGGCTTTACTGAAATGAGATTGTTCAAGGATAGCAACACAGCACACGTCCTTTTCAGACACAGCTTCCCTAAGAGCCACCTTGCTCTGAATGTCTCCCTAAGCATATCCAAGCCCATTAAGGAGTGCTTCATTATCAAGGGTAAGCACTGGGGAGACATCTGAGGTTGGAGTGTAAAGGCAGGACCAAGAGTCCTTTTTAATTAGCCACATCCTTAAGTGACTTTTCACTGGCTACACGGTTACACAGAAATCAAGGTATTTAGCACAGACTTCTTCCTGCCAGTAGAAACATCAAGAGCTAATCGGGTTTGCTCACAGAGCTGCACAGCTCAGGGTCCCTGCACTGACCGTTCTCACCTTCACTTCCGGCAAGGAACACACGGCCTAGAAAGAAAAGATGACGGCGCTACGTGCTGCTGTTGGAGGTCCCAGTTGAGGTCCGACGTCGCTGGTGGGAGCGGCTGCTCCTGCGCGATGTCCCCGACCACGTCCCCCTGCGCCTGGGCCTCTCAGCACTGGCTGCTGTCCTCCTGCTCCTGTCCTGGCGACTCCTGGACCGCAGAGTTTGAGTCGAGGCCCGGCGCTGCTGGCGGGAGCGGCTGCGTGTCAGGGACGTTCCCGATGAAGTGTCCCTTCGCCTGGGCCTCTCAGCCCTTGGCCTTGTCCTGCTGCTGCTGCCACGGCGACTCCTGGAGCGGACAGGTGGACTCTGGGCCCAGCCTTGCTGGCGGGAGCGCCTGCGTCTGGGGGATGGCCCTGGCCATGTCTCCCTTCGCCTGGGCCTCTCAGCCCTTGGCCCTGTCCCACTGCTCCTGTCACAGACACTCCTGGAGCGGACAGGTGGACTCTGGGCCCAGCCTTGCTGGCGCGAGCGCCTGCGTCTGGGGGATGGCCCTGGCCATGTCCCCCTACGCCTGGGCCTCTCAGACCTTGGCCCTGTCCCACTGCTCCTGTCACAGACACTCCTGGAGCGGACAGGTGGACTCTGGGCCCAGCCTTGCTGGCGGGAGCGCCTGCATCTGGAGGATGGCCCTGACCATGTCTCCCTTCGCCTGGGCCCCTCAGTTGTTGGCCCTGTCCCTCTGTTCCTGTCATGGCAACTCCTGGAGCGGACAGGTGGACTCTGGGCCCAGCCTTGCTGGCGGGAGCACCTGCGTCTGGGGGATGTCGGTGATGGTGTCTCCCTCCGCCTGGGCCTCTCAGCCCTTGGCCCTGTCCCACTGCTCCTGTCACGGCGACTCCTGGACCGGACAGGTGGACTCTGGGCATGACTTTGCCGGCAAGAGCAGCTTCGCCTGCGGCTGGGCCCAGCACGTCTGGAATGGACCCTGTCCTCAGGGTCGGGGGACGTGCTGCGTGTTGCCCTTGATCTGCTGATGCTGCTGGTGTCCAGTGAGGAAGATGGCAGCGCCTGCTGCCATGCTGCGTGGTGGGGCCTGCTGTGGCTGCCCGTCTCTGGAGATGGAGACGGGGCAACCAGCACCAATGGCACAGGGCTGTGGGAGCTGGGGCTGATGGCCTCAGATTCTGACCAACCACGAGCAGATTGTCGTCCTGACTGTCTGGCCGGCCTGGGACCATTGAGCTCTGTCTCATCCCTGGAGGCTGTAAGGGCAAGCAGGAATGTCAAAGATCGCCCAGGCCCCGGCCAGGCCAGGCCAGAGCAGTGTCCCCAGCCCTCCAGCAGTGGATGCTGCGCTCTGCCAAGCCCAGCCTGGGCACTGCCGCCAGCCCAGGGACACCGGGGACTTTGACTCATACATGTTCCGAGCCCAGCACAGCTGTCACACTCCCATCTCTGTGTGCTGTTCGTCAGGCCAGAGCAGCGCCTGTGGGTGCCCTCAGCAGCACAGGAGGAGCACAGGAGCAATTGCCAGGGCCTGCGGAGGCAAACAGGCTCATAGCACTGAGAACAAATTGTACCAGCACGTGGTTGTCTGGCCAAGCGCTTCCGGTTCTTCCCGCTTTGAGCCCTCGCCGAGACACAGGTTCCCTGCAGAGCCCCAGGTGCAGCTTCCCAACTTACCCCTGTTCCTCTGCCTCCTCCCTGCCCCCAGGGTAAAGGCAATCCCTGGCATTGCACTGGCCGTGCCTCACTCCTAGATCTGCAAAGGCATCGTTGTCCTCCCATGTTGGGTCTCTGATGGAGAAAGGAAGAGATGATGAATTTCTGCTGCTCTCCCTCACGGAGGTCCAGGGTGCCCCAGCTCTTTCTCCAGAGCTTTTCCAAGTTGGGGGTGAAGCTGAAGCCCAGACTCATGGGCCAGGGCAGGACCAGGGCTCCTGGGGCAGGGCCTGGCACAGCACAGCACTTGCACCCTCCTGCCTGGTGGGCCAGGCAGAAGGACACCAACCTGAAGGGGACTCGGATCCCCATGATGAACATTTCAATAGGGAATTCCCTGCTGTCTCTGCACAGGGGGCACTGGAAATACAAAGCACCAGCGCACAAGGCCTGTCCCTGCAGGGCAAACACAGGCAGGGTGAGCGAGGCCCTGCTGCTGCTGCTGAGCACCAGCTGTGCCCCGGGGCTGAGGGGGAGGCTCCTACCTGGATGCAGTCCCTGTGGAACCAGGCCCTTTTGCACGTTGGGCACACCAGGGTTGTGAAGGTCTTTCTGTCCTCCACAGGCTCCAGGCAGATGAGGCAAACGGTGTCCGGCTCAGGAGTCGCCTCCACCAGCTGCTCTGGACGGTGCTCAGGGCAGAAGGACCTGGAGGAAAATGGATGGGGAAAGTGAGAAATGCTGGATCATTCCCCAGGGGTGGCCATAAAGAGAGATGAGGTACCTGAACGGAATAAGGTATACATTGACACAGCCGCCCTCCTTGGCACAGGGCAGGTGGAACCATCTGTCACAGTCCGGCACACAGCACATGATGGTTGCCCCGCTCTGGCCGCAGACGCAGCAGCGCTGGAAAGCGCCAAGCAGCCGCGTCAGCAGCAGCAGCAGCAGCCTCGAGGCCTCCCCGGGCAGCCGCAGGGCTCCGGGCAGGGCACAGGACGTGGCCACTGCTGGCTCCCAGCCCACAGAGCCGCCTGCTGGAGGAGGGAGGCTCCTGTGCCAGGGCCTCTGTAGCACAGCTGCTGGGAGCCAGACTTTGTCCCGGCTGCTGGGCCAGCCTTTCTTTCCTGCTGTCTGGGCTAAGCTCTGGCAAACCTTGCCAGGCACAAAGCTCCCTGCTCTTGTCAGGCTCTCACCTTCTGTGCTGCCCGCCGCACTGCAATTAGCAGATCTCGTGGGAGAAAGTCCATCACTCCAACGTGGCGTTTCTCTTGCCGAAATAGAAGACTGGCAAAGAGCTGCAGGCAAGGGGAGGAGCTGATGAGGAGAGGGCGGCAGGAGCTGCCCATTGCAAAGGTGGAGGGAGCGCCCGGAGCCACTCACCAGGCAGAACACGTGGGCACAGAGCCCACCCTTCTGCAGTTTGTCACCGCACATGTCCGGGTCAGCCTCGGCACGGCGACCTAGCATGCAGGCTGCAGGGGACAGAGCCAATGGCACGGGGCATGAGCAGCTCTGCGGGGCTCAGAGCCTGCAGCAGCATCAGCCCCGAGGCTGCTCTGTCCCTGCCTGGCTGATGGGCAGGGCTGGAGGCCTTGCAGAGCAGGGGCCATTGTGGGCACGGCTGTCCCAGGAGCTGCCCCCTGGCCCAGCTGGGCCCCACTTGGGCAGGAAGGGGGCTCCCAGCCCCGGCATGGCCGAGCAGCTCCTGCCTCCCCCTGCCTCTGCTCTCATCCCCACGCTGCCTGCTGCCACAAGAGCCCCTGGGCCAGGCTGTCACAGGGCTGCTTTGCCCTCACCTGGCTCCCTGGCACCAGGGCCCTCCTGCTTGCTCTCAGACATGGCGGCTGTCTCTCCTGCGTCGCAGTCCTCGAGGGAGGTTGTCGCTGCGAGGTGCAGATACTCTCTGTCTAGGGGAGAAAGAAGGGGGGGGAGTTTGCAGAACAGGCCCAGAACCACGAGGCTCTACTCCCTGCTCAGGCCTGCGTGAGCCCTGCTCCTGTCCGCTTTCTCCTCCCGTCGTCGCGCTGAGGAACACCGCAGTGTCCTGGCTGTTCCTCCGCTGATTCTGGGAAGGGAGAGGCAGGTGAGGCTGCAGCACAGGCCCAGAGGCCTGAGGTGTGGGGCCCCTCTGGTCCCTGGGCAGCCACGTCCCCACCCTACCTTCTCCTCCCGGTGTCAGGTCGCACTGACCCTCGACCTGATCCCAGCGTCCCCTTTTGTGGCCTTGGTGGCACAGGTCACAATGGCCACTCTGACGTCAGAGCCGTGTACCCAAAATCGGGGCAGCCATGGCCTCAGGTCCCTGGCAACCACTTGTGGCGGCCCCCTCGGGCACCGAGCTTCTGAGATGGGTCCGAGCGTTTGCTCAGGGTGGAAGCACGGCCGGGAATCCGGCAGCAAGTGCAGGGTCAAATGCCAGGCCCAGGGGCAGCCAGCCAGGGTGGCACTGTGGGCAGGGAGGTGCTGTTCAGGCACTGCCACGCCAGGGCTCTGGCCCCGGCCAAGGGCAATCTCTGCTCCTGCCCCTGGCAGGCGGTGGCCCAGAGAGCCCGTGCGGAGTCAGCTGCACTGCAGGGATTCAAACCCTGCTCTAGGTGAACTGATGTTCTCCTCAACACCTGTCTGCAGAAAACTAAGATGAACCTGATTTGATGCTGCTGCTGATCACCATTGGGTACTGGAGATAAACCTGGACACCACCACAGCTGCCTCCAGACCTCAGTTATCTGGCATCCTATGAACTAACAACTTTCACATTTCATATAAATGGAAAAATTAGTATTAAGCTTCTGAAAAAGGTCATCTTTTATACTGACTCAGTGGAAAGACAATCAATGCACTGAGAATTTTGTGTGTACATTTGACAGGAGAGCTTGCAACTGTCCTCCACTCAAGTCAAATACAGGAGGATGCTTTTCCTACATTATATAAACTTTGCCAGTTTGGTCCGTGCTTTCCTACTAGAAAATACATTGGAAAAATTCAGCAAGAGAAGCACAAACAATTCTTGTCAGTTTTTCTCTTTCGTGTCTTTGCAAACATGCTCCTGGAAATCCAGATCCATGACTTCTAGAACAATCAGTGGCATCTCTGGGAAGCAGGGCAGGGGCTGACAGGCAGGCACACCCTGCAGCTGCCTGATGCTGGGGCAGCAGGAGTTTGTCCATTTTCCTGTCTCCATGGCAGAGCCACCTTGGCTGGGAAACGATCCCTTCACTGCTCTAGGAGGGAGGCACAGCCAGTGCAATGCCAGGGAGTGCCTTTACCCTGGAGGCAGGGAGGAGGCAGAGGGGGAAGTTGGGAAGCTGCACCCGGGGCTCTGCAGGGCTCCCGGCCAGGGCTCGAAGCACAAGGAGCCAGAAGAGCTTGGCCGGACAATCCTGAGCTCTGGACACCTTGTCCTCAGCACCAGGAACCCGTTTGCTTCTCCAGGCCCTGGGCACTGCTCCTGTGCTGCTCATGCAAGTTACACACAGACACAGAGCTACCTGCTCTGTCTCAACCCTCTTCAGCACTGGACAGCACAACACAGTAACATGTTCTCTTCAGTACATGGTCTAATTATTAATAGTCCTGCAAAGACTCTCATTCAAAGCATACACACACAAAAACCCAAGCCCTGGTACAGACCTTGCATCAAGCCCTGGTACAGACCTTGCACCAACACAAAATGCCAGTTGCTGTTCAGAAACACAGGGCAGCATT
This sequence comes from Melospiza melodia melodia, assembly GCF_035770615.1. NCBI lineage: Eukaryota > Metazoa > Chordata > Aves > Passeriformes > Passerellidae > Melospiza > Melospiza melodia. The sequence continues at coordinate 2,130,074 of NC_086203.1, read as the reverse complement.
TTGGTCAATGCTTTTTCCTGCAAGATCTTTCAAAAGATTGCAAAAGTGACTTTGTTTGGCAACTTCTTCAAGGAACAAACAGGAGAGGCTGCTGAGTTTTTAAAGATTTATTGATTTGCTTTCACTTCCCTTTCTTTGGCATCCTTACACTTATCCCTGCATTCCAGAAAACTGTGAAAATCCAAAAAACTACCAGGGGAAGTTTCTGAATTCTTTCATATTTCTCTCAAAGACTTTCTTGACGTACATACAAGGGACTGGTCGGATAACATACAGAGAAGCAGTGGTTTCCCTCACTGGATATTACAAGACAATGTTATAGACTCCACGATACTAAAACACTTGTGTTGCCTGGTCATTACAAAGCCTGAAGCTCTTCTAGAGGCTTTTCCCAGTGCAACTTCATTAGGTTCCTCTCTGCTCAACTCTCGAGCCTGTCCAGGTCTCACTGAAGGGCAGCAGAGCCTTGTGGTGCCTCAGGCCCTGCTCCCAGTTCTGTCCCATCAGCAAATGCTGAGGGAGCGCTCCGTCCCTTCTGCCAGGACCCTGGGGAATAAGGCAAACAAGGCTGGACCCAGCACGGCCCCCTGAGATCACAGCTACCTGAGTTTGGAGCTCCCCTGTCCACTTCTCTGCCCCACTGTCCCTGAGCTGCCTCAGGGGCCTGTTATGGGAGGCAGGGACAAAGCCTTGCTGAAGTCCCAGCTGACAACAACCACTGCTCTCCCCTCACAAGCCCAACCAGGCACTGCAGCACAGGTGCCTATGGGATTGGTCAAGCATGGTTTCCATTCCTGTTATTCCACAGGCTTAGAGATGGCATCCAAGAGGAGCTGTTCTGTCTCCTTTCTGGGGATGGAGCTGAGGCTGATGGGCCTGCAGTTTCCTGGCTCCTTCTTGGTGCCCTTTTGCAAGACTGCAGTGATGTTGGCTTTCCTCCACTGCTCATGGCTCTCTCCGGGGCTGTCTCCTTCCCTGACCTGCTGGCAGAGCGCCCTGTGCCAGAGGCAGGAGCAGAGATTTCCCTTGGCCCCAAAAGGGAAGGCTGGGCTCAAGCCGAGTGTCAGTGCGACCTGACAACGGGAGGAGAAGGCGGGAAGGAGCAGGGCTGACACAGGGCTGAGCAGGGAGTAGAGCCCTCGTGTCTCTGGGCCTACTCTGCAAGCTCCCTGGCCTGTACTTTCTCCACAGAGAGAGAGCAACAGCACCTCGAAGTGAGCAGGAAACCCGGCCATGGAGCGGGGCTGGGGCCGTGACACCTCAGGGAACTCACCATGGCAGCCACCTCCCGAGATTTTGAAGTACTTGTTTCTTGGTTTAATGCCCTTCCAAGATCAATCAATCATCTTTGCAAATGAGCAGGACATACAAGGGTATTTAAAATTGAGTCTGATCCAATCATCAAAGACAATGGATGTTACCTCTAAACTTACCTTTTCATGATTGTCAAACAATATGGAACTTTTCTTATGTCTGACTTAAAATATCCTGAATGCAAACAAAATTTATTCTCAAGACAGGAAAAAAAAAAACAATGAAAATAGGATATAGGCAGTCTTCAAAAGACACAGAGAGGAAAATATACTTTAGAAAACCTTAGAAAAATTAGGTTTCTTCTTCATCTTCTCAGTATGTGTTGTTTGAACATTGGTTGTCTTACTTGTCCCTCGCAAAACAAGGCATGTTACAGCTTTATTGTCTCAGTGCTGCATTTCCCCAATCGCTGACTTGCCATTTAGGCTCTGCTTTATTGGAAATATTCAAGAAGGGACTCTCTATGGAAGAGAGTTGCACAAGCCTCCGGATTCCTGACTGTTCACCTCTGCCAATGCTCACAGTGTTCTCCTAACACACCTGAGCTTCCTGTCTTTCAGAGAGAGAAAGACTCAGCTAAAGTCAAGCAAACAGGGCAGGGCAGATGGAAACCTTCCTTGAGATGCTTTTGGGAAGGCCTGCAAGCACCCTGCCTTCCCTTGGAACAGAGGTGGTCACCATGCATGGTGTTGCCTGACTTGCCCGAGGTGCCCCTCTATTCCAGAAGGACTTTTGCCCACTTCATCACTTGTCTGTCCCTCCAGTTCCAGGGCCTCAAACCTGCTCTGTAAGGCACTAAACCTTTTAGTCAGCTGTAAGTTTTCAGAATAAGGCATTGACCGTGGCTCGAACTAGTTTTTTTAGTCAGGTTAACAATATATTTTGAGAAGAAGAAGGAGCAGAGAAGGTGTGGAAAATGCATATTATATGATTGGCTTTTCGCAAATATTAAAATTAATACTATATGTGTTCTGTTGGAAAGTTATGTTGTATTCATCCTTTTTTGTAGTGCTATCCTAATCTTTTAAAGTAGTGTGGTGAACATAGATTTAGGCTACAGAAACTCTGTGATGTAAGATACTTTTTCTAAATAGCTCATGGAGAGATAACAGTAACAAGACATCAAAACTCTGAGAAAAGAAATATTGCCTCCTTATTGGGAAGAACCAGACTTTGAGGGACCAAGACAATTGATTTACAAGATGAAGGAGGGGTTGACAAGAACAAGAAAACACCCATTGTTTGAAAAGAATTTTGGCATCATGTATGAGATATATGAATATGCAACAGGCTATTACTTTTAAGGGTTAATCCTTTGTTAGCAAAGTGGTGTCTTCTGAGGCAGAGCAGAGCACCCAGACATCTGCAATTCTTTGCTTTTTTAATTGCCCTTTATTGTCCTACCTCTAATTGTCCAAATTATTTTTTCTCTAATTTTTATTCTTATTTTTATAACTAATTTATTACTATTAAACTTTTAAAATTTTAAAGCAAGTGAAATTCTGCATCCTTTGTGTCCACTATCAGTGGGCATCCTTCTTCCCAAGCTTTGTCAACCTCCCTCTGGGTTTGAGATCAGTGAAACGTGCCCAGCCTGGAGTCTTGGAAGACAATTCTAGCAACAAGTACTTTGCTTTTCTAACCCCTGGCCATCACTTCGAGCTTGTAGGCTGGTATGTGTGTCACATAGGTGGTTAAACATCTCTTCCTGTTGATTAGGCTTGGAAGTGTGTAAAGGCCAGGCATGACAGGACATGTTTTCTTCAGGAAATGGGACGTAGGGCCCAGTTTGCAACGGGTCCCGGCCCGCTCCTTCCAGAGCGCCAGAAGGTTGGCGGCGCCGTTGCAGGGCTCAGGGCGCCGCCTTGTGGGCGAGAGCCGCCATGACAGCGCGGGCGCCGCGCGGCGAGGCCGGCGGGCGGGAAGGGGCGGGCGGGTGTGAGGGACGGGGCGGTTCGTGCCCAGAGCCGAGCCCATGCTGTTCCTGGGCGCATTCCCGGCTCGGTGTTGGGAGCGTGCAGGCGCTGCTCGGGCTCTGGGAGAAGCGTGCGGCCGCTGCGGGGTCCCAGCCCTCAGAGCTGGCTGCCGGCCGAGGCTGCCATGCCAGAGCTGCCGTGCGCCGTGGCAGTGCCAGAGTCCCTGGCAGAGCCGGGCTGGCACTGCCAGCTCCTGAGGGAAGCCCTGCCATGGCCGTGCCGGGGCCGCTCGGCAGAGCCAGGCTGGCAGTGCCGACAGCTGAGGGGAGCCCGGCCATGGCAACGCCAGGGCCGCTCCTGCCCCGGGGCTGCCCGAAGGAGTGACCTCTGGGACCTGCCGGCAGACTGGCACTGCTTGGCCCTCTTCAGTAGATCGACGGAGTGGCAGCACAGATAGCAAAATATTAAAACATCTGATTTAAAACACCGGAGGGAAACCATTGAATTGAAAAGAAAATGAAGGTGTACCAAAATACTCAGGGCATGAATGGGAAAACTGAAAAGATACAGATTCTAATTATTTATATAATCTCAACTATATCATCAGAAACATGAGGGTGAAAATACCTTCTAAAAGTTTTGACAATAGAATGCTTCAGCTGTGTAGTTTTGCTAGTACATTAAAGTCTTAAAAAGCAGTCAGGTATTCCTTTGTCCAGTGCTATGAATTTAATAATGGGATTTGTTACATTTGTCCCTCAAATACCCCTCATAAAGAGAGTTGAGTGCTTAGATTCGATGGAAGCCATCCGTTAGTAAATGCAGTGTTGTGGTTTTTAGTAGTTCTGTAGTAAGTAGTTAGTTAAAGAAGTGATCGTTCTGCCAATGGACGCTGATCCCTGATGCGTTCGTGCTGGTTCAATGGAAAGGCAAATTTTTGGTAATAGGCTATTGGAAAACATGTCTTTTCTGCTGGTAGCAGGTACAAACACATTGCTTTTACTGGTAGAAACTGAAGCAACTTGAGATGCCTGCTCCTTCTTCTCCACCTATGTTTAAAGGAGATCCATGCAGGTTAAAACACGAACCAAACCTCGAGGCTCTGGGCCTGTCCTGCAGGCTCACCTACCTCTCCCCACAATCAGCAGAGGAACAGCCAGAGGACACTGCAGTGTTCCTCAATGCAACAAGGGGAGGAGAAGGTGGGCAGGAGCAGGGCTCACATAGGGAGTATCAGCACCTCAAAGTGACCACATCATTCAAGGGACAGGGACTGACTGCTGACAGCTGCCCTGTGAGACAGCAAGCAGGAGGGCCCTGGTGCCAGGGAGCCAGGTGAGGGTAAAGCAGCCCTCTGACAGCCTGGCCCAGGGGCTCTTGTGGCAGCAGGCAGCGTGGGGATGAGAGCAGAGGCAGGGGGAGGCAGGAGCTGCTCGGCCGTGCCGGGGCTGGGAGCCTCCTTCCTGCCCAAGTGGGGCCCAGCTGGGCCAGGGGGCAGCTCCTGGGACAGCCGTGCCCACAATGGCCCCCGCTCTGCAAGGCCTCCAGCCCTGCCCATCAGCCAGGCAGGGACAGAGCAGCCTCGGGGCCGAAGCTGCTGCAGGCCCAGAGCCCCACAGAGCTGCTCGTGCGCGGGGCCATTGGCTCTGTCCCCTGCAGCCTGCATGCTGTGTCGCCGTGCCGAGGCTGAGCCCTGTGCCTCCCCAGGCCCTGGCCACTGCTCCTGTGCTGCTCCTGCACAGCCCAGAGCACCCACGGGCCCTGCTCAGGCCTCACGCAGACCAGAACCAGCTGGGGCTGTGACAGCTCTGCTGCCCTGGGCCCAGCCCTCGGACAAAGCACCCGCCTGTCCCTGGGCTGGGGGCAGTGCCCAGGCTGGGCTTGGCAGAGCCCGTCCGCTCCTGGAGGGCTGTGGGCACTGCTCTGGCCTGGCCTGGCCTGGCCCTGGGTTCCCTTGGCATTCCTGCTTGCCCTTGCCTCCACCAGGGATGGGCTGCAGCTCAATGGCCCCGGCCTGGCCGCACACTCAGGCCTGGAGCCTTCCCGTGGCTCCCCAGGGCACGAGAGCCTCAGCCCCAGCTCCCAAACACGGCCTAACAGGCTTTGCTGATATTGATCCCTGTCAGAGCTTTGAAAGCATTTTCAAAGTAACCTTGTCTGGCAACACTTTCAAGGAACAAACGGGACTCGCTTCTAATCGGTAAAAACTTTATTGGTTTGCTTGCACTTCCTATAGGGTATCCTAATGCTTCCTTTGGCGTTCCAGAAAATAATGAAAATCTAACAAATTCTAAAGAGAAGTTCCTGAATCCACTATGAGGAGAAGTCTCTACATTCACTATCCTTACATACAGTTAAGAAGCTGCTCCTGTAACACACAAAGATGGAGTGGTTAACCTGACTGGACCACACAACATGATGTTTTATACACACCGCTACACTACAAAACTTCTCGTCCCTGTTCATTACAAATTTGAAGCTCTTCTCGAGGTCCTGACTTAATTTTGCATGCACATTCATACCTGCAATCCCTCCCCATGCTCAGCTTTCACCTAGACTTACCAGGGAACAGATGTTCCATACTCACCTCAAGCAATAATCTACGTCTGTCTTCCTAACCCTCCTTTTCTTCACTGACTTCTACTAATCTACAAAATAACTGCGGACCCTCTGCACAAAAGAAACATCCAATTAATAGCCTTAAACACTTGTGATTGTTCTGCTGCTTCTAACAATCATGTCCAACACAGCACTAAAATCAGAAATCAATTCTCACACCCTTCCTATTCTCCTGCCCCCACCACACCTTGGCTCCAGCAGAAATGTTCCCTACTGCAGCCTGGTGTGCTAAGAACAATCAAAGGCAGCAGCACTTTCCCTCAACATGCTGCAATCTGAATTGCACTGAAATTGCAGCTGTTGCATTAGAAGCTCAGCACCAGCACCCGCAGAACTGAGGCCTGAGCTCTCCATTTCAACACACCCTGTAAATCAGGCTGCCTGGAAGATTGTAGGCCGGGAACTGTGTGAACACAGCAGTGCATTTCAGCAGAGTTATGGAATCAATCTCGTGGAAGGCACATCCTTTATGCTTGTCTTAAGATTCTATTCTACAAAATCTAACCAGCAATTGTTTTGGTGGCCTGTGCAGGTTTTGGGGACTGTGCATGTTTCCTTTGGATGTTGTTTTCTTTGTTTCTAAATACAAAATTCACTGCATTCAGAAGAGAAAGCCCCAGATTCATTAGGACAAAGAACCACAGGGACATATGTGGCTGACAAGAACACTCAACATTCCTAACGGTAACACCAGAAAGAGAGGAAAAAGACAAAGATGATTTAAATACCTGAAAGGATCCAAACTGTCTATGTAAGCTATCAAGTGACTAAGTTTTTGGTAAACTCTAAAAGTCCAGATTCCTATTCGGTAATTGTCTGAAAGAAAAGAAAGCCAGAAATCTGCTTGACCTTCATTTTGCCAGGACTTTCTCACAGGATTCTGCCACAACTTGGATCACAAGTGAGGGTGGCAAATTTTGACTAGAAAACTTGGATAACTAGGCAGCATTTTTTCCTCCTCACTGAATTACAGGAAGGGTTTAAAAGGAAAAAAAAATATAAAAAATGGTAAAGAAATTCTGTCATACCTATAAGGCGTTGATCGTCTTTGGAGAAGAAAAAAAAATCTCTAGCACTTCCTGTGCGTGGTAAAAAAAAGAAAGCTAGAAAAGGAAAAAAGGGATTTGAGCATCCTAGATTGTACTATCAAATTCCATGAACACAATTTAAACCTCTAGTGCTTCAGAGAAATGGCATCCATTGGAAAGCTTTATTCCCTAGGAACCGAATAGAGCTTTTTATTTTACAAAACCCTCTTTTAAAGAGAAAACTGACTGTGTCTTGGGCTTTTGGCCAAACTCAGTTTGGAGTTGGTCAAACCAAAATGACCCTGTTAGTTTCTTGTGCTCTACTCTTTCTTTCCATATTCACATCCACATTCACATCCAATGGGCTGCTGGGAGTTTTGACTCTGTGCAGCATGAACGGTTTTCCAAGACCACTTTCATTGCTCAGAGGTGTGCAATGTCAGTTTCCCATTCCCTGAGTGCTGCTATTAATATTCCCACAGCATCCAACTACTACAGCCATGTAGACAACAAAGACAAATGCAACTTGCATTTCTTGGTCCTGTTCCATTTCTGTCATCTCAGGCTCATCGTCACCCTCAGAACTGCTGTCCTGGAAACGTGGATCCTCTTGCCACGTGGCTTTTACTGGCTTTATTGTCCCAAGCGCGTGAGGCTCTGCAATGACAGCACCAATAGAGAAAAAAAGCCAAAACCAGATTATTCCTCTACCCGTCAGGAAAAATTCCTCCTTTCACGTGAAATACTTACAGTGGAGAAGAGAGATTTAGGAAGGACAGAATCTGACCCTGCCAGATTTTCTAAGCTACATTTCTGCTCCTGTATTTTCCACTTTGTTCCAGGGATCCCTTATGTATTCTTAAACATTTCTCATTGCATTCAGAAGACACTGAATACCTTCTCAGTTCAGCACAAGTCTGGGGGGCTCGTTGCTTTGTGCTGTTGCGTTGGGTTTTTTAATATTTTGGATAACTTCACGGGATTTCTTTTCTCTCCTACATGACTGGGACTCGAGTTAATGTTGTTTCATCCTCATTTCAGACGGCCCCAATTTACCTAAGGTTAGGACACCCCAATGATCATGTGTCATTCCATTTCCTTTTTCTAAAGGTCCAAGAGTAGAATTCAGTAACAAACAGAATGTTCATGGATCTTGGGGCCAGCTCTCGGACTTTGCTCCTCCCTCTACATTAGCGCATATTTCCTTAAAAGCCTTGTGAGGTCCTATGAAACTTGATATGACTGGTGTGTCACCTTTTTCCCTGTTTGAGGAATTCAGGGCATGAGAACAAGCTTTTTCACCACTCGGCCAAAACCCCAATGCCTTCTCAAAGCATGCCTTTCAGAATTCCTGAGATGCAAGCATGAGGCACCTCTCATTAATCTACCACAGCCCCGGCAAGCAGAAATGAAGATCAAAATGCTTCTGCCTAATTACTGACTTCTGTTGCTGAAAATCCCCTGCATCCTGACCTTCTTTACACCATATTGCCCTACAGTGCCTGCCAGAAGCTCTTCCTTAGCAATGGCACTGTTAGAAGGGTTCTGCTGTTACCTTCTTTGATGCCCAACTCCTCTGTGCCTCCAAAGAAGGAAAACTTGAAAGAACTCGTCTCCTGAGTTGCGTCGTCCTCAGGCAAAGGTCCCAAATGGTCGTCTGGGGCAGAGTCCTGTGCATCCTCTTTGTCCCAGGGTATTTCCTCAGTCTGTTCTGGTTTGTTCTTCTAAGGTCTTTCAAAGAACAAACCAGAATAGACGGAGGAAATACTGTCTATTCTGGTTTGTTCCTTGAAAGGCCTCTTTCAAATCCGCGGCAATGCTGTAGAAGTTGTCTTCAGACACTTGAGGCAGTGTCTCACTCTCTTTCTTCTTTTTTTGGCTTTACTGAAATGAGATTGTTCAAGGATAGCAACACAGCACACGTCCTTTTCAGACACAGCTTCCCTAAGAGCCACCTTGCTCTGAATGTCTCCCTAAGCATATCCAAGCCCATTAAGGAGTGCTTCATTATCAAGGGTAAGCACTGGGGAGACATCTGAGGTTGGAGTGTAAAGGCAGGACCAAGAGTCCTTTTTAATTAGCCACATCCTTAAGTGACTTTTCACTGAATACACAGTTACACAGAAATCAAGGTATTTAGCACAGACTTCTTCCTGCCAGTAGAAACATCAAGAGCTAATCGGGTTTGCTCACAGAGCTGCACATCTCAGGGTCCCTGCACTGACCGTTCTCACCTTCACTTCCGGCAAGGAACACACGGCCTAGAAAGAAAAGATGACGGCGCTACGTGCTGCTGTTGGAGGTCCCAGTTGAGGTCCGACGTCGCTGGTGGGAGCGGCTGCTCCTGCGCGATGTCCCCGACCACGTCCCCCTACGCCTGGGCCTCTCAGCACTGGCTGCTGTCCTCCTGCTCCTGTCCTGGCGACTCCTGGACCGCAGAGTTTGAGTCGAGGCCCGGCGCTGCTGGCGGGAGCGGCTGCGTCTGGGGGGCGTCCCCGATGATGTGTCCCTTCGCCTGGGCCTCTCAGCCCTTGGCCTTGTCCTGCTGCTGCTGCCACGGCGACTCCTGGAGCGGACAGGTGGACTCTGGGCCCAGCCTTGCTGGTGGGAGCGCCTGCGTCTGGGGGATGGCCCTGGCCATGTCCCCCTACGCCTGGGCCTCTCAAACCTTGGCCCTGTCCCACTGCTCCTTTCACAGACACTCCTGGAGCGGACAGGTGGACTCTGGGCCCAGCCTTGCTGGCGGGAGCGCCTGCGTCTGGGGGATGGCCCTGACCATGTCTCCCTTCGCCTGGGCCTCTCAGTCCTTGGCCCTGTCCCACTGCTCCTGTCACAGACACTCCTGGAGCGGACAGGTGGACTCTGGGCCCAGCCCTGCTGGCGGGAGCGCCTGCGTCTGGGGGATGTCGGTGATGTTGTCTCCCTCCGCCTGGGCCTCTCAGCCCTTGGCCCTGTCCCACTGCTCCTGTCACGGCGACTCCTGGACCGGACAGGTGGACTCTGGGCACGACTTTGCCGGCGAGAGCAGCTTCGCCTGCGGCTGGGCCCAGCACGTCTGGAATGGACCCTGTCCTCAGGGTCCGGGGACGTGCTGCGTGTTGCCCTTGATCTGCTGATGCTGCTGGTGTCCAGTGAGGAAGATGGCAGCGCCTGCTGCCATGCTGCGTGGTGGGGCCTGCTGTGGCTGCCCGTCTCTGGAGATGGAGACGGGGCAACCAGCACCAATGGCACAGGGCTGTGGGAGCTGGGGCTGATGGCCTCAGATTCTGACCAGCCACGAGCAGATTGTCGTCCTGACTGTCTGGCTGGCCTGGGGCCATTGAGCTCTGTCTCATCCCGGGCGGCTGTAAGGGCAAGCAGGAATGTCAAAGATCGCCCAGGCCCCGGCCAGGCCAGGCCAGAGCAGTGCCCCCAGCCCTCCAGCAGTGGATGCTGCGCTCTGCCAAGCCCGGCCTGGGCACTGCCCCCAGCCCAGGGACACCGGGGACTTTGACTCATACATGTTCCGAGCCCAGCACAGCTGTCACACTCCCATCTCTGTGTGCTGTTCCTCAGGCCAGAGCAGCGCCTGTATGTGCCCTCAGCAGCACAGGAGGAGCACAGGAGCAATTGCCAGGGCCTGGGGAGGCAAACAGGCTCATAGCACTGAGAACAAAGTGTACCAGCACGTGGTTGTCTGGCCAAGCGCTACTGGTTCTTCCCGCTTTGAGCCCTCGCCGAGACACAGGTTCCCTGCAGAGCCCCAGGTGCAGCTTCCCAACTTACCCCTGTTCCTCTGCCTCCTCCCTGCCTCCAGGGTAAAGGCAATCCTTGGCGTTGCACTGGCCGTGCCTCACTCCTAGATCTGCGAAGGCATCGTTGTCCTCCCATGTTGGGTCTCTGATGGAGAAAGGAAGAGATGATGAATTTCTGCTGCTCTCCCTCACGGAGGTCCAGGGTGCCCCAGCTCTTTCTCCAGAGCTTTTCCAAGTTGGGGGTGAAGCTGAAGCCCAGACTGACAGGACAGGGCAGAGCCAGGGCTCCTGGGGCAGGGCCTGGCACAGCACAGCACTTGCACCCTCCTGCCTGGTGGGCCAGGCAGAAGGACACCAACCTGAAGGGGACTCGGATCCCCAAGATGAGCATTTCAACAGGGAATTCCCCGCTGTCTCTGCACAGGGGGCACTGGAAATACAAAGCACCAGCGCACAAGGCCTGTCCCTGCAGGGCAAACAGAGGCAGGGTGAGCGAGGCCCTGCTGCTGCTGCTGAGCACCTGCTGTGCCCCGGGGCTGAGGGGAGGGCTCCTACCTGGATGCAGTCCCTGTGGAACCAGGCCCTTTTGCACGTTGGGCACACCAGGGTTGTGAAGGTCTTTCTGTCCTCCACAGGCTCCAGGCAGATGAGGCAAACGGTGTCCGGCTCAGGAGTCGCCTCCACCATCTGCTCTGGACGGTGCTCAGGGCAGAAGGACCTGGAGGAAAATGGATGGGGAAAGTGAGAAATGCTGGATCATTCCCCAGGGGTGGCCATAAAGAGAGATGAGGTACCTGAACGGAATAAGGTATACATTGACACAGCCGCCCTCCTTGGCACAGGGCAGGTGGAACCATCTGTCACAGTCCTCCGTGCAGCACATGATGGTTGCCCCGCTCTGGCCGCAGACGCAGCAGCGCTGGAAAGAGCCAAGCAGCCGCGTCAGCAGCAGCAGCAGCAGCCTCGAGGCCTCCCTGGGCAGCCGCAGGGCTCCGGGCAGGGCACAGGACGTGGCCGCTGCTGGCTCCCAGCCCACAGAGCCGCCTGCTGGAGGAGGGAGGCTCCTGTGCCAGGGCCTCTGTGCCACAGCTGCTGGGAGCCAGACTTTGTCCCGGCTGCTGGGCCAGCCTTTCTTTCCTGCTGTCTGGGCTAAGCTCTGGCAAACCTCGCCAGGCACAAAGCTCCCTGCTCTTGTCAGGCTCTCACCTTCTGTGCTGCCCGCCGCACTGCAATTAGGAGATCTCGTGGGAGAAAGTCCATCACTCCAAGGTGGCGTTTCTCTTGCCGAAATAGAAGACTGGCAAAGAGCTGCAGGCAAGGGGAGAAGCTGATGAGGAGAGGGCGGCAGGAGCTGCCCATTGCAAAGGTGGAGGGAGCGCCCGGAGCCACTCACCAGGCAGAACACGTGGGCACAGAGCCCACCCTTCTGCAGTTTGTCACCGCACATGTCCGGGTCAGCCTCGGCACGGCGACACAGCATGCAGGCTGCAGGGGACAGAGCCAATGGCATGGGGCATGAGCAGCTCTGCGGGGCTCAGAGCCTGCAGCAGCATCAGCCCCGAGGCTGCTCTGTCCCTGCCTGGCTGATGGGCAGGGCTGGAGGCCTTGCAGAGCAGGGGCCATTGTGGGCACGGCTGTCCCCGGAGCTGCCCCCTGGCCCAGCTGGGCCCCACTTGGGCAGGAAGGAGGCTCCCAGCCCCGGCATGGCTGAGCAGCTCCTGCCTCCCCCTGCCTCTGCTCTCATCCCCACGCTGCCTGCTGCCACAAGAGCCCCTGGGCCAGGCTGTCACAGGGCTGCTTTGCCCTCACCTGGCTCCCTGGCACCAGCGCCCTCCTGCTTGCTCTCAGACATGGCGGCTGTCTCTCCCGCGTCGCAGTCCTCGAGGGACGTTGTCGCTGCGAGGTGCAGATACTCTCTGTCTAGGGGAGAAAGAAGGGGGGGGAGTTTGCAGAACAGGCCCAGAACCACGAGGCTCTACTCCCTGCTCAGGCCTGCGTGAGCCCTGCTCCTGTCCGCTTTCTCCTCCCGTCGTCTCGCTGAGGAACACCGCAGTGTCCTGGCTGTTCCTCCGCTGATTCTGGGAAGGGAGAGGCAGGTGAGGCTGCAGCACAGGCCCAGAGGCCTGAGGTGTGGGGCCCCTCTGGTCCCTGGGCAGCCACGTCCCCACCCTACCTTCTCCTCCCGGTGTCAGGTCGCACTGACGCTCGACCTGATCCCAGCGTCCCCTTTTGTGGCCTTGGTGGCATGGCACAGGTCACAATGGCCACTCTGACGTCAGAGCCGTGTACCCAAAGTCGGGGCAGCCGTGGCCTCAGGTCCCTGGCAACCACTTGTGGCGGCCCCCTCGGGCACCGAGCTTCTGAGATGGGTCCGAGCGTTTGCTCAGGATGGAAGCACGGCCGGGAATCCGGCAGCAAGTGCAGGGTCAAATGCCAGGCCCTGGGGCAGCCAGCCAGGGTGGCACTGTGGGCAGGGAGGTGCTGTTCAGGCACTGCCACGCCAGGGCTCTGGCCCCGGCCAAGGGCAATCTCTGCTCCTGCCCCTGGCAGGCGGTGGCCCAGAGAGCCCGTGCGGAGTCAGCTGCACTGCAGGGATTCAAACCCTGCTCTAGGTGAACTGATGTTCTCCTCAACACCTGTCTGCAGAAAACTAAGATGAACCTGATTTGATGCTGCTGCTGATCACCCTTGGGTACTGGAGATAAACCTGGACACCACCACAGCTGCCTCCAGACCTCAGTTATCTGGCATCCTATGAACTAACAACTTTCACATTTCATATAAATGGAAAAATTAGTATTAAGCTTCTGAAGAAGGTCATCTTTGATACTGACTCAGTGGAAAGACACAAAATGCACTGAGAATTTTCTGTGTACATTTGACAGGAGAGCTTGCAACTGTCCTCCACTCAAGTCAAATACAGGAGGATGCTTTTCCTACATTATATAAACTTTGCCAGTTTGGTCCGTGCTTTCCTACTAGAAAATACATTGGAAAAATTCAGCAAGAGAAGCACAAACAATTCTTGTCAGTTTTTCTCTTTCGTGTCTTTGCAAACATGCTCCTGGAAATCCAGATCCATGACTTCTAGAACAATCAGTGGCATCTCTGGGAAGCAGGGCAGGGGCTGACAGGCAGGCACACCCTGCAGCTGCCTGATGCTGGGGCAGCAGGAGTTTGTCCATTTTCCTGTCTTCATGGCAGAGCCACCTTGGCTGGGAAACGATCCCTTCACTGCTCTAGGAGGGAGGCACAGCCAGTGCAATGCCAGGGAGTGCCTTTACCCTGGAGGCAGGGAGGAGGCAGAGGGGGAAGTTGGGAAGCTGCACCCGGGGCTCTGCAGGGCTCCCGGCCAGGGCTCGAAGCACAAGGAGCCAGAAGAGCTTGGCCGGACAATCCTGAGCTCTGGACACCTTGTCCTCAGCACCGGGAACCCGTTTGCTTCTCCAGGCCCTGGGCACTGCTCCTGTGCTGCTCATGCAAGTTACACACAGACACAGAGCTACCTGCTCTGTCGCAACCCTCTTCAGCACTGGACAGCACAACACAGTAACATGTTCTCTTCAGTACATGGTCTAATTATTAATAGTCCTGCAAAGACTCTCATTCAAAGCATACACACACAAAAACCCAAGCCCTGGTACAGACCTTGCATCAAGCCCTGGTACAGACCTTGCATCAACATAAAATGCCAGTTGCTGTTCAGAAACACAGGGCAGCATTTTGGCCAATGCTTTTTCCTGCAAGATCTTTCAAAGGATTGCAAAAGTGACTTTGTTTGGCAACTTCTTCAAGGAACAAACAGGAGAGGCTTCTGAGTTTTTAAAGATTTATTGATTTGCTTTCACTTCCCTTTCTTTGGCATCCTTACACTTATCCCTGCATTCCAGAAAACTGTGAAAATCCAAAAAACTACCAGGGGAAGTTTCTGAATTCTTTCATATTTCTCTCAAAGACTTTCTTGACGTACATACAAGGGACTGGTCGGATAACATACAGAGAAGCAGTGGTTTCCCTCACTGGATATTACAAGACAACGTTATAGACTCCACGTTACTAAAACACTTGTGTTGCCTGGTCATTACAAAGCCTGAAGCTCTTCTAGAGGCTTTTCCCAGTGCAACTTCATTAGGTTCCTCTCTGCTCAACTCTCGAGCCTGTCCAGGTCTCACTGAAGGGCAGCAGAGCCTTGTGGTGCCTCAGGCCCTGCTCCCAGTTCTGTCCCATCAGCAAATGCTGAGGGAGCGCTCCGTCCCTTCTGCCAGGACCCTGGGGAATAAGGCAAACAAGGCTGGACCCAGCACGGCCCCCTGAGATCACAGCTACCTGAGTTTGGAGCTCCCCTGTCCACTTCTCTACCCCACTGTCCCTGAGCTGCCTCAGGGGCCTGTTATGGGAGGCAGGGACAAAGCCTTGCTGAAGTCCCAGCTGACAACAACCACTGCTCTCCCCTCACAAGCCCAACCAGGCACTGCAGCACAGGTGCCTATGGGATTGGTCAAGCATGGTTTCCATTCCTGTTATTCCACAGGCTTAGAGATGGCATCCAAGAGGAGCTGTTCTGTCTCCTTTCTGGGGATGGAGCTGAGGCTGATGGGCCTGCAGTTTCCTGGCTCCTTCTTGGTGCCCTTTTGCAAGACTGCAGTGATGTTGGCTTTCCTCCACTGCTCATGGCTCTCTCCGGGGCTGTCTCCTTCCCTGACCTGCTGGCAGAGCGCCCTGTGCCAGAGGCAGGAGCAGAGATTTCCCTTGGCCCCAAAAGGGAAGGCTGGGCTCAGGCCGAGTGTCAGTGCGACCTGACAACGGGAGGAGAAGGCGGGAAGGAGCAGGGCTGACACAGGGCTGAGCAGGGAGTAGAGCCCTCGTGTCTCTGGGCCTACTCTGCAAGCTCCCTGGCCTGTACTTTCTCCACAGAGAGAGAGCAACAGGACCTCGAAGTGAGCAGGAAACCCGGCCATGGAGCGGGGCTGGGGCTGTCAGCCCTCAGGGACACCGGCCATGGAGCGGGACTGGGGCCGTGACACCTCAGGGACACCGGCCATGGAGCGGGGCTGGGGCCGTGACACCTCAGGGAAACCGGCCATGGAGCGGGACTGGGGCTGTGACACCTCAGGGACACCGGCCATGGAGCGGGGCTGGGGCCGTGGCACCTCAGGGAACTCACCATGGCAGCCACCTCCCGAGATTTTGAAGTACTTGTTTCTTGGTTTAATGCCCTTCCAAGATCAATCTAGCATCTTTGCATATGAGCGGGACATACAAGGGTATTTAAAATTGAGTCTGATCCAATCATCAAAGACAATGGATGTTACCTCTAAACTTACCTTTTCATGATTGTTAAACAATATGGAACTTTTCTTATGTCTGACTTAAAATATCCTGAATGCAAACAAAATTCATTCTCAAGACAGGAAAAAAGAAAACAATGAAAATAGGATATAGGCAGTCTTCAAAAGGCACAGAGAGGAAAATAAACTTTAGAAAACCTTAGAAAAATTAGGTTTTCTTCTTCATCTTCTCAGTATGTGTTGTTTGAACATTGGTTGTCTTACTTGTCCCTCGCAAAACAAGGCATGTTACAGCTTTATTGTCTCCGTGCTGCATTTCCCCAATCGCTGACTTGCCATTTAGGCTCTGCTTTATTGGAAATATACAACAAGGGACTCTCTATGGAAGAGAGTTGCACAAGCCTCCGGATTCCTGACTGTTCACCTCTGCCAATGCTCACAGTGTTCTCCTAACACACCTGAGCTTCCTGTCTTTCAGAGAGAGAAAGACTCAGCTAAAGTCAAGCAAACAGGGCAGGGCAGATGGAAACCTTCCTTGAGATGCTTTTGGGAAGGCCTGCAAGCACCCTGCCTTCCCTTGGAACAGAGGTGGTCACCATGCATGGTGTTGCCTGACTTGCCCGAGGTGCCCCTCTATTCCAGAAGGACTTTTGCCCGCTTCATCACTTGTCTGTCCCTCCAGTTCCAGGGCCTCAAACCTGCTCTGTAAGGCACTAAACCTTTTAGTCAGCTGTAAGTTTTCAGAATAAGGCATTGACCGTGGCTCGAACTAGTTTTTTTAGTCAGGTTAACAATATATTTTGAGAAGAAGAAGGAGCAGAGAAGGTGTGGAAAATGCATATTATATGATTGGCTTTTCGCAAATATTAAAATTAATACTATATGTGTTCTGTTGGAAAGTTATGTTGTATTCATCCTTTTTTGTAGTGCTATCCTAATCTTTTAAAGTAGTGTGGTGAACATAGTTTTAGGCTACAGAAACTCTGTGATGTAAGATACTTTTTCTAAATAGCTCGTGGAGAGATAACAGTAACAAGACACCAAAACTCTGAGAAAAGAAATATTGCCTCCTTATTGGGAAGAACCAGACTTTGAGGGACCAAGACAATTGATTTACAAGATGAAGGAGGGGTTGACAAGAACAAGAAAACACCCATTGTTTGAAAAGAATTTTGGCATCATGTATGAGATATATGAATATGCAACAGGCTATTACTTTTAAGGGTTAATCCTTTGTTAGCAAAGTGGTGTCTTCTGAGGCAGAGCAGAGCACCCAGACATCTGCAATTCTTTGCTTTTTTAATTGCCCTTTATTGTCCTACCTCTAATTGTCCAAATTATTTTTTCTCTAATTTTTATTCTTATTTTTATAACTAATTTATTACTATTAAACTTTTAAAATTTTAAAGCAAGTGAAATTCTGCATCCTTTGTGTCCACTATCAGTGGGCATCCTTCTTCCCAAGCTTTGTCAACCTCCCTCTGGGTTTGAGATCAGTGAAACGTGCCCAGCCTGGAGTCTTGGAAGACAATTCTAGCAACAAGTACTTTGCTTTTCTAACCCCTGGCCATCACTTCGAGCTTGTAGGCTGCTATGTGTGTCACAGGTTAAACGTCTCTTCCTGTTGATCAGGCTTGGAAGTGTGTAAAGGCCAGGCATGACAGGACATGTTTTCTTCAGGAAATGGGACGTAGGGCCCAGTTTGCAACGGGTCCAGGCCCACGCCTTCCAGAGCGCCAGAAGGTTGGCGGCGCCGTTGCAGGGCTCAGGGCGCCGCCTTGTGGGCGAGAGCCGCCATGACAGCGCGGGCGCCGCGCGGCGGGGCCGGAGGGCGGGAAGGGGCGGGCGGGTGTGAGGGGCGGGGCGGTTCGTGCCCAGAGCCGAGCCCACGCTGTTCCTGGGCGCATTCCCGGCTCGGTGTTGGGAGCGTGCAGACGCTGCTCGGGCTCTGGGAGAAGCGTGCGGCCGCTGCGGGGTCCCAGCCCTCAGAGCTGGCTGCCGGCCGAGGCTGACATGCCAGAGCTGCCGTGCGCCGTGGCAGTGCCAGAGTCCCTGGCAGAGCCGGGCTGGCACTGCCAGCTCCTGAGGGAAGCCCTGCCATGGCCGTGCCGGGGCCGCTCGGCAGAGCCAGGCTGGCAGTGCCGACAGCTGAGGGGAGCCCGGCCATGGCAGCACCGGGGCCACTCCTGCCCCGGGGCCGCCCGAAGGAGCGACCTCTGGGACCTGCCGGCAGACTGGCACTGCTTGGCCCTCTTCAGTAGATCGACGGAGTGGCAGCACAGATAGCAAAATATTAGAACATCTGATTTAAAACACTGGAGGGAAACCATTGAATTGAAAAGAAAATGAAGGTGTACCAAAATACTCAGGGCATGAATGGGAAAACTGAAAAGATACAGATTCTAATTATTTATATAATCTCAACTATATCATCAGAAACATGAGGTTGAAAATACCTTCTAAAACTTTTGACAATTGAATGTTTCAGCTGTGTAGTTTTGCTAGTAAAATAAAGTCTTAAAAAGCAGTCAGGTATTCCTTTGTCCAGTGCTATGAATTTAATAATGGGATTTGTTACATTTGTCCCTCAAATACCCCTCATAAAGAGAGTTGAGTGCTTAGATTCGATGGAAGCCATCCGTTAGTAAATGCAGTGTTGTGGTTTTTGTAGTTCTGTAGTAAGTAGTTAGTTAAAGAAGTGATCGTTCTGCCAATGGATGCTGATCCCTGATGCGTTCGTGCTGGTTCAATGGAAAGGCAAATTTTTGGTAATAGGCTATTGGAAAACATGTCTTTTCTGCTGGTAGCAGGTACAAACACATTGCTTTTACTGGTAGAAACTGAAGCAACTTGAGATGCCTGCTCCTTCTTCTCCACCTATGTTTAAAGGAGATCCATGCAGGTTAAAACACGAACCAAACCTCGAGGCTCTGGGCCTGTCCTGCAGGCTCACCTGCCTCTCCCCACAATCAGCAGAGGAACAGCCAGAGGACACTGCAGTGTTCCTCAATGCAACAAGGGGAGGAGAAGGTGGGCAGGAGAAGGGCTCACATAGACAGAGTATCAGCACCTCAAAGTGACCACATCATTCAAGGGACAGGGACGGACTGATGACAGCTGCCCTTTGAGACAGCAAGCAGGAGGGCCCTGGTGCCAGGGAGCCAGGTGAGGGCAAAGCAGCCCTGTGACAGCCTGGCCCAGGGGCTCTTGTGGCAGCAGGCAGCGTGGGGATGAGAGCAGAGGCAGGGGGAGGCAGGAGCTGCTCGGCCGTGCCGGGGCTGGGAGCCTCCTTCCTGCCCAAGTGGGGCCCAGCTGGGCCAGGGGGCAGCTCCTGGGACAGCCGTGCCCACAATGGCCCCTGCTCTACAAGGCCTCCAGCCCTGCCCATCAGCCAGGCAGGGACAGAGCAGCCTCGGGGCCGAAGCTGCTGCAGGCCCAGAGCCCCACAGAGCTGGTCGTACCCCGTGCCATTGGCTCTGTCCCCTGCAGCCTGCATGCTGTGTCGCCGTGCCGAGGCTGAGCCCTGTGCCTCCCCAGGCCCTGGCCCATGCTCCTGTGCTGCTCCTGCACAGCCCAGAGCACCCACGGGCCCTGCTCAGGCCTCACGCAGACCAGAACCAGCTGGGGTGTGACAGCTCTGCTGCCCTGGGCCCAGCCCTCGGACAAAGCACCCGCCTGTCCCTGGGCTGGGGGCAGTGCCCAGGCTGGGCTTGGCAGAGCCCGTCCGCTCCTGGAGGGCTGTGGGCACTGCTCTGGCCTGGCCTGGCCTGGCCCTGGGCTCCCTTGGCATTCCTGCTTGCCCTTGCCTCCACCAGGGATGGGCTGCAGCTCAATGGCCCCGGCCTGGCCGCACACTCAGGCCTGGAGCCTTCCCGTGGCTCCCCAGGGCACGAGAGCCTCAGCCCCAGCTCCCAAACACGGCCTAACAGGCTTTGCTGATATTGATCCCTGTCAGAGCTTTGAAAGCATTTTCAAAGTAACCTTGTCTGGCAACACTTTCAAGGAACAAACGGGACTCGCTTCTAATCGGTAAAAACTTTATTGGTTTGCTTGCACTTCCTATAGGGTATCCTAATGCTTCCTTTGGCGTTCCAGAAAATAATGAAAATCTAACAAATTCTAAAGAGAAGTTCCTGAATCCACTATGAGGAGAAGTCTCTACATTCACTATCCTTACATACAGTTAAGAAGCTGCTCCTGTAACACACAAAGATGGAGTGGTTAACCTGACTGGACCACACAACATGATGTTTTATACACACCGCTACACTACAAAACTTCTCGTCCCTGTTCATTACAAATTTGAAGCTCTTCTGGAGGTCCTGACTTAATTTTGCATGCACATTGATACCTGCAATCCCTCCCCATGCTCAGCTTTCACCTAGACTTACCAGGGAACAGATGTTCCATACTCACCTCAAGCAATAATCTACGTCTGTCTTCCTAACCCTCCTTTTCTTCACTGACTTCTACTAATCTACAAAATAACTGCGGACCCTCTGCACAAAAGAAACATCCAATTAATAGCCTTAAACACTTGTGATTGTGCTGCTGCTTCTAACAATCATGTCCAACACAGCACTAAAATCAGAAATCAATTCTCACACCCTTCCTATTCTCCTGCCCTCACCACACCTTGGCTCCAGCAGAAATGTTCCCTACTGCAGCCTGGTGTGCTAAGAACAATCAAAGGCAGCAGCACTTTCCCTCAACATGCTGCAATCTGAATTGCACTGAAATTGCAGCTGTTGCATTAGAAGCTCAGCACCAGCACCCCCAGAACTGAGGCCTGAGCTCTCCATTTCAACACACCCTGTAAATCAGGCTGCCTGGAAGATTGTAGGCCAGGAACTGTGTGAACACAGCAGTGCATTTCAGCAGAGTTATGGAATCAATCTCGTGGAAGGCACATCCTTTATGCTTGTCTTAAGATTCTATTCTACAAAATCTAACCAGCAATTGTTTTGGTGGCCTGTGCAGGTTTTGGGGACTGTGCATGTTTCCTTTGGATGTTGTTTTCTTTGTTTCTAAATACAAAATTGACTGCATTCAGAAGAGAAAGCCCCAGATTCATTAGGACAAAGAACCACAGGGACATATGTGGCTGACAAGAACACTCAACATTCCTAACGGTAACACCAGAAAGAGAGGAAAAAGACAAAGATGATTTAAATACCTGAAAGGATCCAAACTGTTTAGGTAAGCTGTCAAGTGACTAAGTTTTTGGTAAACTCTAAAAGTCCAGATTCCTATTCGGTAATTGTCTGAAAGAAAAGAAAGCCAGAAATTTGCTTGACCTTCATTTTGCCAGGACTTTCTCACAGGATTCTGCCACAACTTGGATCACAAGTGAGGGTGGCAAATTTTGACTAGAAAACTTGGATAACTAGGCAGCATTTTTTCCTCCTCACTGAATTACAGGAAGGGTTTAAAAGGAAAAAAAAATATAAAAAATGGTAAAGAAATTCTGTCATACCTCTAAGGCATTCATCATCTTTGGAGAAGAAAAAAAAAACTCTAGCACTTCCTGTGCGTGGTAAAAAAAAGAAACCTAGAAAAGGACAAAGGGATTTGAGCATCCTAAATTGTACTATCAAATTCCATGAACACAAGTTAAACCTCTAGTGCTTCAGAGAAATGGCATCCATTGAAAAGCTTTATTCCCTAGGAACTGAGTAGAGCTTTTTATTTTAATAAACCCTCTTTTAAAGGGGAAACTGACTGTGTCTTGGCTTTTGACCAAACTCAGTTTGGAGTTGGTCAAACCAAAATGACCCTGTTAGTTTCTTGTGCTCTACTCTTTCTTTCCATATTCACATTCACATCCAATGGGCTGCTGGGAGTTTTGACTCTGTGCAGCATGAACGGTTTTCCAAGACCACTTTCATTGCTCAGAGGTGTGCAATGTCAGTTTCCCATTCCCTGAGTGCTGCTATTAATATTCCCACAGCATCCAACTACTACAGCCATGTAGACAACAAAGAGAAATGCAACTTGCATTTCTTGGTCCTGTTCCATTTCTGTCATCTCAGGCTCATCGTCACCCTCAGAACTGCTGTCCTGGAAACGTGGATCCTCTTGCCACGTGGCTTTTACCGGCTTTATTGTCCCAAGCGCGTGAGGCTCTGCAATGACAGCACCAATAGAGAAAAAAAGCCAAAACCAGATTATTCCTCTAACCGTCAGGAAAAATTCTTCCTTTCACGTGAAATACTTACAGTGGAGAAGAGAGATTTAGGAAGGACACAATCTGACCCTGCCAGATTTTCTAAGCTATATTTCTGCTCCAGTATTTTCCACTTTGTTCCAGGGATCCCTTATGTATTCTTAAACATTTCTCATTGCATTCAGAAGACACTGAATACCTTCTCAGTTCAGCACAAGTCTGGGGGGCTCGTTGCTTTGTGCTGTTGCGTTGGGTTTTTTAATATTTTGGATAACTTCACGGGGTTTCTTTTCTCTCCTACATGACTGGGACTCGAGTTAATGTTGTTTCATCCTCATTTCAGACGGCCCCAATTTACCTAAGGTTAGGACACCCCAATGATCATGTGTCATTCCATTTCCTTTTTCTAAAGGTCCAAGAGTAGAATTCAGTAACAAACAGAATGTTCATGGATCTTGGGGCCAGCTCTCGGACTTTGCTCCTGCCTCTACATTAGCGCACATTTCCTTAAAAGCCTTGTGAGGTCCTATGAAACTTGATATGACTGGTGTGTCACCTTTTTCCCTGTTTGAGGAATTCAGGGCATGAGAACAAGCTTTTTCACCACTCGGCCAAAACCCCAATGCCTTCTCAAAGCATGCCTTTCAGAATTCCTGAGATGCAAGCATGAGGCACCTCTCATTAATCTACCACAGCCCCGGCAAGCAGAAATGAAGATCAAAATGCTTCTGCCTAATTACTGACTTCTGTTGCTGAAAATCCCCTGCATCCTGACCTTCTTTACACCATATTGCCCTACAGTGCCTGCCAGAAGCTCTTCCTTAGCAATGGCACTGTTAGAAGGGTTCTGCTGTTACCTTCTTTGATGCCCAACTCCTCTGTGCCTCCAAAGAAGGAAAACTTGAAAGAACTCGTCTCCTGAGCTGCGTCGTCCTCAGGCAAAGGTCCCAAATGGTCGTCTGGGGCAGAGTCCTGTGCATCCTCTTTGTCCCAGGGTATTTCCTCAGTCTGTTCTGGTTTGTTCTTCGAAGGTCTTTCAAAGAACAAACCAGAATAGACGGAGGAAATACCGTCTATTCTGGTTTGTTCCTTGAAAGGCCTCTTTCAAATCCGCAGCAATGCTGTAGAAGTTGTCTTCAGACACTTGAGGCAGTGTCTCACTCTCTTTCTTCTTTTTTTGGCTTTACTGAAATGAGATTGTTCAAGGATAGCAACACAGCACACGTCCTTTTCAGACACAGCTTCCCTAAGAGCCACCTTGCTCTGAATGTCTCCCTAAGCATATCCAAGCCCATTAAGGAGTGCTTCATTATCAAGGGTAAGCACTGGGGAGACATCTGAGGTTGGAGTGTAAAGGCAGGACCAAGAGTCCTTTTTAATTAGCCACATCCTTAAGTGACTTTTCACTGGCTACACGGTTACACAGAAATCAAGGTATTTAGCACAGACTTCTTCCTGCCAGTAGAAACATCAAGAGCTAATCGGGTTTGCTCACAGAGCTGCACAGCTCAGGGTCCCTGCACTGACCGTTCTCACCTTCACTTCCGGCAAGGAACACACGGCCTAGAAAGAAAAGATGACGGCGCTACGTGCTGCTGTTGGAGGTCCCAGTTGAGGTCCGACGTCGCTGGTGGGAGCGGCTGCTCCTGCGCGATGTCCCCGACCACGTCCCCCTACGCCTGGGCCTCTCAGCACTGGCTGCTGTCCTCCTGCTCCTGTCCTGGCGACTCCTGGACCGCAGAGTTTGAGTCGAGGCCCGGCGCTGCTGGCGGGAGCGGCTGCGTCTGGGGGGCGTCCCCGATGATGTGTCCCTTCGCCTGGGCCTCTCAGACCTTGGCCTTGTCCTGCTGCTGCTGCCACGGCGACTCCTGGAGCAGACAGGTGGACTCTGGGCCCAGCCTTGCTGGCGGGAGCGCCTGCGTCTGGGGGATGGCCCTGGCCATGTCCCCCTACGCCTGGGCCTCTCAGAACTTGGCCCTGTCCCACTGCTCCTGTCACAGACACTCCTGGAGCGGACAGGTGGACTCTGGGCACAGCCTTGCAGGCGGGAGCGCCTGCGTCTGGGGGATGGCCCTGGCCATGTCTCTCTTCGTCTGGGCCTCTCAGACCTTGGCCCTGTCCCACTGCTCCTGTCACAGACACTCCTGGAGCGGACAGGTGGACTCTGGGCCCAGCCTTGCTGGCGGGAGCACCTGCGTCTGGGGGATGGCTCTGGCCATGTCTCCCTTCGCCTGGGCCTCTCAGTCCTTGGCCCTGTCCCACTGCTCCTGTCACAGACACTCCTGGAGCGGACAGGTGGACTCTGGCCCCAGCCTTGCTGGCGGGAGCGCCTGCGTCTGGGGGATGTCCGTGATGGTGTCTGCCTCCGCCTGGGCCTCTCAGCCCTTGGCCCTGTCCCACTGCTCCTGTCACGGCAACTCCTGGACCGGACAGGTGGACTCTGGTCACGACTTTGCCGGCGAGAGCAGCTTCGCCTGCGGCTGGGCCCAGCATGTCTGGAATGGACCCTGTCCTCAGGGTCAGGGGATGTGCTGCGTGTTGCCCTTGATCTGCTGATGCTGCTGGTGTCCAGTGAGGAAGATGGCAGCGCCTGCTGCCATGCTGCGTGGTGGGGCCTGCTGTGGCTGCCCGTCTCTGGAGATGGAGATGGGGCAACCAGCACCAATGGCACAGGGCTGTGGGAGCTGGGGCTGGTGGCCTCAGATTCTGACCAGCCACGAGCAGATTGTCGTCCTGACTGTCTGGCCGGCCTGGGGCCATTGAGCTCTGTCTCATCCCGGGCGGCTGTAAGGGCAAGCAGGAATGTCAAAGATCGCCCAGGCCCCGGCCAGGCAAGGCCAGAGCAGTGCCCCCAACCCTCCAGCAGTGGATGCTGCGCTCTGCCAAGCCCGGCCTGGGCACTGCCCCCAGCCCAGGGACACCGGGGACTTTGACTCATACATGTTCCGAGCCCAGCACAGCTGTCACACTCCCAACTCTGTGTGCTGTTCCTCAGGCCAGAGCAGCGCCTGTGTGTGCCCTCAGCAGCACAGGAGGAGCACAGGAGCAATTGCCAGGGCCTGGGGAGGAAACAGGCTCATAGCACTGAGAACAAAGTGTACCAGCACGTTGTTGTCTGGCCAAGCGCTACTGGTTCTTCCCGCTTTGGGCCCTCGCCGAGACACAGGTTCCCCGCAGAGCCCCAGGTGCAGCTTCCCAACTTACCCCTGTTCCTCTGCCTCCTCCCTGCCTCCAGGGTAAAGGCAATCCCTGGCGTTGCACTGGCCGTGCCTCACTCCTAGATCTTCAAAGGCATCGTTGTCCTCCCATGTTGCGTCTCTGATGGAGAAAGGAAGAGATGATGAATTTCTGCTGCTCTCCCTCACGAAGGTCCAGGGTGCCCCAGCTCTTTCTCCAGAGCTTTTCCAAGTTGGGGGTGAAGCTGAAGCCCAGACTGACGGGACAGGGCAGGGCCAAGGCTCCTGGGGCAGGGCCTGGAACAGCACAGCACTTGCACCCTCCTGCCTGGTGGGCCAGGCAGAAGGACACCAACCTGAAGGGGACTCGGATCCCCAAGATGAGCATTTCAAAAGGGAATTCCTCACTATCTCTGCACAGGGGGCACTGGAAATACAAAGCACCAGCGCACAAGGCCTGTCCCTGCAGGGCAAACAGAGGCAGGGTGAGCGAGGCCCTGCTGCTGCTGCTGAGCACCTGCTGTGCCCCGGGGCTGAGGGGAGGGCTCCTACCTGGATGCAGTCCCTGTGGAACCAGGCCCTTTTGCACGTTGGGCACACCAGGGTTGTGAAGGTCTTTCTGTCCTCCACAGGCTCCAGGCAGATGAGGCAAACGGTGTCCGGCTCAGGAGTCGCCTCCACCATCTGCTCTGGACGGTGCTCAGGGCAGAAGGACCTGGAGGAAAATGGATGGGGAAAGTGAGAAATGCTGGATCATTCCCCAGGGGTGGCCATAAAGAGAGATGAGGTACCTGAACGGAGTAATGTATACATTGACACAGCCGCCCTCCTTGGCACAGGGCAGGTGGAACCATCTGTCACAGTCCGGCACACAGCACATGATGGTTGCCCCGCTCTGGCCGCAGACGCAGCAGCGCTGGAAAGAGCCAAGCAGCCGCGTCAGCAGCAGCAGCAGCAGCCTCGAGGCCTCCCCGGGCAGCCGCAGGGCTCCGGGCAGGGCACAGGACGTGGCCGCTGCTGGCTCCCAGCCCACAGAGCCGCCTGCTGGAGGAGGGAGGCTCCTGTGCCAGGGCCTCTGTGCCACAGCTGCTGGGAGCCAGACTTTGTCCCGGCTGCTGGGCCGGCCTTTCTTTCCTGCTGTCTGGGCTAAGCTCAGGCAAACCTCGCCAGGCACAAAGCTCCCTGCTCTTGTCAGGCTCTCACCTTCTGTGCTGCCCGACAGGCCGCAATTTGGAGATCTCGTGCGAGAAAGCCTATGAGTCCATCGTAGCAGTTCTCTTGCCGAAATAGAAGAGTGGCGAAAAACTGCAGGCAAGGGGAGGAGCTGATGAGGAGAGGGCGGCAGGAGCTGCCCATTGCAAAGGTGGAGGTAGCGCCCGGAGCCACTCACCATGCAGAATCTGTGAGCACAGAACGCACCCATCTGCAGTTTGTCACCGCACATGTCCAGGTCAGCCTCAGCACGGCGACACAGCATGCAGGCTGCAGGGGACAGAGCCAATGGCATGGGGCACGAGCAGCTCTGCGGGGCTCAGAGCCTGCAGCAGCATCAGCCCCGAGGCTGCTCTGTCCCTGCCTGGCTGATGGGCAGGGCTGGAGGCCTTGCAGAGCAGGGGCCATTGTGGGCACGGCTGTCCCCGGAGCTGCCCCCTGGCCCAGCTGGGCCCCACTTGGGCAGGAAGGAGGCTCCCAGTCCCGGCATGGCTGAGCAGCTCCTGCCTCCCCCTGCCTCTGCTCTCATCCCCACGCTGCCTGCTGCCACAAGAGCCCCTGGGCCAGGCTGTCACAGGGCTGCTTTGCCCTCACCTGG
This sequence comes from Melospiza melodia melodia, assembly GCF_035770615.1. Lineage (NCBI taxonomy): Eukaryota > Metazoa > Chordata > Aves > Passeriformes > Passerellidae > Melospiza > Melospiza melodia. Next base: position 2,103,023 of record NC_086203.1, on the reverse strand, counting down.
CTCCCTGGCACCAGGGCCCTCCTGCTTGCTCTCAGACATGGCGGCCGTGTCTCCTGCGTTGCAGTCCTCGAGGGACGTTGTCGCTGCGAGGTGCAGATACTCTCTTTCTAGGGGAGAAAGAAGGGGGGGGAGTTTGCAGAACAGGCCCAGAACCACGAGGCTCTACTCCCTGCTCAGGCCTGCGTGAGCCCTGCTCCTGTCCGCTTTCTCCTCCCGTCGTCGTGCTGAGGAACACCGCAGTGTCCTGGCTGTTCCTCCGCTGATTCTGGGAAGGGAGAGGCAGCTGAGGCTGCAGCACAGGCCCAGAGCCCCGAGGTGTGGGGCCCCTCTGGTCCCTGGGCAGCCACGTCCCCACCCTACCTTCTCCTCCCGGTGTCAGGTCGCACTGACGCTCGACCTGAGCCCAGCGTCCCCTTTTGTGGCCTTGGTGGCACAGGTCACAATGGCCACTCTGACGTCAGAGCCGTGTACCCAAAATCGGGGCAGCCGTGGCCTCAGGTCCCTGGCAAGCACTTGTGGCGGCCCCCTCGGGCACCGAGCTTCTGAGATGGGTCCGAGCGTTTGCTCAGGGTGGAAGCACGGCCGGGAATCCGGCAGCAAGTGCAGGGTCAAATGCCAGGCCCAGGGGCAGCCAGCCAGGGTGGCACTGTGGGCAGGGAGGTGCTGTTCAGGCACTGCCACGCCAGGGCTCTGGCCCCGGCCAAGGGCAATCTCTGCTCCTGCCCCTGGCAGGCGGTGGCCCAGAGAGCCCGTGCGGAGTCAGCTGCACTGCAGGGATTCAAACCCTGCTCTAGGTGAACTGATGTTCTCCTCAACACCTGTCTGCAGAAAACTAAGATGAACCTGATTTGATGCTGCTGCTGATCACCATTGGGTACTGGAGATAAACCTGGACACCACCACAGCTGCCTCCAGACCTCAGTTATCTGGCATCCTATGAACTAACAACTTTCACATTTCATATAAATGGAAAAATTAGTATTAAGCTTCTGAAAAAGGTCATCTTTGATACTGACTCAGTGGAAAGACACAAAATGCACTGAGAATTTTCTGTGTACATTTGACAGGAGAGCTTGCAACTGTCCTCCACTCAAGTCAAATACAGGAGGATGCTTTTCCTACATTATATAAACTTTGCCAATTTGGTCCGTGCTTTCCTACTAGAAAATACATTGGAAAAATTCAGCAAGAGAAGCACAAACAATTCTTGTCAGTTTTTCTCTTTCGTGTCTTTGCAAACATGCTCCTGGAAATCCAGATCCATGACTTCTAGAACAATCAGTGGCATCTCTGGGAAGCAGGGCAGGGGCTGACAGGCAGGCACACCCTGCAGCTGCCTGATGCTGGGGCAGCAGGAGTTTGTCCATTTTCCTGTCTCCATGGCAGAGCCACCTTGGCTGGGAAACGATCCCTTCACTGCTCTAGGAGGGAGGCACAGCCAGTGCAATGCCAGGGAGTGCCTTTACCCTGGAGGCAGGGAGGAGGCAGAGGGGGAAGTTGGGAAGCTGCACCCGGGGCTCTGCAGGGCTCCCAGCCAGGGCTCGAAGCACAAGGAGCCAGAAGAGCTTGGCCGGACAATCCTGAGCTCTGGACACCTTGTCCTCAGCACCGGGAACCCGTTTGCTTCTCCAGGCCCTGGGCACTGCTCCTGTGCTGCTCATGCAAGTTACACACAGACACAGAGCTACCTGCTCTGTCGCAACCCTCTTCAGCACTGGACAGCACAACACAGTAACATGTTCTCTTCAGTACATGGTCTAATTATTAATAGTCCTGCAAAGACTCTCATTCAAAGCATACACACACAAAAACCCAAGCCCTGGTACAGACCTTGCATCAAGCCATGGTACAGACCTTGCATCAACATAAAATGCCAGTTGCTGTTCAGAAACACAGGGCAGCATTTTGGCCAATGCTTTTTCCTGCAAGATCTTTCAAAAGATTGCAAAAGTGACTTTGTTTGGCAACTTCTTCAAGGAACAAACAGGAGAGGCTGCTGAGTTTTTAAAGATTTATTGATTTGCTTTCACTTCCCTTTCTTTGGCATCCTTACACTTATCCCTGCATTCCAGAAAATCGTGAAAATCCAAAATAATATCAGGGAAAGTTTCTGAATTCCTTCATATTTCTCTCAAAGACTTTCTTCACATACATACAAGGGACTGGTCGGATAACATACAGAGAAGCAGTGGCTTCCCTCACTGGATATTACAAGACAATGTTATAGACTCCACGTTACTAAAACACTTGTGTTGCCTGGTCATTACAAAGCCTGAAGCTCTTCTAGAGGCTTTTCCCAGTGCAACTTCATTAGGTTCCTCTCTGCTCAACTCTCGAGCCTGTCCAGGTCTTACTGAAGGGCAGCAGAGCCTTGTGGTGCCTCAGGCCCTGCTCCCAGTTCTGTCCCATCAGTAACTGCTGAGGGAGCGCTCCGTCCCTTCTGCCAGGACCCTGGGGAATAAGGCAAACAAGGCTGGACCCAGCACGGCCCCCTGAGATCACAGCTACCTGAGTTTGGAGCTCCCCTGTCCACTTCTCTACCCCACTGTCCCTGAGCTGCCTCAGGGGCCTGTTATGGGAGGCAGGGACAAAGCCTTGCTGAAGTCCCAGCTGACAACAACCACTACTCTCCCCTCACAAGCCCAACCAGGCACTGCAGCACAGGTGCCTATGGGATTGGTCAAGCATGGTTTCCATTCCTGTTATTCCACAGGCTTAGAGATGGCATCCAAGAGGAGCTGTTCTGTCTCCTTTCTGGGGATGGAGCTGAGGCTGATGGGCCTGCAGTTTCCTGGCTCCTTCTTGGTGCCCTTTTGCAAGACTGCAGTGATGTTGGCTTTCCTCCACTGCTCATGGCTCTCTCCAGGGCTGTCTCCTTCCCTGACCTGCTGGCAGAGCGCCCTGTGCCAGAGGCAGGAGCAGAGATTTCCCTTGGCCCCAAAAGGGAAGGCTGGGCTCAGGCCGAGTGTCAGTGCGACCTGACAACGGGAGGAGAAAGTAGGGCAGGGACGTGGCTGCCCAGT